>NC_077234.1:189406297-189747130 GCF_027887165.1 Monodelphis domestica
TAACCAAAACAACTCTCCTCCTCCATGCTTGCCAAGTCATCAACTCTGAGAGCTACCTAAAATTTCATGGGCTAAAAGAAACTGAAATCAAAACAACCACTTAGTATAGCTACCAACATGCCTTGTCTTGTGTGCCCTTTCCATGCCTTTCTCAGAATAAGTAAATTCCCCAGGGCTTTGTTTTGTTTTGTTTTTTTCTTTCTGGCAGCTCATAATCTAAAGAAGCAGCAAAGGAGGCAGCTGGGTGGCTCAGTGGATTGAGAGCCAAGCCTAGAGACTGGAGATCCTAGGTTAAAATATGGCCTCAGACACTTCCCAGCTGTGTGACCCTGGACAAGTCTCTTAACCCCCATTGTCTAGCCCTTACCTCTCTTCTGCCTTGGAATCAATACACATTACAATACACAATCAATACACAATACACAATACACAATATTGATTCCAAGACAGAAGGTAAGGGCTTAATAAATAAATAAATAAACAAATAAACAAACAAATAAATAAATATATATATATTTATATATATATATAAATAAATAAGCAGCAAATTCATAAATCCTAAAGACAGAAAAGGAAGAAAGCTTTTTCTTAAATTAATATTCCAGACCATTATCATAATCATCATCTTTATATAGAGGGATTAATGTTTGCATTGAATTCCCTCAATCACAACAATCCAATTGCTTAAATGCCTCTATTCAACTTATAGCCAACTTCTGAGCACTCACATTAATCACAAAATTGAACAGCAAAAAAAATTTGAAAAAGTAACTATCATTGATATTAAAATAATTTGTTATTGGAATACTGTTCTATTTCTGTTTTTTAAAATATTTATAATGAAAATCAAACACCAAGTACTTAAATAAAAATGTTTAATTAAATAAATTATTTATATTTGGTTGTCGGATTTTGTTTAAAAAAAAAAACAAAAACAACTAAACACACAACCTCTTATCTTCTGTCTTGGAATTGATACCAAGTATCATTTCCAAGGCAGAAAAGAGGTAACCACCAGGCAATTGGGGTTAAGTGATTTGCCCAGAGTCCCATGCTTAGGAAGTATCTGAGGCCACATTTGAACGCAGGACTTCCTGTGTCCAGTAACTATCCACTGTGTCACCTAACTTCCCCTGAGTTACTTTTTTTTTTAATTTTAATTTTTTTAAACATTATTTTATTTGGTCATTTTCAAACATTATTCATTAAAAATAAAGATCATTTTTTTTCCTCCCCCTCCTCCCACCACCCTTCTCATTGGTGATGTGTGATTCCTCTGGGTATCACATGTGTCCTCGATCTGAACTCATTTCCATGTTATTGGTATTTACATTAGGGTGTTCATTTGGAGTCTTTCCTCAATCATATCCCCTCCACCCCTGTAGTCAAGCTGTTGCCTTTCCTCAGTGTTTTTATTCCCACTGTTTGACCTCTGCTTGTGGGTTGTGTTTTTTCTCCTAGATGCCTGCAGATTGTTCAGGGACACTGCATTGACACTAATGGAGAATTCCATTACATTCTCTTGTACCACAGTGTGTCAGTCTCTGTGTACAATGTTCTCCTGGTTCTGCTCCTCTCGCTCTGCATCACTTCCTGGAGGTTGTTCCAGTCTCCATGGAACTCCTCCACTTTATTATTCCTTTTAGCTCAATAGTATTCCATCACCAACATATACCACAATTTGTTCAGCCATTCCCCAATTGATGGGCATCCCCTTGTTTTCCAGTTTTTGGCCACCACAAAGAGCACAGCTGTGAATATTCTTGTACAAGTCTTTTTCCTTATTATCTCTTTGGGGTACAAACCCAGCAGTGCTATGGCTGAATCAAAGGGCAGACAGTCTTTTAGTGCCCTTTGGGCATCGTTCCAAACTGCCCTCCAGAATGGTTAGATCAATTCACAACTTCACCAGCAATTGAATTAATGTCCCAACTTTGCCACATCCCCTCCAACATTCATTTCTTTCCTTTGCTGTCATGTTAGTCAATCTGCTAGGTGTGAAGTGATATCTCAGAGTTGTTTTGATTTGCATCTCTCTGATTATGAGAGATTTAGAACACTTTTTCATGTGCTTATTAATAGTTTTGATTTCTTTGGCTGAAAACTACCTTTTCATGTCCCTTACCCATCTTTCAATTGGAGAATGGCATGATTTTTTGTACAATTGATTTAGCTCTTTATAAATTTGAGTAATTAGACCTTTGTCAGAGGTTTTTGTTATGAAGATTGTTTTCCAATTTGTTGCTTCTCTTCTAATTTTGGTTGCATTGGTTTTGTTTTTGTGATGTAATCAAAATTATTTACATTTTGTGACTCTTTCTATGTCTTGCTTGGTTTTAAAGTCTTTCCCTTCCCAAAGGTCTGACATGTATACTATTCTGTGTTCACCTAATTTACTTATAGTTTCCTTCTTTATGTTCAAGTCATTCACCCATTCTGAGTTTATCTTGGTGTAGGGTGTGAGGTGTTGATCCAAACCTAATCTCTCCCATACTGTCTTCCAGTTTTCCCAGCAGTTTTTGTCAAATAGTGGGTTTTTGTCCCAAAAGCTGGTGTCTTTGGGTTTGTCATAGACTCTTGCTGAGGTCACTTACCCCAAGTCTATTCCACTGATCTTCCTTTCTGTCTATTTAGCCAGTACCAAATTGTTTTGATGACCACTGCTTTATAGTATAGTTTGAGATCTGGGACTGCAAGGCCACCTTCCTTTGTATTTTTTTTTCATTATTTCCCTGGATATCCTTGATCCTTTGTTCTTCCAATTGAACTTTGTTATGGTTTTTTTCTAATTCAGTAAAAAAAATTTTTGGAAGTTCAATGGGTATGGCACTAAATAGATAGATAAGTTTGGGTAGGATGGCCATTTTTATTATATTGGCTCGTCCTACCCATGAGCAGTTAATGTTTTTCCAATTCTCAGGTCTAGTTTTAGTTGTGTGGAGACTGTTTTGTAGTTGTATTCATATAGTTCCTGTGTTTGTCTCTGGAGATAGATTCCTAAGTATTTTATTTTGTCTAAGGTGATTTTGAATGGGATTTCTCTTTCTAATTCTTGCTGCTGAGCTGTGTTGGAATTATATAGAAATGCTGATGACTTCTGTGGGTTTATTTTGATTCCTGCAACTTTGCTAAAGTTGTTGATTATTTCGATTAGCTTTTTGGTTGAATCTCTAGGATTCTTTAAGTAGACCATCATGTCATCCGCAAAGAGTGATAACTTGGTCTCCTCCCTCCTTGCCTATTTTGATGCCTTCAATTTCTTTTTCTTCTCTAATTGCTACTGCTAGTGTTTCTAGTACAATGTCAAATAGTAGAGGTGATAATGGGCATCCTTGTTTCACTCCTGATCTTATTGGGAATGCATCTAGTTTATCCCCATTGCAGATGATATTAGCTGTTGGTTTTAGATATATACTGTTTATTATTTTTAGGAATGACCCTTCTATTTCTATGCTTTCTAGTGTTTTTAATAGGTATGGGTGTTGTATTTTATCAAAGGCTTTTTCTGCCTCTATTGAGATAATCATGTGATTTTTGTTGGTTTGCTTGTTGATATGGTCAATTATGTGGAGGGTTGCATACCTGGTATAAATCCTACTTGATCATAGTGAATGACCCTCCTGATTGAGTTACTTTTTAAAAAAAAATTTTTTTAAACTCTTACCTTCTGTCTTAGAATCAATACTCAGTATTGGTTCCAAGGCAGAAGAGTGGTAACTAAGGGCTAGGCAATGGGGGTCAAGTGACTTGCCCAGGGTCACAAGCTGGTAAGTGTCTGAGGTCAGATTTGAACCCAGGACCTCCCATCTCTAGGTCTGGCTCTCAATACACTAAGCCACTCAGCTGCCTCTCCTGAGCTATTTTCTTAAGATTCATACCCATATTCAAGTAGCTCTAATACTCTGGAACTTCAGACTTCTTTGAACTAATGGCTAAGCTTAAATCCTGAGATTCTAAAGCAAAAATGTTATAAAGGCCCCTTTATCACTTGTCATCTGCATAATAATCAGATTTCTGGTCTCTCCACTCCATGGTGCTTATGCTCTTATTGAAAGAATCTCAGTTAGCAAGAGGCCGAGTCTCCCTCCTATGAATGGACTTTTTTTGCTCTCTGCTGCCTTTTACATCTGGTTCTCCCAGACTAGAAACACATTTTAACCCTCAACAAGGAAAATAACTGAACTTCAAGTAATTGGGTGATTCCTACCAATCAGGGAAGGGGAGGATATTAAAGTGGTAAGAATATCTTGTTTTCTCTCTTTCCTCCCCTCTTCCCCATACTGAACAGTACTCTCAGGAGCTTCCTGCCTTGAGATTTAATCTAGTTGGGACCAGAGAAGAGGCTTTCTGGATTGAATATGCTTGGCTGTATGACTCTTTGTTCTGGAAGCCCTGGAAGTTACTATGAATCATATTTCTCCTCATCTTTTTGGTGGTAGAGCTTTCCATTAATTTTATATGGATTACTCTAATTCCCAAAGCAACAGAAATTATCACCTGCCTGAGTTGTTCTGTACTGAATCAGCACAGAGAAATACCATATAAAATAAAATGGAAAAAATTTCTTTGAAAAAATTTATTTAATTAATTTAGAATATTTTTCCATGGTTACATGATTCATGTTCTTTCCCTCGTCTACCGCCACCCCCCTCCCATAGCTGACATGCAGTTCCACTGGATTTTACATGTGAAAATGAAAAATTTGTATTAAGTGTTTACTAAATGCTAGTCACTGTGCTAAGCATTGGAAATATCATACCAAGCAAGATGACATTCCCTCAAGGTGTTGGCATTCTAATCAAGGAAGACATACATCTAAGGCAGTGATGGCCAGGGAAGAGTCAAAGGGATTGTCAAGAGGAATTGAAATCATTGAGCAAATAACTGAAAGGTGCTTTCTAGGAACATTCCTGTTGATGAGATAATTATTCCCAGAGCTAGGCAGGATGGCTGGGATGATACTGAGGGGAAGGAAAGGGGACATTGTGGATAATCTTAACCTTCAAGGGGTTGAACATCCTCAGCCTTCCTTAGGCTACAAGGCATTCCAAAATTTCCTAGGATCACAGATTTGAGAGCTAGCATGGACATCAGAGGTCATCTTCCCCAACTCTTTCCTTCTACAGATGGAGATATTAAGAGACTTGCCCAAGGTCACACAAGTGGAAAATAACAGAGCTAGTGGTAGTCAGAACCCAGGACATCTGTGCCCCAAATCAATTATGATTTTTCATTTAATAAAAGTAAATGCTTATTTTGCAACTTTCTCCCCTTTTTTTGCCCCATTCAAAAGGCATTTGACTAGTCACGGTAGAAACCTGTTTATGCCACAGTCTGTGTGACTCTGCTCTCTCTATTTCTGAGAATTTGATTAGATAGCCTCAAAGGTTGCTCCCAGCTTCAAAGCACGATGATTCTAATTTTTGTTGTTGTTCAATTGTTTAGTCATGTCCAACTCTTTGTGACCCCATGGACCATAACTATTCATGGAATTTTCTTGGCAAGGATCCTGGAGTGGTTTGCTATTTCCTTTTTCAGTGGATCCTTTTTTTGGACAATCAGAGGTTAAATGACTTGCCTAGGGTCACACTGGTAGGAGGTGTCAGAGGCCAGATGTAAACTCAGGTCTTCCTGACTCTAGATCCAGTGCTCTAACTACTGAACCACTTAGCTGCTTCTATAATTCGAATAGATTATTAATAAAATTCTGACATAGGACTATTTATGTGACTTTAACTTTTATTTCTTTGGTAGAGACATAATTTCATTAGTGACGGTGATTTCTTCCATTTATGGAAAATTGTAACTCCACTTAAGTCCTATCCAACATATTAAACACTGAAAAGGAATTAGAACATTATCTAAAATCTCTGTAGTAGGCAATCAATGATTCTGTGTGCACAGAATCTGGACTATCCCTGGAATAAGCCTCTGAAACAGAGGCTTGGACCAGATGGTCTCTGAAGTTGCTTCTATGAATGGTAAGATTGATTGTGCAAAAACATACACAGCATGAAATTGTTTGTAATTCAACAACTATTAAGCACTCACTATGGGCAAGACACAAATGCTAGGAACTTAAGAAATGATGACCAACAAACACAAAATTGTGCCTGCCCTCAAGGACCTTATATTCTATTGAAAGGATATGGTAAGTATATAATTAATTGTGCACAAGGTAATTTGATCAGGATAATTGCATTTACCAAGAGAAATGCATAATATACCTCAATACTCTTGAAGACTACAAATACATGGGTCTGAGCTCCTGTTTAGGACTAAATCTATTCCCAGGAACAAAGGGAAGACTGTCTCTCCAGACAGAATTTTGTGGTGGGCCAGAAGTTATTTCCTTAGAAGCCGTTCCCTAGTGCATATATGGGAACCAATCTGAAAAATTGTTTACATTCCTGGAAATAAAATAAACACTGTCAATATTTCCCACAGTTGAAGTGCTTTTAAGAGTTCAATGAAAACATTAACTCTTTTGTTAAATACTCAAAGGACTGGAATATGTCAAATGGTCAAGAATTTACAGAGCAACACCAATTTATTGAAACGTTTCAAAATAAACTTTTTACAAAAGGTTATATTTTAATAGAATAAAATACCAAAAAAAATACTCAGTCCATGAAATAGTGATTGACAAAACAAGTTGTTACATATCCTTATCCAAAGGCTGAGCTCAGGAAAAAAAAATAGCTTAATTTGAAGGGGAAATGTGGGTCATAGTTTGAAACTGTGTCTAGTTGAAGACCTTACTATATAAGGAAGAGGACTTGAATATATATATATATATATATATATATATATATATATATATATATATATATAGTTTTACTATGGCATATAAAAGGCATTTCTGGGGAGTGAGATGAGAAGAAAGGGAAAATATGAGGCTTTTAATTCAACCCTGATTCCCCAAACTAGATTCCTTTAATGAATTGAAGTGCTTTTTGTTTTTTAATTTTTTTTTCAGTTGAGACTCCCAATGAAAGGATACAAAGAATAATAGTTTTTCTTTTTAATAGTATGTATGTATATTGAGAGGAAAAGCCCACAGTATTCATCATTCATTTAGACTGAGGTCAATCAATACCTTAAAATTTTATGCAAGAGACTAACATGTGAATAAAGGTGAGAAATGAAATGTAGTTTTTCCAGAGGGGCCATCATACTTGTTTGCAAGGACCATGGAATCAACCTACCCTAGATGTAGATTTGAAAAGGAGTTTGGAGGTCATTTAAACAAATCCCCTCATTTTATGGATGAAGAAACTGGCCCAGAGAGGTTAAGTGAATTGCCAAGTCCCATTTCATCCTATTAGCTCATTCTGCCTTACTGAGATCTCTTTTGGATCCAGACTATATTATTTAAGGCATTAGCTATCCCTCCCAACTCCTTGCCTGCAAATTTAATGAGCATGCCATTGACGCTTTCTTCTCAGTTGTTGATTGAAACGTTGACTATCAGAGGGCCAGAAACGAATTCCTGAGTCTCCATTAGAGACTCACCCCTGTGTTGTTAACTGTTTTTTGGATCTGATCATTCAGGCAGTTGATGAAAGAAGATGAATGCATTGGAAAGCTAAAGAAAGTTAATCCTCAAGAGAAAATATATGAGAAGAATTAAATGTTGTTAGAATTGGGGATGGATCTTAAACACAGAGTTTAACTTTCAAAGTGACTTACTAAAGACATTAAGAGGAGTGGAGACTTCACCAGGTCTGGAATAAACTATCTCCATACCTCGACCAGTTGAAATCTTTTTCAAATGTGGCTTTGTTTTTGATGTCTTCTAATTCCCTATTTCCACTCAGCCTCCCTCCTTCAAATCTCTTATCCATCTGTTTATAGACTCCCTAGCAAATACTGCAATTTCTATTACAACTTTTTGAGTATGTCTCTTCCATCAACAGGACAATCATATTCTTCAGATCAGGGACTTCATCATTTTCTTTTGTGTATTATCATTCCTAGCACTTAGCAAAGTACACTAGATATATTTGGTAATTCATAAAAGTATGTTGTTGTGTTTGAATCCTTCTTTTGGAGAGAGTGTCTTAATTGTCTATGCAGTGGTATGTAATCATTTTTTCTTTGAAGTAAAGAACAGACATCCTGTTTTACCACCTTTTACAACAATTGTCAACAATCTTGTCCCGGGACACATATGGTATGCTTTCTGCCTGGAGGAAAGGAATGGCGATCTTTCAGATGTGACTCTGTCTATGCAGTGGGTTGTCATCACTTTCTCTTAGAAGAAAAGAACAGAAATTCCATCCTACCTCCTTTTACAAGAGTTATCAACCAATGGCCTGGGACACAGAAGGTACACTTCTGCCTGGAGGAAAGGGAATGGAGAAGATCTTTCAGACCTCCTTTCAATGATATGAGGCTCTGAAACATTAAAAACAAGAACTATGTTGCTTTGTTTGCCATATGTATGACATCTACTCCTCTTTATACACAAACACACATACGTGTGTGTGTGTGTGTGTGTGTGTGTGTGTGTGTGTGTGTGTGTATCTATCTCCAGGGAAAACAAGCAGTATTAATGAAGTTTCTCTATTATTTGTGGAAAGACTACCTTTCTCACACAGATCAGTACTGTGTTTGAATCACTAAAAACAAACAAGTGAAAAACAAAAACATTCCTCATGCCTGTCCTTTCTATTGCCTAAAAAACATTTTTTTCCCTTTGGTTTTTCAGTGTAAGGGTTGAGCACCCACATGAACACCTTGGTCACTTTGTTCCTGATATCATCCTTTATTTGTTGATATTGATTAACTAAACAGTCCTAAGAGCAGGGTCATATATTTCCTAAATGTTAATTAAATAAAAATTAAAAAAAAAAAGGAAGGATGGACACGAGGCAACATGATAGGGAACAAAAACCAAAAAAACAAAAACAAAAAACCCACTGATTCTGTAATCAGAGGATGTAGAACATAATTCCAGCCTTACCACTTACTTTGTGACATTGGGCAAGTCACTTGAGTTTCTGGGTTTTAGTTTCTTCATCTTTAAATGGCGAGGGGGGAGGCAGAAGGGGAAGAGAAGTTAACTAGTTAGCCTAAAAATTAATGAATGATTCCTAAGATCATAAAAAGGTGATCCTATGAGAAAAGACGAAAAAACACCGAGGAGTCAAGGTTAGCTGTTGTACAGCCAAGTTCCAATTACTGAGAATGATGAATCTCCTCGAAACTAATCACAGTACAACCAGAATTCATGGGTATCTGGGCCTGGAGTCTGGAAGACCTGAGTTCAAATGTGGTCCTCAGATACTTATTGGCTGTGTAACCCTGGCCAAATCACTTAACTTCTGATTGACCAGGTTTCCTGCATTGTAAAATGAGAATTATAATATCTACCTCCAAGGATCAAGTGAGATAATGTTTGTAGGAATTTATTAGCACAATGCCTGGCACATAGTAGCCACTATTTAAATGCTTATTCCAGATGCCCAAAGGGCTTTAAAAGAATGCATGTCCTTTGATCCAGCAATATCACTACTGGGTTTGTATCCCAAAGAGATTTTTAAAAATCGGAAAGGTTCCACTTGTACAAAAAAATTCATAGCCTCAATCTTTGTGATGGCAAAAAACTGGAAAATAAAGGGATGCCCCTCGACTGGGGAATGGCTGAACAAACTGTGGTATCTGATGGTGATGGAATACTATTGTGCTACAAGGAACAAGGTGCTGCTTGATTCATATAAGAACTGGAAAGACCTCCATGAACTGATATGGAGCAAAATAAACAACCAGGAGAACGTGATACACAGAAACTGAAACACTGTGGGACAATCAAATGTAGTGAGTTTTGCTACTAATAGCAATGCAATGACTCAGGACAATTCTGAGGGACTGATGAGAAAGAACGCTATCCACATCCAGAGAAAGAACTGTGGGAGTAGATAGGCAGAAGAAAAACATATGACTTGTTTCTATGGGTATATGATTTGGGGTTTTGGTTTTTAAAAATTACTCTATTATAAAATGAATAATAAGGAAATAGGATTTGAATAATAATGTATGTATAGCCCAGGGAATTATTTGTAAACTCCAGAAGAGGGGAGGGAGATGACAAAAATCATGTAACCATGGAAAAAATTAAAAATAAAATAAAGGAAGAAAATATAATGCTTATTCCATTCTATTCTCTTCATATTGCATATGCCAATATTAGACTGGAACCAATGTGCATATTTTAGATAGTTATAATTTTGAATAATGGAAATTTGAATACAAAAGATTCATTATTTGCACTAATCAGGATTATTAGTCATAATAAACTACAATTTTAAAATGAATTTTTGTAGATGAAAAGCAATACCAAAAAAGGCCATCAAAGGGCAGCTAGGTGGCTCAGGGGATTGAGAACCAGAAGAAGACCTGGGTTCAAATTTGACCTCAGACATTTCCCAGCTGTGTGAGTCAGGTCAAGTCATTTAACTCCCATAGCCTAACCCTTACCACTCTTCTGCCTCGGAATGAATATTTAGTATTGATTCTAAGATGGAAGTTAAATGTTAAAAAAAAAAAGAGCTTAGTGGGGGTGGGGGTAGGTCTATTTAAAGAAGTAAATTTTAATCTGTAATAAATTGAAACAATTTAAACTTTGCTTAATATTTAAGTAATATGTAAGCGTGCTCAAGATTTTATTCAAGGGTGAGTCCAGCAGAGGACTGGTACCCTTTGTGAAAAGGGCACCAAATGAATAGAGGAGAAAGGAGAATAGAAAATGCTGCTAGAGGGGGGAGGCCATGGAACAGTTAGAAGGAGTATTCCTAATGAAAGCAAAGGATGGGAAAGTTCAAAACCTCAGGAAAGACAATAAGGCCCTGAACCAAAGTAATTATTAGCATGGAATCAACCTATGTTTAAGTGCCTTATGAGCCCTGGGGGCAGCAAAGCTAACTTGGCTATTTCAAATTAAATTTAAGAGGACAGAAGGTTTTTAGCACATAATTTACAAAAGCCAAGCCTGCTGACTTCTGTTCTTTGCATACTATTTTGGAGGAAATTAGGCTAGACCACATTCCAAGGCCCACATAAACTAGTAATAAAGTACAACAGAAGTAATATTGTAAGAAGTGGCCAAAATGTATCACTCTCTCCTTTTTAAAAATGTCCATTTGCTCCCTTCTTAGGCTTAACAGATAAGTTCATGTTTGCTACTCACCTAACATGGTGTTACTTACAACACAGGTGAAGTGACTTGCAATCCAAAGGGTGTTGAGGTGTGCTATCATAGCACTGAGTGTTTGCTTTCAGTCTGTGTGTATTCTAGGTGGACAGTGGATTTGGCATGAATTAGTCCTGCCCAAGAATCCCAACAAATAAGAGGTAGAGAGGAAAGATGTCACCTCCTCCCTAAAATACACAGTATGAACTAGTCCTTTCCAAGAATCCCAATCAATAGAAGGATAGAAAACAAAGCTATCATCTCCACCCTCATCTCCCTACAAGGTCCAGTTGGAAGCCTCTTTAAGATCCGGGACAGTGAGTTTTGACAGACTCAATCTCACCATCCCCAAGTTCTCAGAAAAGAACCCAGAATTCAAATAAGGCTTAAACATTGAGAATTTGTAGCTCAACCAGATGCTAGACTCAGACCTGGGTTCCTGGGTGCCCACTTTTGACACTTAATACCTGTATAAACGTAAATAAGTCCAGAGCCTAGATGGCTTCTTAAGATCTTCACTAGCTCTAGGTCTAAGTGCCCATTTCTATTATTAATGGCAGGCACTTATAACCCACCACCTAACCTCTGCTCTAAATTTACTATTTCTTGCCCCTACTTGCCTCCTATTTCCTTGCTTCTACTTGGCATGAGTCCCCCTAGGAAAAAAAGTAATTCCAGATTCTATCTATGTCATTTCCAAGGTGGATCATTGCCCTAGGCTGGACTATTTCATTCAAAAGCTAATCCTTTAATTGTCAAAGCTCAAAGAAACATAAAGCTTTGCAGGCTACAAGTCCAATCCATTCATTTTACAGATGAGTAAACTGAGTTTCCCAAAGACAAAATAACTTACCTAAGATCACAATCCTAGATGATGGTAGAGATACTTTAAAAAAAAAATCCCTACCTTTTGACTTAGTATTAATTCTAAGACAAAAGAGTGACAAGGGCTAGGCACTCATGATTAAGTGATTTGCCAGCATCAAACAGCTAGGAAAAGTCTGAGGCCAGATCTGAATCCAGGACCTTTCAATTGCAGACCAGGTACTCTATCCACTGTGTTACCTAGCTGCCCCCAGGGATACTCTTTAAAAAAAAAAAATTATTATTTTTATTTGTTTTAAACCCTTACCTTCTATCTTAGAATCAATACTGTGTACTGGTTCCAAGGCAGAAGGCAGAAGAGTGGTAAGGGCTAGGCAATGGGGGTTAAGTGACTTGCCCAGGGTCACACAGCTGGGAAGTGTCTGAGGCCAAATTTGAACCTAGGACCTCCCATCTCTAGGCCTGGCTCTCAATCCACTGAGCTATACAGCTGCCCCCTCACCCCCAGGGTACTGCTGCCCCATGCAATTTAACATATAATTATATATATATAATATAATAAAGCATATAATTCTTTTCACACAGGAAAAGACACCAAATAACCCCCAGTGTTTCTATTTAACTCACTTTCTTTAAAGGTGAGAATAAAAAGTTACTAGCTCTGTGCACTTGAAGGGATTAGATTATAAAGGATTAGAGCTTTGAGATTCTAGTACAATTTAATTAAGAAACCAAAGACCAAGTTCCAATTTAATTGTCTATCTATGTTGTATGTTTCATGAAACAGTATCTGCAGAGTATGGAATTTGTAAAAACAGTTAAATCAAGTTTGTGGTTAAATTGTATTTGTAAAGAATTAAATTAAAGAATTTAATGGAGCTAAAATTTGGTAAGAATGTGAAAGGCTAAACTCAAAATCCAAAATACCATCCCACAATAGGTATCCCCAAGAATGCGGACAGCTTTTCATGAATATTGGGAAAGTATTCTTTGTTTAACTGGATTGATTACAAACAAGACTTTTACTAAAATTTAAAAGTCATGAGAATCTGTCTGAAACATTGTTACTACATGTTTACTGAGAATTTTACATTGCTCTGGGTAAGGACATCAGACATAAAGGTTCTTGGCTGAGATAAAAACATGCATAAAAAGGGGGAAAACAAAATATATTTGCAGACTGCAGACACTGATGAGCAATTAAATGATTGGCAACTTTTTCCATTGAGCTGTCTCTGAGTCAGGGAGGGCTAGTAAATTAAAATCCACCCTTGTGTAAAAAAGCAAAAACCCCAACTGAGCCTCAGGGTGACATAAAGTGTAAGCAACCTGGATCTGCTCCCTCACTAATTTTCCATCTTTCCTTATCTAATGGTCACTTCTCTACTAACAACAAAGACTCAAGTCTTCATCTTCAAAAAAACAAACTCACTTTATCCATCTGTCCCCTCCCTTCCTCTGCTTTGTGGTTCACCTCCTTGGGAATGAAGCCTATTAGGTAAACTTTCTTAACTCTGCAGTCTGTATTCCAACTTCGTTATTCAAACAAAAAATTCTCTTTCCAACTTTATCAAGGATCTCTCTTTTTAAAAAAATTTATTTAATTAGTCAGTCTAGAACATTATTCCACAGTTCTTTCTCGGGATGTGAATAGTGTTCTTTCTCATAAGTCCCTCAGATCATTGCATTGCTACTAGTAGAGAAGTCTATTACATTTGATTGTACCACAGTGTATCAGTCTCTGTGTACAATGTTCTCCTGGTTCTGCTCCTCTCACTCTGCATCAATTCCTGGAGATTGTGCCAGTCAATGATCTCTTAACTGTCAAATCTATTGGCCCTTCTTCAATCTTCGAGCCTCTTGACTTCTCTGCAGTCTTTGGCAGTGTTCATCACTCTTCCCAGATATTTTCTTCTCTCTAAACTCTCATGACACTGCTCTTGGCTGGTTGTCCTCCTATCTGCCCTACTCTGCCTTCTTTTTTAAACCCTTACCTTTTGTCTCAGAATGGATAATAAGTACCAGTCCCAAAGCAGAAGAGTCTAAGGGCTTGGCAAATGGGGTTAAGTGCCTTTACCAGGGTCAAACAGCTAGGAAGTATGTGAGGCCAGCTTTGAACCCAGGACTCTAGGCCTAGCTTTCTATGAGCCACCTAGCTGCCTCTATTACCCATTTTGTTCTCTTTCTCTAGCTCCTTGGATGGATCTTCATCTGGGTTGTGCCTAACTATACAGGTCCCCCAAGTTTCTATTCTAGACCCTTTTCTCTCCTATTATGCTATTTCACTTGGTGATCTCACCAGCTCCTCTATTCAATTATCTAGGTAGATAATTTTCAGATCTAATTCCAGTCTTGTATCTTTAACTGCCTAATGGATATCCTGCATAGACATTTTAAAATAAGCATGTTCAAAATTGAACTCATTCTCTCTCCCCTCTTCCTAATGACCTTATTACTGTCCAGGGTACCATCTTTCTCCGGGGGCCCCAGGCTCACAAGTGAGGTATCATCCTTGTCTTCTCACTGTCACCTCTCTCTCTCTTCCATATCAAATTCAGTGCCAAGTCCTGTCATTTCTGCCTTTGTAATATCTCTCATATTCACCCCCTCTCTGATACTGCCACCGCTGGAGTGCCAGCCCTCATCACCTTACTTCTGGACTACTGCAATAGACTACTCATTCATCTACTTACCTCAGGTCTCTTCACCACTCCAATCCATCCTCTACTCAATTTTAAAATTAATCTTCCTGTGGCACAGGTCTAACCATGTCATATCCCTATTCAGGAAACCACAGTGACTTCCTTCCACCTCTTGGATCTAATAGAAAAGTTTTTCAGTTTTCCTATAGTTTACTACCCTTCCTCCTCTCCCAGTACATACTCTGCTATTCCAGCAACACTGAACTGCTATCCTCAGATGAGACTCTATCTTTCAACTTTGTATATTTTCACTGGCTGTCCTCAATGCCTAGAAGTGTCCCCTCGTCACCTCTTCAAGTCTCAGCTGATGCTTACTTAACATTCTTCATGAAACCTTTCCCAGGCCTCTTAATCTCAGTGCCTTCCCTCTGAAATTATGTCTGTGCCTTGTTTGTACACAGTTATCTTCATGTTGTCTCTTCTATCAGACTGTGAACTTCCTAAGAGAAGGAACTGGTTTTTGCCTTTCTTAACACAAAGCATGCTATATAGTAGGTGCTTAAAAATCTTGTCAATGGCACGGACTTAAAAGAACTGATGCAAAGTGAAATGAGCAGAACCAGGAGAACATTGTAGCCCCAAACAGCAGTGTTGTATGATGGTAATGGTGAATGACTTGAAATGCTATCTACCTCCAGAGAAAGAACTGATGGAGTTTGAATGCAGATAAAAGCATACTTTTGAAAAACTTTATTTTTCTTGTGGGGTTTTTGTCTGTTTTCTTTCACAATACATATAATATGGAAATGTGTTTTGCATGACTCCACATGTATAATCTATATAAAATGTTTGTCTTCTCAAACAGGGAAAAAGGGGGAGGGAGAGAGAGAATTTGGAACTCAAATTTTTAAAAAATGAACATTAAAAATTATTTTTCTTGTAATTTGAAAAAATAAAATAGGAAATCTTTCACATTAAAAAATGCTTCTTGACTATCTGTCTTTCACTTTTTAACATGGTATAGAAGTATCTTATACTTCTTTGCATTCTAAATGTAGCCTGGGAGTATCCACAATTGGACAACTTCATAGTCATTGTCCAATGAGTATTAACTAATTAATGCTTGAAGAATTGATTCCTTATTGTCAGGGAATGCCTGAGCTAAAATGAGTTAAGTACTTAGTGTGAACACCACACACACATACACACACACACCATCTCTCCTTGGAGTCCAGATTTGTGATTTATTGTATGTATTTTGTGAAAACTCCTTTTGCAAATTATAGTCTCAAAGAGACTTGCCTGGTCACACTAAGAAATTAAGTCACTTGCCTAAGGTCACACTACTAGCATGGATCAGAGAAGTATTTGAATCCAAGTCTTTGGGTCTCCAAGGCTAGTCCATCCATAAGATGCTGCCTCTAGTTCAGTATATCTTTATGAATCTGTGCCTTTTCCAACCATCCAAGCACCCCCAAATGTTAAGCTTAAAAATGATTTTTTTTTTAAAAAAAAACCCTTACCTTCCACCTTAGTCAATACTGAGTATTGGTTCCAAGGTGGAAGAGCAGTAAGGGCTAGGAAATGGAGGGTTAAATGACTTGCCCAGGGTCACACAGCTGGGAAATGTCTGAGGTCAGATTTCAACCCAGGACCTCCCGTCACTAGGCCTGGTTCTCAATCCACTGAGCCATCAGCTGCTCCCAAAAATGTTAGCTTTGAGGGATGATATTGTTCTTGGTTCCAGAGAACTTGGTTATTAGGGTGGAGATTTCCCAGCCTGGATGCCATGGTACAATGGAATGGACAATGATGCTCAAATCAGAGGGCTTGATGTTGGGCAAAGTACTGATCTCCCTGAGACTTGGATTTCACATCTGTAAAATAATGGAATTCAACTTGTTTTCCTTCTAGATCTATGCACTCCTGGTATGGATATTTTAACATATATATGTATAAATATATATATATATATATATATAAACACACAAACAAAAACTTGCCTACTAAAAACATTTTCAAAGTTACTAAGTTGTGTTACATTGGACATGTTACTGCCTAGGTTTTGGTTTTATATTCTGTTTATTAAAAAAAAAAGCATTGAACTAGATGTATCAATAGCTCTTCAACTAGGATCTATGAGCTTGTTAAAAAAAATCCAAAGCCTATCTCATCATAATTGATTTCTTTTGTAATGTTACATATTTCATTTTCTACGTTTAGAAACTTCTGAGAAAGAGTGCATAGACTTCATATGTCAAAGGAATCTAACATAAAAAAAGTTAATAAAAACTTTTGGTTTGCTCAGTTGTGTCCAACTCTTCAGGACCTCTTTGGGGTTTTCTTGGCAAAGATACTGAAATGGTTTGCCATTTCCTTTTCCAGCTCATTTGACAGATGAGGAAATTGAGGCAGAATAAAGTGACATACTTAGGTCACACAACTACTAAGTTTCTGAGGATAGATTTGAACTCAAGAAGATGAATTCTTTTGACTCCAGGCCATATATTCTATGCACTATGGGAGCCCCTTAGGGACCCAATTTCTGGATTAGAGGATCTTTAAGGTTCCTTCCAGAGCTAACATTCTTAGACTTTATCATTCCAAATAGTACCAAATCACCAAATTAAAGAGGAAAAATAATAAAAAAAAATATACCCTAACTCAACAATTTTTCCTCAACTAAAATGTTTTGCAATTACAGAAATGGAAAATTGAATTTCAACTAATCTTGTGAGTTTCAGAAAAGGTCTTTTTCCTTCTCCTTTTTAGAACATAATCTAGAGAGTACAAAATTTACCTATTTACTTATCTCTTAGCTTCTGACTCATTCAAATTATTTTTTATCTACCTACAAAAGCAAAAGCAAAAGAAAGCCATCAACAGAGAGAAAGGAAATAGATGGGAGAAGAGGTAAAGGCAAAAAGCCACCTAAGCTATACCTTAAGGCAATAATTTAGACTTAGATGGGCATATTAACTTCTCAAAAAAAATCTAGAAAAGAAAATCATATACTTTGAAGAGAATGAAAGCTAAAAATGAAAGTGACTCTTCACATGACTCTATTAGGTCAAAGTTTTTTTTATTTAATATCAGTGATCAAGTACAGGCTTCACTTGAATTACAATGTATTTGAAATTTAAATACAATGAATGAAAGTAATCATACACAAAGGGCATACACAATAGATGCTAAACATTAAGTAAATGCTGGATGTAAAAACCATAGATTTTAAAAGCTAGAATTCTATACATCCTTCTCCAAGTTGCTTTTCAAGTAGCTTGGAAATAGGTCAAAACTGGATGATGAAAATTATTTTGGAGTAGTACAGTTTGAGCCTATCACATATTTATTTTTACTAAGTTTGGGTAAAAGAAGGAAATTAAAACTTCCCAACTGAATATTTCCCCCTTTTTAAAGGTTGATTTCTTTTTATTGAGGGGACAGGCTCTGAGACAAGTTTGTCAACACTCTCAAACAGCAGCTAAGCCTCTGAATTTATGGAAAATTCTCAGCCACACAGAAAACATGCCTAAGGATATCATTATTGCCCAATGTGTTTCCAACAGTTTTCCCCCGTTTTTTTTTTATTGGTTTGAAGGAAGCACTAACATTTTTTGCAATATCTTTGAGGTTAAGCAACCCTAAATCTTTAGGGAAAAGAACGAATCCATATGTTTGTGAAAGAGTCAGTGTTGAAAGTGTTGATTATTATGCCCACTTCTCTGATTACTGTTAGTCATACAAATCCAGGAATTTTTTAATAAGCTCAGATCCTGCCTCATGGTTAACAATTACAATCTTCCTCAACTTCAAACATATATATGTATATATGCATATATATTTCTTTTTTAAACATGTATACATAAACAAGGATAAATAGTTGTTTTTTTAAATCAATGCCTATTCAAAGTGTAGAAAAGGAATCTGGAAGCCAGAATTTTGATATGGTTCCCACTGCTTCCTTACTGTAGGGTATGGGGCAGCTAGGTGGCAATGGATAATGGGCTTGAAATCAGGAAGACTCATGCTCACTGGCTCAAATCCAGCCTCAGACTCTGTTCTTTATCTGTAAAATGAGCTGGACTAAATGATTTCTAACATCTTTAACAGCTCAAAAGCTATTATCTAATGAATGATGGATCCTTGTTCTAAATGGACAAGGTTTCTGGGCACCCAGAGGTTAAACTTTTTAAGTGAACTGTATAGTTCACTTGTCTAGTTGGCTCTTGCCTACTCACTGTCCAAGACCACTAAATATTTGTTTCAACATCCATTTTTCATTGGCTTTTTCCTTCTCTGCTATCAAGATGGATTGCTTCCTCTGATGTTCCTCACTCGTAGAGTCCTCTTCTGCTTTCTCCTTGACATTATGATGCCATCACTAATCTCCATGTTCTTTTTTTCTTACCTCTTCTCAGTTTTCCCTAACTTTTTTAAATACGGAAAAATTGGGGCAGCAAGGTAACAGTGCCAGACTTAGAGATAGGAGATCCTAGGTTCAAATCTGACCTCAGATACTTCCTAGCTATGTGCCCCTGGGCAAGTTGCTTAACTCCTGAAATTGATACTAAAGCAGAAGGTATGGGTTTTTAAAAAAAGAAATATGTCAAAGTTACCAATTATAAACTCTTGAGAGTCAATTAACAAGTATTTATTGAGCACCTACTATGTTTCAAGGCCAACTAAGTGGTATATTGGATAGGATGCAGAGCCTGAAGTCTTCCTAAGTATAAATTTTGTCTCAGACACTTAATAGCTGGACAAGTCACTTAACCCTGTTGGCCTTAGTTCCTCATCTATAAAATGAGCTGGAGAAGGAAATGACAAACCATTCCATTATCTTTGTCAAGAAAACCCAAATATCAAGTGATAACACATGTATAACCCAGTGGAATTGCTTGTTGGCTCCAGGAAGGGGGAAGGGAGACAGGAAGGAGAGAAAATGAATCATGTAACCATGGAAAAATGTTTTTAAAAAATTAAAAAAAAAAAAAGAAAACCCCAAACAGCATCATGAAGAGTTGGATACAACTGAAATGACTGAATAACAATAAATTATGTGCCAAGCACTGCAAACAAAAATACAAAAGTGAAACAGTCCCAAGAAGCTTATATTTTACTAGATTGATACAATATATTCATAATTGCATAAATAAAAATAAATGCAAAATAAATACACAGTGATAGAGGGTCTAAATGAATGGGAAGATAGTACAGGACAATGGAAACTATTGAAGTGACATGATCTGAGCTGGAATCCTGGCACTACCATTTAAGCGTGTTACCTGGGGCCAGCTGCTTATCCTATCCTCAGTTTTCTTATTGTAAAGTAAGAAGAGGTCTAACATCCCTCCCTGCTCAAAAATCCATGATTCCATGAAAGAGAGGAATTATGCACAGTCTGAGCTAAGCCCCTGAAGGCAGTTAGATGTAAAGAGTTGGCAATGAAGGAGGATGAACATTCCAGGTAAGGGCAAAAAGCCTATGCAGAAGCACCAAGGTAGGAGATTGCTGGGGAACAGCACGTCAGAAGGAGTAATCAGCCTAAAAACTGGAGCCAGAGTCTGAAGTACTTTAAATGACAAGCCCTAAGTGTAATCCTTGAGTCTTCTGTGTGTGTGTGTGTTTTTTTTTGTTTTTTTTCTGATGAGGAAGGTTTTGCTTTGTTTTATTGGGGGAGAAGGGTGAGTTAGTGACTGCTCAGAAGAGTTGTAAAAGAGGGAAAGCCTGAGTTTAAACCTGGTATAGACAAAATTTTATAGCTTGAAAAATAAGGTCACAAAAGGGCAGCATTAGTTTCATTTCTGACTTTATATACCTTGTACATGGGGCTGCTGGGTAGCCAAGTGGATAGTGCTGGTAATGGAATCAGGAAGATTTTACTTTATTGAGTTCGAATCTAGCTTCAGGCACTTACTAGCTCCCATACCTTAGGCAAGTCATTTAATCTTGTTTGCCTCAGTTTACTCATCTATAAAATGATCTGGAGAAGGAAGTGGCAAACCATTCCAGGTCCGTTGTTAAGAAAACCCTAATGAGGTAACAAGGAATTGGATACAATTGAAACAAGTGAATAATAACAATCCATTGAACACACCTCAATCCCTAACATACAGTAGGCATTTAATAAATGTCTGTCACCTGACGTGTGGTATTATAATATACATGGCGTTTAATACTGAATATAAACCAACTTCCACGAGGGCCAAGAGGATATTTCTGTATCATTTTTGTATTTACATGGCAGAAACAACAATTGATTACACCTTCCATTTTTGTCCCACCACTTAAAAAATGCATTATTAAAATATGTCAATAACTTCAGTCTCCTCCCCTCCCCCAAATTTCAGTGCAACTTCACAAATCATGCATGATTCATAACTCTGGGAATTCAATTCAACATTTACTGGACCCCTATTTTGTTCAAGGCTAAAGAAGAAAAAATGGATAGAAGAGAACAAAGCAAGAAAAAGAGCTGGAAGAAGTAGACTGCTCAAAACAGGCAAGTACTATATATGTTTATGATAAATGTTGATTATCAAACACCACTAAAAAAATAAGACTTCTAATTTATGCTTTCATAAAATCTTGGGGATAGGTAGATAGGTGGTGAAGTGGTACCTGGCCTGAAATCAGAAAGATGCATCTTCTGGAGTTTAAATCTAGCCTCAGACACTTCCTGGCTCTGTGACCCTGGGAAAGTCACTTAACCCTGTGGCCTCAGTTTCCTTATCTCTTGAATGAGCTAGAGAAGGAAATGGCAAGCCACTTCAGTATCTTTGACAAGAAAACCCCAAATGGGATCATGAAGAGTCAGACATGACTGAAAATTACTGAACAACAAGAAAATCTCAAGAATTAAAGGGAGTTTTAAAAGTCATCCAGTTAAGCCCATTTTTTATATGTTTATTTGCCACACTATACTAATACTGTATTTCATATCATACTCTAACCAGACAAGATAAAGTATGATTTTTTTCTATATAGCTTGATACCTATATTGTAATGCCTATCCACACCAGACCCTTTTAAAGGGAAATTGTAAGCAATGTGTGGGTATATATAAGGAGAGGTCTACAGAATGCCAAAACCATTAGTTGATCTAGTTCAAAGAAAGAGAACCAACCTCACACTAGGTGTGAGGCATTGTGTAGCCAACAACAAATCACACACACATAAGCTTCTTCCAAACAGATAGGAATCTTTCCTCTTTTTAAAAAAAAAATTATTCCATTGAGAAGCATTTAAAGATTTCACATGTTTGTCTGTAAGTCTTCTGATATTCAATTATCCTGCCAAAACAAGGTGGTTTTTCTTTGGTGCAAACTTGAATCTTTCATGCTGAAGTTTAATCCATTTTCTTGTTATTTTCATAATAGAAAAGGAAATTGGCTCAACGTACCCACTGACGCCCATCATTTTCAAGACTAAATCATGCCTCAGTTACATTTCATATGACACTTTTGTTCTTGTTGGATCCATGCTAAGATGCTTGCTGCTTTGGTGGTCTGCCCAGTCATTACTTCATCCTGAGCAGAATGAAGAGAGGAGCAGCCCAAAGTACAAGGTAACAATTCACAGCCACTGTGACCTGTATTAGGGCTGGAAATGCCTATTCACTTGCAAGTACAATTATCCCTTCTACATTTCAGGGGCTACGGGTGCAGCATCCCCTGCACTGGAAAATTCATATAAAATGTTTTGGCTCTCCTTTCGTACCAAAGAAGCCTCAATTTTCTTTTTCTTTCAAGGGGCGTTTCTAGTACCTTACTGAAATTTTTGGGCTAAGTATACATTTTTGGGTTTCTAAAGTTTTTCTATGTTGTCAGCTGGTCTTTTCATGTCATCTGTGCATCTGCACACTCCCCCAAAATTCCCATTTAATTTCTTATGTCAATCTACAAGATATCAAAACAGCAACAGGGAAAGTTACAGGTAGAAGGGATAACCATTTTACTCTCTACTTCAGCTACAGGGTAGACTCAGATGCAGACAGAGTTAAGTCCTGAGGATGTGTAATCTGAATAACCCTAGGAACCCAGGCTAGAGAACCATTCCTAAAAACTACTCAATGATGCTGGCTTTCCCAAATAAGCATTCAATACCTGTTTCAGAAGGTCAACATTAATCAGAAATGGAACGGGCTACCTCAATGTATGACAAATAATAATTAAAACTCATTCATATAACACTTTAAGGTTCACAAAGCATTTTACATGTTATTTCATTTGGTCCTCATAATAACCTAGTGAGGTAAATGCTATTATTAACTTCCATTTTACAGATGAGGAAACTGAGTTGAAAAGAGGGTAAAAGTGCCTTTCCCAGGACCACACAGCTAGTAAATGCCAGAGGAGGGATTCAAACTCAAGTCTTCCCAACTCCAAGTTCATCACTCTATCCACTGTGCTACCTAGCTATTCCAAAATAGTACAGTGAAGATTTCTTATTCAGCTATGACTTGATCTAGATCGCTTCTGAGATTCTCTCCAATTCATGGCTACAAACATCTACAGTTTTCAAAGATAAAAGTACTCATTTTGGATGCCAATATGCAGCTTGTCTGGCTCCTACTTCATTATTACCCTAAATTAGCAATATATCCTTATTTCTTTACTAGGGTGTACACTGCTCATTAGCTTCCCCCCACACACACACACACAATCCTTTAAAAAAATTCTCTTAATTAATTAATTTAGAATATTTTCCAAGGTCACATGATTCATGTTCTTTCCCTCCTCTACTCTCTTTCTCCATAGCCAAAGAGCAATTCAACTGGGTTTTACACATATCATTGATCAAGACCTATTACCATATTATTAATATTTGCAATAGAGTGATCGTTTAGAGTCTACTTCCCCAGTCATATCCCCACTGAACCATGTGAACCAAGGAGATGTTTTTCTTCTGTGTTTCTGCTCCCACAATTCTTTCTCCGGATGTGGATAGAGTTCTTTCTCCTAAGTTCCTCAGAATTTTTCTGTATTATGGCATTACTGCTAGTAGAGAAGTCTATTACATTTGATTGTGTCACAGTGTCACAGTGCATCAGTACAATGTTTTCCTGGTTCTGCTCCTTTTGCTCTGCAACAATTCCTGGAGGTTATTCCAGTTCACATGGAATTCCTTTGAGCACAATAGTATTCCATCACCAACAGATACCACAATTGTTCAGTCATTCCCCAATGGAAGGGCATCCCCTCATTTTCCAAAAAAATTTTTTTTGCCACCACAAAGAGCGTGGCTATAAAATACTAATTTCTTCTTTGGTCTCAGGATATTGGATCTATTAATATAAAATTTCATCCATCCCATCAACCCTGGGTCTTTAGAAAGCCCTCTTTAGATCAAACCAGAGTATTCTCTGAATGTCAGCTACTATCCCTAATCATCAATGAGCAACCAGACTGAAAAACAAAAAATCTTCCCTTAAAATTTGGGTGGAAGGAAAATGAATCAATCAAGCAGGTATTAAGTACCTACTACATGGAAAGTACTGCTCTAGGTGCTGGGAATACAGAAACAAACATTCTCTTAAATTTCTTGTCTTTTCTTCCATTTCTGTCACACAATCTAACAAATGAACTATTAAAATGTATCAATTATTTCCCCCAAATTCCCAAGAAATTTCATTGATAATATGTAGTTAAAACCTCAACATTTCAATAAACCATCTAAGGAGAATGCAGCTTTCAAATATCAGACTTATAATATGGTTATCTCCCCCAAGTGCCTGAGAAAAGGAAATATTCCATAAGTAAATGATATATAGGTTTTAGGAATGCTTGAGGTTATCTAATCAGACACAATGCTAGACATTTAACCAAATGTTACTTTGAACATTCACTTAAACACCACAGAACATATACCAAAAGTTGGGTTTTTTTTTAATCAATATACATTCCCTAATCTTTCAGAGTGCAGAAGGGTAATAGGACACCAAATTGACCCTACAGGATAGAAAGTAACAAAATCTGCTACTCTGTAAAACAAGTAAGAGTTGTTTGAGAAGTGAAAACTGTAATCAACTGAGTTGTCTTTGTGAAATTTGTTCTTGCTTACACAATGCCAAATGCCTAATGACTGATTCTATTCCTTTGAACTAGGTCAACCAATGGTTTTGGCATTCTGTAAACTCTCCCATTCCATCCCCCAACACATACATACATACACACACAAGGCCACACACTGATTACAATTTTCCTTTAAAAGAGTCTTATGGGAAGACATCAAAATCTAGCTATCAAGCTTTATAGAAAAAAGTCATGCTATATCTTGTCTGGTAAGAGTATGATATGTAACATAGTATTAGCATAGTGTAGCAAACAAATATATTAAATTAAAAGCAAATATTTCCTTCTCTGCATGTGTACAAAAATTGAACAATAATATTCTTTAAATAGGTCAGTAGCTGTGTTACAATCGAATGTAATGGACTTCTCCATGAGGGGCAATGCAGTGATCCTGAACAACTTGGAGGGATCTATGAGAAAGAACACTATCCACATCCAGAGGAAATACTGTGGGAGTAGAAACTGCTTGAATACATGGGTCGAGGGGAACTGGCTGGGGATATAGACTCTAATGAACATCCTAATGCAAACACCAACAGCATGGAAATGGATTCTGATCAAGGATACACGTAATACCCAGTGGAATTGCGCGTCCGCTATGGGAAGAGTGGGGGGGGAGGGGAAGGAGAGGGATAATATGATAACCAAGGAATAATGTTCTAAATTGACTCAAGAAATAAATAAATAAATGAATGAAAAAAAAAGGTCAGTAGCTAAGTGGCAGAGTGGATACAGTGTCAGGCCTTAAGTCAGGAACTCATGTTCCTAATTTCAAATGCAGCCTGAGACACTTTCTAGCTATGTGAGCCTGGGCAAGTCATTTATCCCTATTTCCCCTCAGTTCCTCATCTGTAAAATGAACTGGAGAAGGAAGTGGCAAACCAGTTCAGTGTCTTGTCATGAAAACCCCAAGTGGAGTCATGAAGGGTTGGATACAACTGAACAACATTCTTTTAAATGGGGTTATTGTTAAATACATTTACAAGGGCTTAAGGAGGCAGCAATGAATCATTAGCCTAAGACAGTTAAAGGGCAGCTAGGTAGCTCAGTGTATTATAGAGAACCAGAACTGATGATGGGAGGTCTGGGTTCAAATCTGGTCTTAGATAGTTCCTAGCTGTGTGACCCTGCGCAAGTCACTTAACCCCCATTGCCTAGCCCTTAACTTCTCTTCTACCTTAGAACCAATACATAGTATTGATTCTAAAGTGGAAGGAAAGGGTTTTTTTTTAATTATTTACTATGATTTTTTTAAATTATGTAGAAATAATTTTTGACAATTG
Source organism: Monodelphis domestica (assembly GCF_027887165.1). NCBI lineage: Eukaryota > Metazoa > Chordata > Mammalia > Didelphimorphia > Didelphidae > Monodelphis > Monodelphis domestica. The sequence continues at coordinate 189,432,318 of NC_077234.1, forward strand.
TCTTCTGACATTTTGAGATTCAGATTCTCTCCCTTCCTTCCCCCTAACCCCTGCCTCTCCAAGATGGTAAATTGTCTGATATGGATGATACCAGTATTTTCATGCAATACATACTTAGAAGGCAAGTCTTAAAAAAAGACATGATTATGGTTATAGGAAGAGTGTCCTCACTATACTAGATCTATTTATTTATCAAGAACTAATCTTTTGACTAATGTCTAACCCTTCAATTAAATGTTCATTCATTAAATGGTTATTGTCTGTTATATATAAAGCACTATATCCCACGGAGCTGGCACTTGAAAAAGGAACAAGACTCACACACTCATTGGCCACTCCAACTTTTTAAATAAATGAAAAACTGAGGACTTGCTTCAAGTTATATATAAAGGTCTATGGGCATCAGAAGGGGCATTTTAATCCACGTCCTTTGCCTCCTTCCCTTGTACCACATTACCCAAGTAACTCTGAAGTAAGACAAAGTAGGATCTAAGCAAAAAAAGAACCAATGGTAAAGTTGGAGAAGAAGAGCTCATTTTTCTTCAGAGTTCCTTCCAACATCCTGTGAACCACTGGGTGAATGGAAAGGCTGAAATAAAGATCTTACAAATTATTAATCAAAAGAGGGAGAGGGCCTATTGATGACTTTTAGAATTCAAAATTAGAAATCACACCCCCAAAGAGATCAAGCCCTTTGGAGCAATCTTGAAAATTAATTAATTGCCAAGCCTTTAGTAAAACACACACACACACACACACACACACACACACACACACAAACACACATACATACACACACACACACACACAGAGTCATAGTCGCTCCAGTTGCTGTTGCATTCCTGGTCTACTTTCTTTCTTAACTATCCAAGAAGCAAGTCAAACCTAGTCCTTCTCTCTCCTCTCTTTCACTCTCTTCTCTGCTATCTATCATTCAGATGGGACTAGAGCTAGTTAATTATTATCCCAGTCACATTACAATAGCTCTGGTGTTCACAGAATCACAGACCTAGTTAGAAGGAACCTTAGAAGTCATCTAATCCAGTCTTTCATTTTACTTAAATTTAAATGTGATTTATCGATCCCATCAAACCCCTTCATTTTACCAATGAGGACAGCCTTGGAGGAATTAAGTGACTTGCCTAACACAATAAAACTACCCAAGACATTTGGAAAGAGAGAACAAATGAAGGGAAGAATCTCAAGGACTAGATCTCCTGATTGCTCTGTTGTCAAGCCATTCAACACATTTTGCCTTTTAAATTTCAGTCAACAACTTTGGAATACGGTGAAAGGAGAGACATAAGTGGATGACATGGAAGCTGGTAGTTTTTTCCACTGGATAAAGCAAAAGACCTACAGATTTTCTAGTATCCACCCCTATGCCTTCTGTGAAGACAGCATGGTACAATGGGAAAAAACCCTGAAAATTGTGGTAAATGAATATCTTAGAATTTTACTGTATCTTAAGAATCAACAAATGGGAAGATGTGTGTGAACTCAAGTACCATAAAGTAAGAAAGGAAAATACTGAAAAACATCAGGGTACTACCTACATGGTGCCATAGATCTCTGAGGTCTGGACCTGGTTCAAATCTTACCTCAGACATTTAATAGCTGTGTGACCCTGAACAAATTACTTAACCTCTGTCTGCCTCATTTCCTCATCTACAAAAATGGGGGGAAAATCTTCTAGGATTGTTGCAATAATAAAAATGAGACATTATTTGCAAAGTGCCTGGCAAACTTTAAAGCACCATATAAATATCGTTTTTGTTTTCATTATCATAGTTCACATCAATGCCATGACCAAGCTCAAGCCTAGAGCTCTGTTGATGAAACACAGGGAAGTGGTGAGCTTACAGGAATGAGGACTATGCTGTCAGACTGTTCAATGTATCTGTTTTACTTTACTGTGATTCTTCGTTAAAAGGGTGGGCTCTGTTAGAGGATGTGTGAAAAATGATAGTGATATAGGAAAAGGAAAAGAATTTAATACCTACACTCAGATTTTTATTTTGGGTAAAATAAAAGCTTTTCAATTTCCATCTGTAAAACAGACATGATAATGGACTCCCCCTCTAACTCATGGAGTTGGGAAGATTTTTGTAAAATTGAAAGAATTATAAAAACATAAGTTGTTATTGAAAGAAAACTATATGAAACTATTCATTCTGAAGCCTAGAGGCCATTAAGGTTTAAATTCCTTTAAGTTCAATGCATTAGAAGTTCTGGCATCATTATATGATGATCATGGAATACTTCTGTGCTATAAGAAAGGATGAGCAGTTTAATTTTTTAAAAGCATGGAAAGATCAACATGAAATTGTGAAGAGTAAAATGAGCAGAATCAAGAGACTATATTATATACCCCAACAGAAATATTGTTTGAAGAATGACTTATGTATATCCACCTCCAGAGAAAGAACTGATAAACAGAAATAAGCAAGACATAGTTTGATATATACATATATCTTTTTGTCACATGATACCTTGTCTAGTGCTGAGAGGGCAGGGAAGAAGGGAGTTTCCTGGGAATTTTAATGTAACAAAGAAATTAATAAACAAATTTAAAAATAAAGATGTGTTGGAAGAACGAGGACATCAAAATGCTAACATTGCCTTTTCAGAGATTATAAAGTGGACAGTTTTCTTTTTTTTATTTTTATTTAAGCATTTTCCCATGGTTACATGATTCACATACTTTCTCTCCCCTTCTCTCCCCCCGCTTCCTAAGCTGAGAAGCAATTCCACTGGGTTATATATGTATCATCACTCAATACTTATTTCCATACTAATAAAACTTTTGTGATATTTTAAAAACCAAAACCCCATATCCAATACCCGTGTAAACAAGTGAAAAATCAAATGTTTTTCTTCTGCATTTCTATTCTAAAATGGGAAGTTTTAAAACCCAAACGGGTACTAAACTAGCACATACTGCTCAACACTAGCAATGGAAAGTTAAAGCAATGATGAAATCACATATAAATGATTAGAAATTAACTTGGATGAAAAAAAAATCACCAAAGTCTTTTAAAAACCCCAAAACACATTTCAAATGAATCACTGAAAAGACATTTTAGATGTCATCCCAACACCTCAGTATTTCAGGCTAATTCCAAATAGCAATCCACAAAATGTCCATTCCCATGTTTTGTAACTGAGTGTTACATACTGTAGGCTGAAAATAATATGCGAGGGTGTCAAGCCACATTGTGACTATTTTCATAGTGCTCTAAATGGGACAAAGCAAATCCTGAACTAAATACAAAAAAATAAAAAATGTTTCACATAGAATAATCTTTTATTCTAGACCAGACATTTTTAATCCAAGAGACACAGACTTTGGAAAATCAATCTCAATAATTGTATTTCAATATAGTTGTTTTTCTTTGTAATTCTATGTACTTTAATTTATAAATTTAAAAACACCGTTCTATTAAAGGGGCCCAGAGGCTTCACCAGAACCATATTCCAAAAGGGAATATGACAAAAAAATGTTAAGAATCTCTATATCTAGACACATTTGCTAAATCCTCAAAGTAGACATCTAGTGCTTTCAACAGAGAGGCTAAATATAAAACAATTCTTTATCCACCTCAGCAGAATCAAAACTAAGCAAACAATTTTTAATATTTTCAAAAAATAATTTAAAAAATTTGATCTACCCTGAAAGAGTTAAGAGTTAGACTACAGATATTTTTTCCTTCTTGTAAACTGAATTACAAAGTCTTTTGTCTCTAGACACAAAAAAAGTGTGCCCTTTCCTCATTCTTTCCAGAACAAGTTAGGAGTTAAAGGTATTACAGTTGGTGGTGAAATGGATAGAGTACTAGGCTTAGAGTCAGGAAGACCTGTGTTCAACTCCAGTCTGTGTTCCTGGCTAAGTCACTTAAAAACACTTTTTGTCTAAGTTTCCTCAACTGTAAAATAAGATGGAGAAGGAAACGACAAACCATTCTTGTATCTTTGAAAAGAAAACCCCAAATGGGTCATAAAGAGTTGGACACAACTGAAATGATTGAACAACAACAAAAATGCATCTTTTCTTTTTTTGGTATGTTCATTTATTTATTTAATTAATTTTGAATATTTTTCCATAGTTACATGATTCATGCTCTCCTCCTTCCCTCCCCCTCCTGTAGCCAATGAGCAATTTCACTGGATTTTACATGTCATTGATCAAGGATTGAACTATTTCCATATTATTAATATTTGCAAAAGTGCATCTTTTCTAAAGGCATGATCAGGAAAGAGAACCTCTTAGACCTCTGTCTATTTGATCAATTTCTGAAAAAAGCAAATAAGAGTTCCCAGAATGACTGACTGCTTTTCCTTGAGTGGTACAAACCCCATATTTTTCATGCAACTAATAAACCAAGGACACTGATGAGTACATCTCTCCCCAAAGTAGGTTCATAAGTGCAATGGAAACATTTTCCTAATAAAACATTTATTAGGCCTTTATTCCTCACAGATAACTTTGCCTTTTCAGATAAGTAACAATTCTTTCATCATTTTCTTTGATTTTGCCATTTCTATAAGATCAATCAGCAAGCATTTATTAAGCACCTATTACATGCCAGATAAGATGCTCTGTGCTGGAGATACAAAAACAAAAATTAAATAGTCCCTATCCTCGAGAAGCCTACATTCTAATTGAGGAAATAAGAATACATAAAAATATGTTAAAAATATAAGAATGGGAGACCAGATCTATGAGCTCATTGGTATGTAGAACTCCAGATGGGGAAATTCCCCCTTCCAGTACATGACGGAAACTCCTCTTCTTCTTATAGCCTTAGAGAGCCACCTCGAGAATAGAGAGGTTATGATTTACTCAGTCACAAAGTCAGTAGGTGACATCGGTAGTACTTCAATCTGGGTCTTCCTAGCCCCAAAGGCAGCTTTTCTCTATCCATTGCATCAAGATATTCATGGAAGAATAGACAAAATAAATACAAAGTAATTTTGGGCAAAAAGGTACTAACAGCTAGGGGTAGAGAAAAGGTATCAACAAAGGCTTCATGTAGAAGGCAGTGTTTAAGCTGAGCATTGAAGAAAAATAAGGATTTTTTTTGAGTGTGTGTGATTTGGAGATGAGAAGGAAACACATTCCACGCATGGAGCATGAAATATTACCTTATATCTTTCCATTTGTTCACAACCAAACTCCTTGCCTCTATTTCACCTCTTACTCACTTCTCAAATTCCTGTGATATGGATTCTGTACCTGCCATTTGACGATAATGGCTTCCTCTAATTTTATTGATGGCCTCTTAATTGTGCGATCCAACAGCATTTCTTTTCTCTATATCCTTGTCTTAATGATTTTAGCAGTTCTTTTGGGTTCAAAGATCATCTCTCCATAGATGTCTTCCAAATCTATAGATCCAGTTCTAATCTTTCCCCTAAACTCTACTCTGCAACCACCAAGGGCTTTTTATACATCTCTACCTGGATATCTGAAGCTCAACTATTATCTTCCCTCCCTTCATTCCATCCCCAAATTGCCTCTTCTTCCAAACTTCCTTATTTCTGGTAAGGGATTCACTATCCTTTGAGATACCTGAGTTTACAACCTCGAGTCAGTTTTGACTCCTGACTTTCCCTCAGTGCCCCATGCCCAGTCATCTTCCAAGTCTTACCCATCTTACTTTCATAACATAGTTCATATCTTTCTCCTCTTATGTGGACTTTATTCTAGATGGAGTTCTTTATCACTTATCACGTCTACAGCAAGAGTCTCCAAATTAGTCCCCCAGCTTCCAATCTCTTCTCTCTTAAATCATTCTCTATACAAGTATAAGAAATAATCTTGCTGGAACACAGGATTTGACCACATCATTTCCCTGCTGTGGGAACTGATCTTGTTGTAACTTCATCTTATGACTCAGTTCTGGATCTAACTCAGCTCCCTTTCTATTCAATTATGAATCTAATTCAATTTCAATCTTGTAAGAAAACTATTCAATTATAGGAATTGTAAGAAAACGTCTCTGTATTATTTAAACCTAGCCCTGTATGGCTGGGAAGCTGGACTACCTTGACCTGCTGCTTAGAGACTTTTAACTAAGGACCTCGATTATGTTCTCCAGAAACTCAGTCAGATCCAGAAACTGACATAAGGAGTTTTCCTCACAGTTACATATCTCAAGCAACCAATGTGTCTTATCTGAAAACTTGCGACACACTCACACCTTTGATTGAATACAAACATTTGAGGAGATTTGGGACGCCTCTTTTTCTGATTTCAGAGAATTGTACTTGTTCTTTCTCCCACTCCCAACTCAGAAAGTCTCTAATATTTATTCCAATTAGAAATCAGATTACCTAATTGTGTATCCTGGTTCATTGTTTTCTTTTAATTAATTGGTCTTATTTGATTAATTCTTTTTAATGCATAAAAAACTGTTCCACTCTGTTTTCAGGGTCTTTGGACTGACTGGGGAATCCATTGACCCATTTATTATGCCTATTTTGCTAATATATCATATAGATCATATTATTTCCTCAGGAATTATTGATCATCGACCACACTGTTCAAGAGAATCTCCAGTGACTCTCTACCCTCTCTCTAAAATAAAGTAAAAACTATTCCACATCACAAAATTCAAGTCATGTAAAGAGTTTTTTTAAAAAGTCACCCCTGGAGATTATTTTGGATGAATGAATTTTCACAAAGTTGGGCAAAGAGTGAGAGGGAATCTGGGATCATTTACACATTAAAAAAAAAGAAAAATAATGTAAGAATTCAGCACACAATGCCCTATGTATCCATTTCCATCTCTTACATATCCCCTCACTTAAGATCACAAATCTAGAAATGAAAACGTCTTTAGGAGTCATCTTCTAGCTCTGTTATCTTATACAGAAAGGAAATTAAGGCCAAGGGAGACAGTGACTTTCCCCCCTTGTCACAGACGTAATAAGTGATGGACCCTGGATTTAAACTTGGGTCCTATGACTACAAGGTTAATACTCTTTCTACCTTCTATTAGATTTGGCAGGCTAGCAGTCTGCTAAATGAGTCTAGCAAAAAGGTTATTATCCTGTACTAAATACATTAATTGTTTAATGTTTTGTTGACCTGGGATAATCACTCAATCAGCATTTATTAAGCACCTACTATATATATGCACCAGACACTGTTTTAAGTGTTGGGGATACAAAATGAGACAAAAAGTTCCTGCCTTCAAGAAGCTTATAATCTAATGGAAGAGACATGCAAACAAATATATACACAGATGTAGGATGAATAGAAAATAATGAAAAAGGAAGGCACTGAAAATAAGAGGAGTTAGGGAAGGCTTCCTGTGGAAGGGGGGATTTTAGTTGGGACTTAAAGGAAGCCAGGGAGACCTGTAGTTGGAGTGGAAGAGGTAGAGTGTTCCTAAAAAAAGGAAAATGACCAAAGAAAATGCCCAAAACTAAGAGATGGAGTATCTTGTTTCTTGAACAGTTGGGAGGTCAGTCTCACCAGATCAAAGAGTACATGTCAAGGAATAGATGTAAGAAAACTGGAAGAGGGAGCTAGGTCATAAAGCTTCAGAGATGGATAGGCTTCCCACCTGTAAAGTGCCTTAGAAACAGAGTTAATATGCTCTCCAGGTGGCCCTTGTTATTTAGAGACAGTCAGAAGCTGAGCTCTATAGACAAAACACTTGGGAGGAATAATCAATGTTGATAAATAACCAATGGACTCCAGTCCTAATGGGAAGCCATTATGTCATGGCACAAAGTCAGCTAGCACTTTATCATCCCTGGCTATAGATAGTATTGGATCATTTCTATTTCTTAAAGACAAAAGGAGACTTTTTTTTCCCCAAGAAAGTTTCTTTGGGTATAATAATTAGTCATCTTCCACATAAGGGTAAACAGAAAGCTGAAAGAAGTGCTGGCAATCTTGCCCAAAGGCCCCAAGTGGAGGCACAGATCTTCAGTAAAGAGGCTGTAAAATACTCTTCTTTAAAGATAAAGCAAGCAGAGGATATTCATTCCTTCAAATGCTTCTACGAATTGGCAGAAAATCAACTACAATTGGGTGAAGAGGTCTACATTTTCTGCCATATCTAGGACAGTAACATAAAACTCAGAAGTATCTGGCACATAACAGGCACTTAATAAATGTTGATTGCTTAACTGATTGATTACAAGGTTCCATCACAGCATCACCTCTATACACAATTCCTTAAAAGTTGGAAGAATGTAGACTTACAAATGAACCAAAAGTTTCCTTGGTTTCAGAACAAATTGGTACATTTTGGTGATGCAACTCCAGACTTATCTTTCTCCAGTTCCTCCATGGCCAAACTGATATTCCAGCAAATCACTCCTCTGGCTTAAGAAAGGTCAACTGCTTCTAGGATAAAATACAAACTTCTTTGGCATTTAAAGCCTTTCACAAATTGGCTCCAACCTCTTTTTCCAAAGTGACTTCAAATTAGTCATAAGTGTTAAGTGTTAAGATTAAGATTATTTGGAGATTTATCTTAAATTTGTAATTACTTATTAAATAAATTAAAAGAGTAGGTCATAGAAAGAAAAGGTGTGAGCCACATTGGTCAGCTGTTTCCCTTCCCAAGCCTCCTTACCTAGTCAGTACTTGCCTGAGCTTGTGTTCCCCTAGCTAGCTCATCTCACCATCCTTTCCATGCCAAATACAGCTTTCCTTTCCCCAGACCTGAAATTTATAACCTCCATGATGCCACTTTTCTGAATTTCTCTGATTGGACAGAATTGATCGCAGTTTGGGTCAGAGGCCAGTCTTCTGGACATCAGGAGACACCTGGGACAAGAGGCAAGTGTTCTCTAGGTGTCAGAGAGCTGTGAGGCTTCTGGCTTCCTCCCAGAGGGCACCTGAGTCCCTCTCATACAGATAAGCCTCAGGCTTTGTTCTTAATAAAATCAGGGGGTGAGGGCTGAACCAAAACCCAATTTACTAGAGAATGGGTTTTGAAATTCAATATGAAACTTTCCTTTAAAAATCCCAAGACTGATCTTAGGGTAACAAAAAAAGGGGTGAAAATTGGAGTTAAATTCTCACAATGTACTTCATATTCCAGGCCAGTAGGTTTTCTTGCTATCACATGTACAGAAAATTCTATCTCCAGCTTTATATCTTTGCATAAACTGTGCTCCATGCTTGAAACTTTCTCCCTCCTCATGTCTTCTGAATTCCCAGCTCCTTTCAAGGTGCAGATCATGTACAACTTCCTACACAAAAATTTCTGATCCCCCGCCCCACTCAGTTGCCAATGCTCATCCTTTTTTCCTGAAAGTATTTTGTATCTATATTATACAAACTAACTTTTGTATACAGTGACTTTTTGTTTCTTCCAACTTAAATGTAAGCTCCTTGAGGGCAGGGACTTTTTTTCTTTTTGCTTTTTATCCCCTCCACCTAGTGCAGCATGTGGAATGTGGCCGATGATTAATAAATGTTTATTTATTTGAATTCAACCTTAAGGTACTTGCCTACTTCCTCAGTCTCTTCATCTATAAATATGTGATAATCTCTGCCTTATAATTAATCTCCTTAGAGCTATGAAGGTTACTATGAAGGTTAAATGACATAGTGGATGTTAAAATGCTTTCAACACAAAAACTAGAGGCCCTTTAGCCCCTGAGATAAAAGCCTTTACCAGGCATCCTTTCCACACTGGGAGAGTTAGGAAAGTGTTGCCTCCACAATCTGGAAAATCCAGAAAAAAATTTTTGACACTCTCTTCATACCAAAGAAGTCTGATTTTTTTCTTTTTTCTTTTATGGAGTGTTTACAGTAGCTTATTATAAAAATTGGGTTAAGTATTTGATCATAGGCTTTATGGTTTCTAAACTTTTTCTGTCATCTGCAGCTTCTGCAAAACTTGCAAAAAAAAGTTCCATTTAATTTTTTTATGCTGACCTGTGATATATCGAAACCATGATGGGGAAAGTTGTGATGTGGAAGGGGTATCTGTATTTTCTTGCTGTTCAGTTGGTTCAGCCACATGTGACCTGGTTTAGTGTTTTGGGGCAAAGATATTGGAATGGTTTGCTGTTTCCTTTTTCAGCTCATTTTATTTTTTTAAACCTTTACCTTCCATCTTAGAATGAATACTGTGCATTGATTCTAAGGCAGAAAAGAGGTAAGGGGTAGGCAATAGGGGTTAAAGGACCTGCTCAGGGTCACAGAGCTGGGAAGTATCTGAGGCTATATTTGAATCCAAGACCTCCCATCTCTAGGCTTGGATCTCAAACCACTGAGCCACCTCCAGCTTATTTTACAGATGAAGAAACTAAGGAAAACAGGGTTAAATGACTTGCCCAGGGTCACACAGCTAGTAAGCATCTGTGTTGAATGATTTGAACTCAGGAAGATGAGTTTTGAGTGTTCTATCCACTGTGCCTTTTGGGTGCTAAATGTCTTTATACATAACCACAAAAATCATAGCATTAGATATTGCACAGTGGCACTGGATCACTGCCACTAACTCTCTCTTAATAGCCAACCCCCAGTAGCATAGGGCCACAGATTGAATCCTACTCCCAGAGGACCCCAAACTGACTTCAGTCCCTAAAAAGAAGTTAGTCCAGAATTGGTCCCAGAGACAGAAGAAGTACATGTATCCTCCCTGGTGCACACCCTGAGATGGGTTGTGCTAGTACTAGTTTTAGCCAAAATCCTTTGGGAGAAAGGGACTTACAGAGTACTGACTAAGCATAAAGATTATAGTCCTCATTGTGGAAAGTAGCCAATGCAGAGAAAATCTGGAATTGCCTGGTTCTTGTCAGTTCGTGATAATAAAAGTCTACAAAAGTGAATCTACTTCCTTCTTGGGAACACACAGAAAATTATTTCTAATGAGGGGGATGGACACAATCACTAGTATCTCTTCTAGGCTTTACAGTTTTACTATTCTGTGAATATCGCCGATTTTCTGTATTTCTTTCAGTCTGGATTTGTAACTCCACAAAACTTCTATGATGTTCATCTTGCCAACTGTAAACTACAAGGACTCTCTCCAACGGTGACTCATTTTGGTCAGTAACCATGAAGCAAAAATGGAGATGAAAAAGTGAAAGCCATCTTTAGAAAAACACTGAACTCAAAGCAGAGTAAAATAATTCTTCATCCCACAAGCATTTACTTTACGATGAGCAAAGGTTGGGGCTGCGAAACACAGCAAGACTCAAGCAGAGGAGAGAGAGCTATCTAGCCCTGGCAAAGCTAGTTGTAAAGAGCAAGGAACATCTGTAACAGTGAGAATTATCTCATGCTAATTTTTTCATCTTATTTATCTTCGAGAGTTAATCTCTGCCTCTGGTGATTTTTAGTTGTCTTTCACTGATCCAAAAGGAATCTCCCTGAAAATACCAGACTGTTTTTTCCTGTTAGTCATGGAGTGAATCAAGGTTAGGAATCTTACTTTTCTTTGTTCCTTATTCTACATGAAATAACCGGGTATTGGTTTGTATTTTGGTATAGCAAATAGTTATTACAGGGACAGGGGAAAATATTTCATGTGTTGAATGATTCACATTAGGCAACTATAAAACTTTGATACCATGTCAAAGGATCAATTAAGAGGTCTAGGACTTGAAAGTACTTTCGGTAAGCAATATAGTAACTACTAAGGGCAGCTAGATGGCACTATGGATAGAATGCCAAGTCTGAAGTTGGGAAGAGTGATGTAAACCTTGTCTTACACACTTAACTAGCAGTGTGACCCTGGACAAGTCACATAACCCTGCAAAATGAGCTGGAGAAGGAAACCATTCTAATATCTCTGCCAAGAAAATCTCAAATAGGGTCATGAAGAGGCACTTAACTCTGTTTGCCTCAATTCCTCATCTATAAAATGAGCTGGAGAAGGAAATGGCAAAGCATTCCAGTAACGTGGCCAAGAAAACCCCAAATGGGGTCACAAAGAGTTGGACATGACCAAAATAACTGAACAATGTGGTAACTACTAGAAGAAAAGAACTCAAACATACCAAAATATTCATAGCACCTTTTCTTTGTGGTAGCAAAGAATTGAAAACTGAGGGAGTATTCATCAATTGGAGAATGGCTACACAAGTTATGGCATTGATTATGAAGATCTGTAAGAGATGATACAGAGAAAAGAAAGCAAAACCAAGAGATAATGTATACAATGTCAGTATTGAAAAGGCGAAAAACTATCAAAGCTTGAGGAATTCTTATCAATATGACTGATGGTCATTTCAGAGGATTCATTCAATTTAATAAATATTTGTTAAGCTCCTACTATGTGCTAGGCATTGTACTAAACAAACACTGGGGATACAAATAAGAAAAAGACCCTCTTTCCCTGACAGGAGCTTATGACATAATTTAGGAATCATAATATGGAAAAGAAAGCTGAAAAAGAGGAGTGGGCCACTAGGGGCTAACCAGCACAGGAACTGATGGAAAATAGAGAATTACCTGGAAAGTTCTGAGCTCTCTACAACTTTAGCCAATTTAAAATACAATACCTTGTTCAGCAAAGGCACCAAAACACATTAGACTGATTAAAGTTACTGAAACATTGTGAGCAGCATCAAAGGCCCCAAAACCATTATGCAAGAAATTAGTCAAGTCTTCACACAACCTAGGCATGAAATCAATGTCTTTGTTTTACCTGAGTCACCAAGGAAATATTAGGGCAGTTAGTCTCTGTCTCTCACAATATTACATATCCTCCCGCAAGGTACACTGACACACAAAAGTCTGCAAATTCTGACTAAATAAAGATATTTGCAAACTCCATTTGGAACTAAAGTCCCATTCCTTGGCATAGTGCCTATTACAAAGGTTTTTTCAATTATTTGAACTCTTTTTCCTTTTCAGACAAGAACAACAGGCTCCCTTGATTCATTTAAAGTTCCCTCCTTTCTCCCCTCGAATGCATATACATCTCATTAAATCTTTGTGATTTTACAGTTTTTGCATTTGGGCTTATATGACAAAGTGGCCTGACAGGGGAAGTGGGATAGGAGAGGATAGAAATCCTTCTTCAACTCCTGATTCTGTGGGTTTAGTTGAAGATCAGCACTGGACAGAAGTGTAACTGATGAGGAAATGCTAACAGTCCTTTCTATATCATGGACTCACTTAAAAACTGTCCTTCCAATTTGTGCTACAGCCAATAATCTTTCATGCAAATTAGGCAGAATCTCCCTTGAGATACATTCTTTGGAGGTTGTAAAAGAATCCAGAAGGACTCCTGATATACAAAATGCAACAAATTTCTTAGCCTAAAAAAGGAGAGTGAGGAGAGAAGATTTTCAAGTAATAACCAAAGAATCAAAACTATTTATTCCACACAAATTCAGATTTACTGGACCACACTATACTCCTTCTTAAGGAAAAGGATAAGGATAAGAAAATCATCCCTCTTATACACTCTGGGAATCCGTGTTCTACTATACACCATTCTTTGAGGTAGCCAAAGATAATAAATAACAAGGGTCTGAATTATATATCAAAAATACATTTATTACTAGTAAACTTCTGCATCTAAACTTCTATTATAATAAAAACTTTTAAAATATTTTATATCTGTACAATCAAATTTGCTAGGGAAATTATAAATTGCTACTTATTACTGTAGTGCACTAGAATTCATTTGGAACATTTTAGACAGCTTTTTAAAGTTTTAATAATTTATTTCCCCCCAAATTGTACATAAAACCTGCTTTAAATATTTATTTTAAAATTCTGAGCCAAATTTCCTACTTCTGTCCCTGAAAGGGCAAGGCATATGACAGCTTTTACATGTGCAATAATGTAAAAAAAAAAGAATGAAGTAAAATCTTCTCCAAATTTGTAATTTTTCATAGGCAAAATAGGAAAACACAAATTGAATCCTAGATACCAGTTTAGTCAGCATCGAACTCCATTCAAATCTTTCCATTAACACCAATGTTCCTGATAAATACACTACTAGATGTGTATGAATTAACTATCTCAAAGTAATTCAAATTTTGGATTCATACATTAATCCTTACATCTGTGATAAAGAATTTTAGCAGCTAGAAAGTAGCAAATCACACAATTCAGCTCTTTCATTTTACAGAAGCTTTATAGTAACTTGCTCATGGTCACTGAGCTATGCAGAAGAAGAATGAGAAACCAATTCTTCTAAAACCTACTCCAATGCTAGGGTCAACTAAGAAGGAATTGAGTATGTTTGTCATTTCAGAGACAAGGAAACAGACAACAATTTGCCTGGAATCCTGGAAATGAGTAATGATGATGCGGGGGGGGGGGGGGGGGAAGTGTACTAATCTGTTACTGTAACTACTCACTTTTATGTATAGCACCTTAAGGTTTACAAAACTACTTCTTCATAATAACTCTGAGGTTGAAACTGTTTTACAGATGAGCAAACTTTATAGATTAGTAATATAGTTAGCTAATGAAAGTCATGTGGAACTTAAACACACATCTCCTCACTCCAGACCCAGGGATCTTTCCACGAGATGATACAACCTTTCATGTATTTTATTGCTAAATTTCTGTCCTTGGCTTGGTTGATGTTTCTGTCCCACAGTAACAAGATTGCAAAGTCTATATCCTAGAACTTTATGTCAACCACCTTTTAAGTCTCTTTTGTCAAGGTGAACAGAGACAATATGGCACCATGAAGGGACAAAATGGTGCCATGACAATAACTTGACTTCTGCATGAGCATCTAAAGACTTCTAACTTCAATGTTCTGAGCAAGGTATTAGAGATGTGTAAGCAAGAAGGGTGACTGTTTGGGAATCAGTGGAAAATACACTGGAATTGTAGCTGAAGATCCAAGTTTCAAATCCCAACTCTGCGCCTAACCACCTGTGTGACTTAAGGAGATTCATCTCCTTCTCTGAAACTCAGTTTCCTTATCTTCAAAAGGAGAATGAGGAAAATAATCTTTAAGTTCCCTTCTAGGTATAATCCCATATTCAAGAAAATGACACTATAAAAAGGGAAAAGACAATCTACTAGCCATGTCTAGTTCAGCTGGTGAATTAGTGAGGTTTCCACGGCTGTGCCTCAATAAGTAACCTCAAACTTTAGTCCTAAAATAGTCATAATTTAGAAGAGAATAATGCAGATTTTATTCTTTAAAGACCCTTTAATGGGGGACAGCTGGGTAGCTCAGTGGATTGAGAACCAAGCCTAGAGACGGGAGGTCCTGGGTTCAAATGTTACCTAAGACACTTCCTAGCTGTGTGACCCTGGGCAAGTCACTTGACCCCCATTGCCTAGCCCTTACCACTCTTCTGCCTCGGAGCCAATACACAGTATTGATTCTAAGATAGAAGGTAAGGGTTTAAAAAAAAAAAGATCCTTCAATGGAAGAAAGGGGCCTGACAACAACAAAATACACACAGGCTCTAATTGTTTTCTTTACCCACATACCCTGTAAAACACAGCAGCAAACAAGAAGTGATTTACAACACAGAAAATATATCATCACCAATTCTTACCTTACATCAGGAATGCCTGGGGTCCAGCCCAGGAGCCCAGTTTGAGTTGGTTCCTCACTCCTTAGTCCCAGATGCTGTTTACTGCCGCCTCCCTCTGCCACCGGTGAATTTCTGGAAGTTCAAAATCAGTGTAAATTAACTGTTCAATTTGTCCAGTCTGTGGAGCATAGCTTCTGTACCTTTTAAGGCTCCCATTTTAATTAATCAATTTTAATCCATTACTCCCCTCTTTCCATGCTAGGTCTCAGTACTTTCCATTCATCTGTTGCTTTAGTGAGAAAAGATCTGAGACTGCCTTTCCCCTCAAAATGTTTAACTCAGTTTGTTTTTTAATGGCAACTGGGGGCAGATAGATGATGCAGTGAATAGAGCACCAACCTTAGAGACAGGAAGACCATGTTCAAATGTGGCTCCACTTATCCCTGTTTGCTTAGTTTCTTCATCAGTAAAATGAACTGGAGAAGGAAATGGCAAACCAGTCCAGTATCTCTGCCAAGAAAATCCCAAATGGGGTCATGCTGAGTCGGACAGGACTGAACCTCCTGAACTATAACGGTATGGACTAGGTGAGACAGGCCTATACCTACTTATGAGGTTAGAGTAAATGTCAGGTTGGAATCAATTCAAAGCAGGCTCAGCCTGTTTATGCCGAGGAGAATCTATTAGCCCTCTGCCAGGTACTCTCACTTCTAATTGACTATTCCATTCACGGACCTAAGGAATGAATAATTGAGTCAGGAATCAGGAAAGCCTATCCAGCAGTAAGAGAGTACTATGAGTATTGAGTTCTTACTTATCCCTCTTAGAAAGAATTCAGTATTCATAGACCTCTGTGGTCCAGGTAAGGTTGGCAAGACCAGCCAAGATGGTCAAGAAGTAGGGTCATATACTAGGATAAAGAAGAGGAACTAGCCACATTCACACCAGGAACCCAAAGGAACAGGTTAGGGGACAGGGGAAGTCTCATTCAAAGTAGAGATAAGACTTTAAAAGTAAATACCCGCCAAAGATGGAGGGCACAGTGACAAATGCCCACTAGGGCAGGAATCCCTAACAAATATCTCATCAAAAAAGGACCTCAAGGTCAAGACTGGGTAAAGAAAGAAGCTAAGTAAAAAACAAAACAAAACTGGGGAAGTGGGGAAAAAGAGACAGGCAGACAAAAGAATTTTGAGAGGAGACAGAGATCTAGGAGAGAGACAAGAAGAAAGAACAGGATAAAAAGAAGCGGAAGGCCTCCTATAGCTTAATTTTTTTCTTTGGCCAAAGTAGATCACCTGAAATTTAGACCTCTCTTCAATTAATCTACTTTTGCTTTCCCATGTTGCAAGTTACCTGGTATTCATTAAGCGCAATGACTTTCATCACAGGCTCATTTTTGGATTGCAGCAATAAAGGCTGTTAACACAAAGCAGTCAGGTAGCTAACTAGTCCATATGTGTTTCATTTTTTTTTGTGGGGGGGGAGAAGGTGGAGAATGTTCTTTTATAAAGTGATAGCCCACTTTGGACAAGCACATGAGGATAGTAATAGACAAATGAGGCTAGGGCTGGTGACACAATCCAGGGTAACAGGGGTAATATTAAACCAAAATGTCCTAACACTTGGGGTTAAAGCAACATTCCATTGACTAGCTAATGAGTTTAATCCTCCTCGGGCTTGAACTGTGAGGAGCTGATTGGCTCTTTCCAGGGTACATGGTTCTCAATTAACCCATCTGTCCTCTCCCAGTCTAAAAGTTAAATTAAATAAATGCCCCAGAATAAAGAGGAGAAAAGAGGAATAATGATTTTTAAGGGGTTGGGGAGGTGAGGTTAAGGTAGTATTCACCTCCAATAAAAATCTAAATTAAATGATGTTTTAATTCATTTCAGGATTTTTTCAAATATTCTAGTTTTCGTACAAGGAAGGTGGGATGGATAGGAGGGAAACTATCCTCATGGTATTCCATTTGTTGACATTGCAATACCATAGTCCTCACATCAAGCGCCTGTCCTGGTGAGAGGAAATGTAACAAAAATAAACATCTTTATAGCATTTTCTGAATCTCACACATTTAATCTGGTCTTCAGAGGAAGCCTGTAAGGTAGGTAAAAGGCACATGGTATAATGTAAAGAATAATATTGGTCTTGGAAACAAATCCTTGGGTTTGAGTTCATACTCTGAGATTTTACTTTGTCTTACTATGGGCAACCTCTTTGAGCCCCAGATTCCTGATCTATAAAATGGACACACTGATATTTGAACTCCCTGTCAGGGTTGTTGTGAACCAGGGGGAATTATTGTTGCTATCCCTATTTAACAGATGGAGAAGAAAAGAGAATGAGAGATGGAATGTCAAGTGTGAGAAACAGAGAGAAGGAAATAAAGGTTTGTAGCCAAGCCATGAAGAATTTTAAGTGCTAAATAAAAGACTTAATATAGTATTCTAGAGAGAACAGGGAACCTCTAAATTGGGGAGAATCTTGAAGCATGGAAGCCTGTGAAATAATGCATCCAGATGAGAAGTAATGAGGACTTGAACTAAAGCTAGAATTGAAAGAAGAGGTTGAAAGAGAGATTTTGTGGAGACAGGAAAAGATTTGACAACTTATTGGATACTTATAGACTGGAGAAGTGAGGGAGGAATTGAGGATAACACCAAAGTTACAAAATTTGGAGAGCAGAAATAATGGTGGTATCTTTGCTATAAATGGGGAGTACTGAAAGAGAGGTGAGTTTGGGATGGGGGGAAGAAGATAAGTTCTGCTTTAGAAATGTTGAGTTTGAGATACTGACAAGGCATCTATCCCAACTGAAATGTCCAAGAATCAATTAGATATGCTAGGCTGAAGCTCAGGGGAGAGGCTAAGGAGGGATGTGCTAGATCTTAGGGCGTCTACCCCAAGGGTGTCATTGATTAAAAAAAAAGTCCCCATATATCTCAAAATATTTATAGCAGTACTTTTTGTGGTGGCAAAGAACTGGAAATAAAGTACATGCCTATTGATTGTGGAATGGATGAACAAATTGTGGTAATGAATATAATGGAATATTACTATACTGTAAGAAAAAGGACAAACATGATAAATACAGAACAATGGGGGAAATTACATGTATTCATGAAAAGTAAAGGGAACAGCCAAGAAAAAAATATACATGATGACAACGATGTAACGTGAAAGAGCCAGAAAACAATTTTTTTAAAATTCAAGTTTCAAGATTTTTTTTACAATAAGGGCCAGAAAGAAAAGCTATGAGAAGACAGCTCATTCCACCCTTTGGGGTCATCCATTAGTGTGGAACATTGCATAGATTGTTAGATTTTTTTTCTCTGTATTATCAGTTTTCCTGATTTAAAAAAATCTTTTTAAAGTGAGATCACTCTGGGAGGATGGCGTGTGTGATAGAGGGGAAATTTAGGTAATGTAAAAACAAAAGATCAATAACCTTTTTTTGGCAAAATAAATAAACCATGTAATCAAAGTAACACAGCAGCACCCATTACAAGAAACTATCGAGTTCTAGGAGGGGACGAATTAGCTTGATAAAGAACTGGGTGCATTAGGCTAAGCTAATGATATAATCAATCAGAAAACTAGATAACATGAAAACTGAAAGGTGTAAACACAGAATTATATAAAGGAGTTCTTACTAACAAAATATAACCTCAAGTAGTAGAGCGGAGAACTAATCCACAAAGCTAGAATCCATATCACTCATCACTTTATTCAGTTAATGAGAGATTAATGAGTAGTAAGACACGCAGAAAATAATGAAAACAGTTGCACATCATTACAGATCACTGATGAAACGGTGAATCTGAAGTCAGAGAACCTGGGCGTGAATCTTGGCCCCGCTGCATATTCCCTGGGTGGCATGAGCAAGTTACCCTCTTTAGACCTCATTTTTCTCAGCTATAAAATGAAAGGATTGAATTAAATGACATCTGAGGCTCCTTCCAGCTATAAATCTATAGCCCCGTGATGCTAAAAATATTCTGAATACAGGTAGTATTGAGAAGATTTTCTTCTTATAGAGGTTTGACATAAAACCCATTAGAGACAGTTTGGTCTAGGCAAATAGACCTGGGAGTCAGAAATGGCTGAGTTCAAGTTTGGCCCTCAGACACATACTGACCAAGTGACCCTGGGAAGGTCAATTTTCCTCTTGGTGCCCAAGGTATTATCTAAGATTAAATTGCAGATAAGGTGCTAATCTACATTGGTAAAGGACATTCTTCTCCCAATGAAATCACAGGTCGAATCCAAAATAAAATAAAATAATTACAGATATCACTTTCACTTACTGCCTGTGTGACTTTGGGCAAATATCTTAACCTGTATGTGCTTCAGTTTCATATATACATACATATGTAAGTATGTGTGTGTGTCGAGTAGAACCTAGTAGAAAAAACACCAAGAGATCCTATTTTTTTATTTTTCAAAAGCAGTTATTTTTGCAGAAAGTCTATAAGAAAAACTCTAAAACTAAACAAGTTTGAAAAATATATCTATCATACCAAATATATACATATGTGTACATATATCAAATCAGAAATTAAAATGTTTTAGTATTATTCTGGGAATCATTTTGACCTCATGGATCCCCTGAAAAAGTCTTAGGGACCCTGAGTTTTTCTCCTTGGACTGGTTTTCCCCCACAATTACTATAGTAATTTCTAAGACCCCTTCTTCTTAGAATCTATGGTTCTATGAAAATGAAAAGTGGAAAAATATGCCCCATTGAAATAGTAAATGAGAAAAAAATATGAAATTTTGTTGAAGATTTTATGTAAATGTTTCTGAAATATGATATATGAACCTATTATACAATCACAATCTATCTTAGTAAATAATGTTTGTCCTAGAATGAAAACGGCTACTTTATATCTTACATAAAATTAAACATTTGAAAAGTTCTTGACAAGACACACACACACACACTATGTAGCAGCAACAAAGATATGTTTATAGGCTATCAGTACAAAATGGACATAATATTTATATTAGTTCCTTCACAATTACACGACTTTCTTTAAAGAAGGGAATTGCTTTCTAATTCTAAAAGTTCTCAGTGAATTATGATGATCAGACTCAGGCCTCCATTATTTGTGTTGTCATTGTGGAATGCGGGGAATGTTTTAATTCTGTTTATGTTGGATAAACTGGAGATCATCCAGGAATGGACAATATGGATCAAAGAACCACAGATTCAGGACTCAGAAAGACCATATCATGTTCAACATCCTCATGAATACAGATATAGAAACTGAATCTGAGAGTGATTAAATGACTTGTCTAGTGTCACATAGTTAAGTGCTGGGGGCAGTATTTGAACTCAGATCTTCCTGACTCTGAGCCCAACATTCTCTCCACTGAACCATAAGCTCCTTGAAGGGAGAGGTTGATTTTGCCCCTTTTTGTATCCCTAGCACTTTGCAAAGTGCCTGGTGCAGAGTAGGTGCTTAAAACCTCTCAAATCATCAAAATTAATTAATTTATTAAGTTCCTACTGTATATCAGGCACAGTGCTAGAAACTGAGATTAAACAATTAAGTCAGTCTCTGCCCTAGGAATTTACAAGCTAATGGGAAAAGACATGGACCTTTGAGAGCATACACAAAATATAATTATATGAGAGAAGGTAGCTGTAGAGGCAGCTGGGTGGCACAGCAGAGAGAGTGCTGGATCTAGAATTAGACCTGAATTTAAATCTAGCCTCAGACATTTAAATAGCTGACCTTGGGCAAGTCACTAAACCTCTATGGGCCCCAATTTCCTCAATTATAAAATAAGGACAAGAACAATCTACCTCCAGAGTTCTTATGAAGATTGAATGAGATAATATTTATAAAATGCTTTTCACAGTGGTGGGTATATATAGTGAATACTTTTTTTAAAATTTAGTTTATGGCTTATAGTTTTTATACTTATAGTTTATTTTTATTTTTAAATTAAAAAAAAAACCTCACCTTCCCTTTTAGAATCAATACTAAGAATTGGTTCCAAGGCAGAAGAGTGGTAAGCTAGGCAATGGGGGTCAAGTGATTTGCCCAGGGTCACACAGCTGGGAAGTATCTGAGGTCAAATTTGAAACCAGGACTTCCCATCTTTAGGTCTGGTTCTCAGTCCACTGAGCCAACCAGCTGCCCCGGTTATAGTTTATTTCTTAGCAGTTGTGGGGCTCATGAAAGGTTTCATTAAAAAAGTAATCTTTAAACATAGTCTTGAAAAAAAAAAACAACCCTAGGAATTCTAAGAGATAAGGAGAGAATTCATTCCAGGCAAAGCCAACAGCCCATGGAAACAAAGGAAGATAGATAACCAACTGCCATATTTGAAGATTACCAACCAGGCCAGTTTGGCTAGACCATAATGTGTGGTGAAGGGGAGAAACAGTTAATAAATTTAGAATGGTAGGTTGAGGCCATGTGATGAAGGGCTTTAAGTGCCAAGCAGAGGATTTTATAGTTTATCCTTGGAGTTTATTGAGTAATTGGAAAATCATTTTGGCAGCTCTGTGAAGGATGGATTGGAATGGGAGGTTTTTTTCTGATTCCCCTGAGTATAATCATTCTCCTCCTTAAAAATACTATGTATTCAAAATGGAAGAAAAAAGAAAGAAGGGAAAAGATGTTATTAAATCCTTTCTATGTGCCAAGCATTGGACAAAATGCTGGAGATTGAAATAAAGGAGAAAATTCCTACAGGCAAGGCACTCACTCTAACTGGGGGAGACAATGCAGTTTAGTAGCAAAGTGGGCAGTGACACCCGGGGTCCTAAAGGTGCATCAGGAGATCAGATGACAGGACTAAGGGTCTAGGGAGCATGATGGTAGAGCAAATGGTAAGGCTCACAGGCTCTGGGACATAGTAAGCAGCAAGGCTTTAGTTGGTGACTCACAAGTCATCCCAAGTGGTATGAACAGGTCTTCCCTCTTGACAGTCCTTAATTGGGTCCTGGGCAGCTTGGGCCGAAAAAGGATGTGTAATTCACAAAAATATTTTTTTTGTGTGTATCCAGAAATAGAAAAGTATACTTGGTATATACAAAGGGGGAAAAAGAGTGTGGACCACATTATCAGAACTGAAGACTTCAAAGAGATTAGGAAAAAGAGAAATAGAACTTAAGAGACCATAGGAAAATTGAAAATATTATCTTAATAAAAAACAACACACCTTACTTTCTCTCTTAGAATCTATTCTAAGTATTGGTTCCCAGGCAAAAGAGCAGTAACAGCTAGGCAACTCTACTGCCTCTTTCCTACCAAACAAAAAACAAAAACACCCAACATTTCAAATGACTTATTCAGCTTTAAAGAAACTAAGTAAGTGTATAGATGAGAATATTCTATAAATTATTATTTTAAACCCTTGCCTGTTGTCTTAGAATTCACATTAAGTATCAATTCCAAGGCAGAAGAACAGTAAGGGCTAGGTAATAGGGGCTATAAGGATGATATTAGAAAATAAGTATTCTTTTATTAGTTTATAGATAAGAAGTAAAGTGGCTGCTTGAGAAAAGAACTGGAGTTTGAAGCAGAGCTGAGAGTGTGTTAATTTCAACTGCTAACAGGCATAACCATTTTTCCATGTCAATTACTCTCTCTGGCAGTTGGCAGAGACACACTCTCAGAGACTCTCTCAGGGCTGGAGGAGGTAACATCTTTGCCTCTCTCTGTGTGTCTGAGGGAAAGACCTGAAGGAGCTCAATGTTTTCCTTTCCCAATTGGGAAACACTATTGAATATCTATTGTGGTTTTTATAGATTGTTTAACTCTGAGAAGACTAAAGAAAAACCTGGTCTCAGGTCTCAGGACTCAGAGTCCTAACTGGATTCTTGTTGAGACTCAACTAGCTAACCTTTGCTATTTTATAATTTGAGGGCAAAGTTAAGATTTATAAGGATAATAGCAGTAGTTTTTATTTAGATAGTATAAATTTGGATTAGTCAGATCAGGGAGGAGTAGTTTAGCCTGTGAAACACAGGAGAAGTGGTTCCTTGTAGAACCTGGGAGTTTATTTGGGTAGATTTAGAATATCTTAAGAGTTAGAAATCCTTTATTTATCCTTATATATTTCAATAAATACTTTATTTTTATAAAACGAATCTTTTAGCATCCTTGTGCTTGGCCCTGAAGGGAAGTTCCTATATGAGCTTCACTTCACCACTGAGGATACTTTTGATTACCTCTATCAAAAGTATCTGAATAGTTTTGGAACAGTTTTGAACCTATACTGGAAAGTTTTTCCATCTAAATATTTTATTTTTACAACTTGTCAATTTATTTTTACAGGGCTAAGTGACTTGCCCAGTCATACCAATAGGAAGTATCTCAAGCCACATTTGAACCCAGGACTTCCCATCTCCATACCTGGCTCTCTATCTACTGCATCACTCCTAGCCACTAACTACTCCTAAAATATCATTAAGAAAGATCTTGAGTAGGACTGCTGGAAAATCTGATATATGATACAATATTTTAAAACAATTAAATTTTTTTAAACCTACATCAAAATTTATGGAAAAGCAATATTTTGCTTCATGAAAATTTATCTAAATGCCAATAATACTAAGGGAAAAAAGAAACCAAAAAGGCAAAATAGAAAAGACATCAGAAATCATTCCTTCATTTTATAGCAGAGAAAAACTGAGAGCAAAATTATTTTAATTATTTTTGTCAGTTAATTAAATTAATTAGTATAAAGTAGTAAATAAATTTTAATTAGATCTTAAATTTTAAATGATTAAAACTTATTTAAAACAAAAGATAAAATGATTTAATTAAAGCCACAAATTTAAAGACAGTGTTGGAATTAAGGCCTAAATCTACATGTAGAAGTATATAGAATTGGTACAAAGTAACACAACAAAAGAAAATAGCAAAAGAAGAGTAGAAATAAATAAAATAAGGGAAAACTGAATGAACAAAACTGGTAGTTTTTTTGAGAAAAAAAAAAGCTAACAAAATAAGCCAGCCAATTAACAATGGTTATCATAATCTGTGAAGCAGCATGGCATATCTTCTAAATATCTTAGACTTAACATGTCTAAAGCGGAATGCATTATATATTCTCCCCTCCACCCCAAACCCTTCCTCCTTCCAAACTTCCCTGTTACTGTCCAAAGCTGGTTCAAGTCTTGTTGCTAAAACATACTATTATGGTACTATGGGGAAATAAAGGGCAAAACTCTCAAGGCTACCACATACCTCTCTACAACTGTAAGATAAAGGAACTGTATATTTACATCAGCATTAATGAGTGGTTTCCACATTGAGAGACTACCAAACTGATGAAATCCCAGGTTCAGGCATCATCCTCATCCTCATTTAATGCCTCCTCCCACACACTATTCATCCTCCTCATATTCTAGGAATTATTTTTTAAAATTATTTTTAATTTACTTATTACCAATTACACATAACAACAAATTTCCAGATAAGTTTTCCAAAGTTATATGATCCAAATTGTCTCCCTCCTTTCTTCCCTCCCTCTCCTGGAGCTGGCAAGCAATTCAATCTGGATCAAGCATGTCTTATCACATACAAAACATTATTTTATTTTAAACCCTTACCTTCCATCTCAGAATCAATCCTGTGTACTGGTTCCAAGGCAGAAGGGCAGTAAGGGCTTGTCAACAGGGGTGAAAGTGACTTGGCCACCATCACACATCTATTAAATAATCTGAATCCACATTTGAACCAGGACCTCCCATCTCGGGTCTGGCTCTCTATCCACTGAACCATCTAGCTGCACCCCCTGGAATGATTTTAAACCTCAAAGTAACTCCCCCAAACAGCTTGTATCCAATAAAAAATTCGTTTCTCTTCAGCCTTTATTCTTTTTCTCATTCTAATTCAGAGGCCAAGCTGTTTGAATGAGGTCTACCTTTGGGGTAAGGAAAAGCTTCAGAAACAGGAGACAGTGGGCCGCATGGTGTAATTAAAAAAACAAACCACTTATCAGATCCAGAGGAGCTAATTTCAGGTTTCGAAATCACTTTCACAACCTATTAGTTGTGTAACCTCAGGCAACTCATTGAATCTATCGGGGCTTTGGGTTCTTCGGGGGTAAAGAGAGGCTGGGAGTGGGAGGAGCAGGCTGACCTCTAAATCTGCTTCCAGCTCCGAAGGTTTTCCTATGGATGTGAGCTTCCAAGCTCAAGCCAGCAACGAAAATCCAAGAAAAGCCAATCATGGGCCACATAAAATGCAAAACTATTAGACCAGAGAGTCCAATGGCAAGAAGAAAGCCGTGCCTTCATTGAATTAAATTCTCTGCAAGTCAGAGAAACAAGGAAGTTGCCACCGAAGGAATGCAAGTTAGGGAAAAGTGGCAGCAGAAACAGCAGCCACAAAGGAGACAAGATTGGCACAAACTGGAACAAAGAGCAATTTAGGAGGAATTCATCCTGAAGCTCATAAAGGCATGGTTGTATTGATTACGGTCCCACATACCAATTTGCTATCAAAATGATGACTAAATTACAAGAGGAAAAGGTCAATTCTGTTTGTTAAGTAGCAAAGTGGGTGATATCGTTTTAGAAAAGTTGCCAAGAAAGCAAAATGCTTAAAATAAAATCTTTTCAAAATTTCACTTATTCAAAATATCTTATTTTTCACCCAAAGAGAGTTTTGTTGTTATTGTTTGTTTTTGCTGTGGTAAAATGGGAAAAACAAAACAAAAATGCTTCTAGGGATTTTGCCAACACACACACAAAAGGACCACCATTTCCATGTTCTTCTGTCCACTTACTCTGCTCATGTAACGTTTCATGGTGCAAATCACATTGCTAAAGAAATGAAGAACAGAAGCCAGGAAACTCAATCCTCCGTGTGACAAAAGTGGACATATCTCACAATAATGTATTCACACAGAGCTAGCCTGAACTGCATGTCATACTTTTGCAGAATCAAGGTCAAGAAAGCACTAACTCCTCAGAAATATGTATACTCTTGTCAAAAGTTATTTGAAAAATTCTACTTCATATTTGAGCTTTCATCTCAGCAGTTCACCTTGTCTCCAGCTACAGTTCACTTATCAGCTTTCAAGATGCTTCTTTCTCGATGCCTTATCCTCAGGAGTCAGCTGATTAATGCCAAGTGTTCATTAGAAAACTATTTTAAAATTAGCTTTCCATTCCTGTTTCTCCCATGATCCCCCTTATGTAGCTCCTACATTCTTTGACCTATTACTGCTACAATCACAGGACCTGGGGGGGGGGGTGCTGGGAGGATGTGAGGAGGGGTTTTTCCACAAGAGAAGAGTTTTTGTTTTCTTTTCCAGAAGTAAAAAGGTCACACAATCTTAGAAGAAATTCTTTTAAATTCTTTTCTTTTAAGTACTGACCTCAAGATCTCCAAACAAACCTTTTAAAAGAAATGAGGCTTCTGTGACATAAAGAAGTCACTAAAAGCTTTTCATCTTTTCCTAGAACCGAGTATTATTTATTGTCATTAAATTGAAATTTTGCATTTGATTTCTTTTGTAATTACATTTCCTCCAAAGGGTACTTCACCTATGACAAAAAAGACCACAAACCTAAGAAAAGTAAGCAAAATCAATTTCCACATATTTTTATAACGTACAAAATATTCATTTCAACTATCTCATCTCAAAACTAAGAAGCAATTCTCTGAGGCAACAACAAAACAATCAAAACCAAATTTGGTGAAATTATGATACCCAAGTTTGGTCTCCAGGAAGAAATGTGAGAAGACACCTCACCCCACCCCTTTGTAGAAGTGGAGGTCCATGGGTGTAGAACACTGCATATAATGACATCAGACTTTTTAAAAAAGTGTTGGCTGATTATACTGCATTTTTTTCTTCTTCCTCTTTTTAAAAAATCATTTGTTATAAGGGATAATCCTCTGAGAAAAGCTAGGAAGAGAGGTTAAGAAGTAAACAGAAATGATGTAAAAATAAAACATCAATACAAATCTATTTTTAAAAACTTTAATATTTCATTTCTCCCAGTTACATGTAAAAACAATTTTAACTTTTATTTTTAAAAACATTTTGAACCAAATTCTCTTCCCCCCTTCCCTGAGACAACAAGCCATCCTGATACAGATTTTACATTTGCACTAAAGTAAAACATTCTTCCATATTAGTCATTTTACAAATCTATTTTTTAAACCTACTTAGCACTTTATATGTTCTGTAATTATGTACCAAAAGGGTAATTACAGGACCACAGAAGTAGCAAAGAACTGGAAACTACAGAAGTAACCACCAATTATGACTAAACCAATTTTGGTATCTGAATGCAATGGAATACTATTAGGTCCTAAGAGAAAATATAAGGGACAGTTTCAGAGAAACCTGGGAAGACTTATATGAAGTGATACAGAGTGAAATTAACAGAAACAAAGTATCAGTTCATGCCATATCTTCACTGTAAAATCAAACAACACTGTCAAGACTTAAGAACTCTGAACAGGCTCAGAGATGGGAGGTCCTGGGTTCAATCTGGCCTCAGACACTTCCTAGCTGTGTGACCCTGAGCAAGTCACTTGACCCCCCATTGCCTAGCCCCTACTGCTCTTCTGCTTTAGAACTGATACACAGTATTGCGTCTAAGATGGAAGGCAAGGGTTTAAAAAAAATTCTGAACAATTCAGTGACCAACCATAATTCCAGAGGACAAATAATAAAAATACTAACCCATCTTGTGATAGAGGTGACTAAATTAAGATGCTGAATGGCACATGGCCAATGAAAGAATCTGTCTTTCTTGACTATGAATATTTATTTGTTATAAAAGCTCCCCCCACCAACAGATGGGTAGACAGTAAGAGGTTGGGGCTGGGAGGGAAATTAAATGATCATTCACTGAAAAACATGGGCAGATAGATAGAAAAACAGAAAAGAAATAGATAGGGATAGAGAAAGACAGATACAGAGATAGATAAATAAATAGACAGACAGACACAGACAAACAGAAATAGAGATAGACAGAAAGAAAAATACAAGCAAAACTAATGCTCCCATATTTTCCACCATGAAACACACTCATTTCAAATATTCTACCTTGAAAGTAAGTAAGCACGTCACAGAGACAAACACCTCCAGATGTTTAATGTTATGCAAAGGTCTGGCAAAGACATGGCTGGCCAAAGGAATGCTTTCATTTCCTGCAGTGGGTTAACAAAAATTATTAGACATGCAAAACTCCCTAAGTACTATGTGTGACTCCCTTGGAGGCAGGACCTGGCTCTTTAAAAATCTTATATTTCCAAATTCATTTTGAAAAGAAAAACTAGTCTCTGATGACTTTGATCTGTTTTACTACTGCTGGAAAAAAATAATACAAACCACCCACACTTGAAAACAAAAGACTACTCATTTAACAAACGGATTATTGTACTCCACCTCAATTTTCAAAATGGATGTTACATACCACATATTCCTTAAAACACACCTCGCCACGACAAAGGCCACATTGTATCCCCAAGAAAAAGCCGCTCCAACAGAGAATGCCCTAAACCCCAGAGAACTTGCAGCAATAATCTGCAGTGCTGGCAGTGACCTCAGACTGTGTACAACTTGGGACATCATTTCCCCCGTACATTCTGAATGAGAAAACTCATGAGCAGTGAATGAGGATCTGTTCCCTACTAACATTTCCTACTTTGCACAATAGACAGAGGCATTCACAGCCGGCCTGTGGAACCAAGGTAAACTTTAACCCACATTCACATGCTTGAGTTTCCTAGTGAATTGCTTTTTGGGTCATTGGTAGAATAATCCAAAGAAGCCAGATTATGATAAAAAATGCCAGACGTTCTCTCACCAGGTATCCTTTTATTTTATTTTTAACATTCATTTAAAAATTTTTGAGCTCCAAATTCTCTCCCTCCTTTAGCCTTTGAGAAGATAAGAAATGTGATATCAAATATAGATGTGAAATCATGTAAAATATATTTCCATATTAGCCATATTACCAAAAAAAAGCAAGAAAAAGGGAAAAATTGTGCTTCAGTCTATATTCAGACCCCATCAGTTTGTTTATTTTTTAAACCCTTACCTTCCATCTTAGAATCAATACTGTGCATTGGTTCTAAGGGAGTAGAGTGGTAAGGGCTAGGCAATGCGGGTCAAGTGACTTGCCCAGGATCACCCAGCTGGGAAGTGTCTGAGGTCACATTTGAACCTAGGACCTCCCGTCTCTATGCCTGGCTCTCCATCCACTGAGCTACCCAGCTGCCCCCTCCATCAGTTCTTTCTCTGGAAGTAGAGATATCTTTTCATTAGAAGTCCTTTGGAATTGTCTTGGACTACTGTGTTGCCTAGAATATCTAAGTCATTCACAGTTATCACCATTACGATATTACTGTTACTGTATATAATGTTGTCCTGTTTTGTTCACTTTACTTTGCATCCGTTTATATGTCTTCCCAGGTTTTTCTAAAACCATCTTGCTTGTCATTTCTTATAGTACAATAGTATTTCATCACAACAATATACGTGATTCCCCAATTGGAGTTCCCCTCGATTTCCAATTTTTGCTATCCCCCCCAAAAAGCTACTGTAATATTTTTTTGTGGGTGGGGGGGTCCTTTTTCTTTTCCTTTGATCTCTTTCAGATATAGACCCAGTCATGGTTGGTTGATGCCCTTTATACTCAAAAGAAGACCAAACTCACATCACAAATCTTTGGACTCATGTAAAAATTAGATTTAATTGAGGATGAATTTCACAAAGTCACCAATTTCACTCTCTCTTCCCAGATCATCGAAAACCAGCGGCAAGACAAAAGTCAAGACGACTAGCAATAGCTGAGGATACAGTGACTGATCTAGGCCCCTTCGATGTCTAACCAAGCTCTAGGGGCTCAACAGCACCTGCTTGCACTGCCTTCAAGGCTGTTGGAACAAACTGTTCTCATCTGCCCACTCTACTGGGGAAAGTCTTTCCAAGTTTGAGACAGACATACACCCTCTCCCCACACACTCATCGATGGGCTTGAAGTCCAAAGGTTACTTTCAACCTGGTTTAGCCCACCTGCCCAGATGGTTTGACCAGGTGTGGCCACTGTGCATGCTACAGCTTCTTGGAGCCACAACTGAGGGATGGGTGGCAGGTGGACACCGAAGGAGAATGAGCAGCCCCGAAAAGGGCTTGGTAAGTCCTCAGACCCTCAAGTTGTCCCTGATTACCCCGTACACCCATAGGGTATTACTGGGTCACAGAAAACACGCAGTTTGATAGCTTTGGGGGAATAGTTCCAAATTGCTCTCCAGAATGGTTAGATCAGTTCACATCTCTACCAACAGTGAATTAGGGTCCCAAATTTTTCTCATCCCTTCCAGGAGTTATCATTTTCCTTTTCTGTCATATTGGTCAGTCTGATAGGTATGAGTTATTTTAATTTGCATTTCTCTAATCAATAGTGATTTAGAGAATTTTTTCATAAGCCTATAGATAGCTTTGATTTCTCCTTCTGAAAACTGCCTGTTTATATTCTCTGACCATTTATAATTGGGGAATGACTCTTGTTCTTATAAATTTGACTCAATTCTCTATATATTTGAGAAATTAGGCCTTTATCGGGGAAATTTTATATAAATTTTTTTCCTATTTCCTACTTTATAAAAAAGACATAAAAAACATAAAAAAACCTTAGCTTTCTGTCTTAGAATAGATACTATTCTATAGTATAGAATAGAATAGAATATTTTTTTGTTTATGTACTATTTATTATACTATATAATAAACACACAACATATATATTATTATATTCTACAAATACATAATAATATATTATTTTAGATAATATTTATTATAACATTATATATAAATATAAAAATATATGCCTTAATAAGACAAGCCAATGTGCTGTACAGTCAATAAACATTTATTATAAGTTTACCATAGGAGCACTGGACATACAAGTATTAAATTGACAAGTGTTAAACCCCTCTTCTGTGTCAGGCCCTGTGCTAAGCGTGAAGGGTACAAAGAAGGCAAAAAGCTAGTTTCTGGTCTCCAGTAGAATATTCTATAATATAGAATTCTATAGTATAGATAGAATAAGTATTGGTTGCAGGGCAGAAGAGAGGTATGGGTTATGCAATGGGGGGTTAAATGAACTGCTCAGGGTCACACATCTAGGAAATAACTGAGGTAAAATTTGAACCCAGGACTTGCTGTCTCCAGGCCTAGATCTCTATCCTCTGAGCCATCCAGCTGTCCCTCCTATTTTCCTTTTAATCTTGGCTGCACTGGTTTTGTTTGTGCAAAATCTTTTAAATTTAATGTTACTAAATTATGCATTTTGCTTCCTAGAATACTCTTTTTCTCTCTCATTTAGTCATAAATTCTTCCTTTCTCCATAGGTGAGACTGGTAAAAATGTCCATGCTCCTCTAATTTGCATATCACCCGTTATGTCTAAATCACATACCCATTTTGACTTTATTTTGGTATGCTATGTGAGATGTTAGTATATACCCAGTGACCTTTTTTTACTATATTATGTGGTATTGACTAACTTCTTTTTTTGTCTGATACTTAAAAAAAAAACAAAAACAACTTACTTCCTATCTTAGTAACAATTCTAAAACAGAAGGACAAGGACTAGGCAAATGAGGTTAAGTGACTTACCCAGAGTAACACAGCTAGAAAAATGTCTGAGTCCAAATTTGAACTCAGACCTCTTATCTCCAGTCCTGGTTCTCAATCCATTGAGGTACCTCGCTCCCCCCCCCCTTTATCTCTACTTTGAAATGAGACTTAAAATAATATCCTTTTTTTTTCTGTCTTAGAGTAAGAACTCTAAGACAGAATGACAAGGGCTAGTCAAACAAGGTTAAATGACTTGCCACTTGATGCTATTTACTGTCAGTGTGATCTCAGGCAATTAATCAATTAAAAAGCATATATTTAACACCTACCGTATGCCAAGCACTGTGTCTGGTTCTGGGTATACAATGACAAAAATGAAATAATCTCTGCACTCATGGACCATTAACATGTACATAAAATTACAGATCTAGAACGTATGCAAAATAAATTCAAGGGTATTTGGAGAGGGAGAACATGAACAGCCAAGGGCTTTGCGTAGAATTTGGTGTTTAAATTCTAATTGAGATAGCTACTTGAATTAAAGAAAGCCCTCCTGGTTCCCAAATACCTACTCCAGGAAACCCTGAAGTTCACTCCAGAACAAATGAGTAAGAAATCCTATGAGAAACTTTACAAACTCATTTCCACACTAGAAATGCACATAAATCCAAAGAAAAGTAGATAGGCAATTGGAAAGGCCCTCCCCAACCCTCACCCCCATAAATGTTTATGTCAGGACATCTGGAAGACAGACAAGCAAGGTAGTTTTGAAAGTAGAATTTATTATATACTTTTTAAAAAAACAAACAGTATAAAACAGAGATTCACAGTTTCCCCTAGAATTTCCTTCTTTTATTCTGTGTGTAAGGAAATGCTTTTTTTAGTGTTTAAGTCAGAACTTAAAAATTTTTTTACATGATGCGTAAGCTAGGTGTTGATGGGGATGCTAAGAAGTAGGTAGAGAGGAGGAAGGAAGCTAGGCGTAAAGGACAGCCAGTGCAAAGGCACCAACATAGAGGTGGATGTCTTATGAAAAGAAAAGTAAACAGGCTGGTTTGGCCAGAATGGAGAATGCATGAAGAGGGCATATGTATGATAAGTTTGGAAAGGTTGCTTGGAGCTAAGTTGTGATGGGCTATAAAAGGAGAAAAAGAAAAAGAAAAGCAATAGGGAAACCACCAGAAGTTACTGAGTAGAGGAGAGTGATGTGGTCAGACCTGCATTTAAGAAAATCATTTTGGCAGTTGGGTGAGGGATAAATTAGAGGGGAGAGACAGAGTTGAGACAGAGATTCCAATTAGTAAGCTACTGTGACAAAAAAAGGTGTGACAAAATTTTGTAACTAAATGAATGTATAGAATAAGGGAAGAATGAGAGGTCATGATGCCCAGATTGCAAACTTGGCAAATCAGAAAGATGGTGATACTTTCAAAGCGAGAAAATTCCATAGAGGAGACTATCTGAGCAAAAAAGATAATGAGTTTTGTTTTGGACATGCAGAGTTTGAAATGTCTTTAGTATATCCAGCCTGGAATGACTCAATGATGCAAGAAAAACTAGAAATAGATATGGAGAGAGATCTGGGAGTCATCTGCACAGAAATGATCATTAAACCCATGGGAGCTGATGAAGTCAAAGAAAAAGTACAGAGAGAAAAAGAGATGAGCACGTAAGACACAATCGTGGGGAATACCCAAAGTTAGAGGATATGACACAAATAATATGCAAAGCAGACTGAAAGGCCAGATAGGGAGAAGGGCAGAGAGCAATTCGCTTCTTAGAGCCTTAGTTTTCTCATCTGTAAAATTAAAGTATGGTGCCTTCCATCTCTAAATCTTCAACCTATGAACATATTAACTATGTGGCCGTGGGTAACTCTTTCAATGAACTCTGGTAGCTCTCTAAGACAATAAATTCCAGATGAGCTGTCCATCTTGCTTTGGTGGATGGTATTTCCACATCAGTATTCTGACCCAATGAAATCAAAGGTCCATACCAAAACAAAAAAATTTGCTCTAAGTAGTATGGCTTCATACTTAACTTAGAATCCTACTTGGAAGAATTCTTATCTTAACACAGTGAAAGAATGTGTAATCATCATTTCACCATCCCCAAGAGAGTTGAGAGAAAACCTTCTTCAGCAAAGAGCTAATAATCCATTTGGCTCCAAAAGTGACTTTTGCAAATGAAGCCTATCATCTATTCCTTCTGCCTTTAATGAAGTCAGAACTAAATCCACCACCCTCTGTCACTTCGTTGGCCACAGACTGAGGTCATAGAAAAAGAATTACATGATGGCAGCTGCTAGAAAGAAGAAAGTTATAATTCAAACGTCTTCATTTTTTTCTCCCCTTCCATTAAAAAAAATCTAGGCAACATAATACTAACCAAATGATTACTGTGTTATTTTCTTTTTCTTTAAATGTCCTAAAATTTACTGTTCTGAACTCTAGAGATTATCATTCTTTCATATATGTCAATGAATAGTCTTTCAATGAAATTCTGTAGAATCTTAAATTGAGGACTATTTATAATACTGGCTAAAAATAAAATAATTACTCAAAGTAGACATAGGGTTTATAAGGGATGGGTGGTCTGAGTTTGCTGGCTTAGCTATAAATGATCTGCTATGTTAATGACTATTTTGGATGATGTGGCCATCAGTCATTAAATCTAAGAATCAGAGGAATCTGGGAATGGAGGAAGGGAATCTTGGAGGCCACCAAATCTATTCCCTCATTTTACATTTCCTCCCGAGGAAGAAGTGAATTATCTAGCATCTCATATGAAATATCTCATAACAGTAATGGGTACCCTCCAGCTCTACTAATTTTAAAATTCCAAGATGTGTAGGGCATTGTCCTCAGTCCTGAAGGGATGACAGGAAATAAGAGACAGAGTCTACATAAACTCAAGTTCCTTGAAGGTGGGAATTGTTTCTATTTTGGCTTTTTGTGAACTATCATGGTACCTGGATCACAGCAGTAACAACAAATGCTTGGTTGATCATCCTCATCAACAACAAGTATTTCTTTCTTTCTTTCTTTCTTTTAAAATTTATTTAATTAGTGAATTTAGAACATTATTCCTTGATTACAAGAATCATAATCTTTCCCTCCCTTCCCTCCCCCCCTTCCCCTAGCTGACATGCAATTCTACTGGGTATTACATGTGTCCTTGATCAGAACCTATTTCCATGTTGTTGGTGTTTGCATTAGGATGTTCATTTAGAGTCTACATCCCCAGCCATATCCCCTGGACCCATGTATTCAAGCAGTTGTTTTTCTTCTGTGTTTCTACTCCCACAGTTTTCCCTCTGAATGTGGATAGTGTTCTCTCTTGTAAATCCCTCCAAGTTATTGTCCTCAAGAGGTCCTGTCCTCCAGAGGTTTATATTCTCTAATTACATGCTTCTTTCCCCAGTACTACACCATAAGGAACAACTGGCAGGTCAACTTGACTAGAATGAAGAGGATCTAAGAGTAACCAGAGGGCAGCTCTCCTGGGTCTTCTTTTTTACCAAATAAATACCTCTAGTTCCTTCAATTTATCTTATTAGTGTCCTACTTAAAACATGGCACTCATTCCTGAAATTAACACTGTAGATGTGTCCTGACCAAGGCAGAGTACCATAAGACTATCACTCTTTTAGTCCTGGAAGCTCTGATTCTCTTAATGAAGCCTAAGATCACATCAGTGTTCCTTTCTTTCTTAATTAATTTTAACATTTATTTTTAAAATTCATTTTTAGAAAACTTTTGAGTCCCAATTTTTCTCCCTTTACTCCTTTCCTTCTCCTCCCATTGAGAAGGTTATGCTTCTAAGCAGTACAACACGGGGGTTAGAGATGCGGTGCCCCAAGATCAGGAAAGTCTGTAGAAGTTTTTTGATTCTCCCTTAATACCAGAGAAATGTGAATTTTTTTCTTTTTCTTTTACAGGGCCTTTATAGTACCTTCTTGGAAAATCTGGGTTATGTATGTATTTCTGTGTTTTTAAAGTTTTTCTGTGTCATCTACTGGCCTTTCATGTGTTGCCTACAACTTCCACAAAACTCCCCCCAAATTCCCTTTTAATTTCTCATGTGATAGATTGAAACCATGATGGGGGAAGTTGAGGTATGGAAGGAATAACTGTAATATGATATCAATTATATCTCCTATCAATTTTCCTGGCTACTACTACTACTACTACTGCTGCTGCTGCTTTGCTGCTGCTGCTGCTACTACTACTACTGCTACTACTACTACTACTACTACTACTACTACTACTACTACTACTACTACTACTACTACTACTACTACTACTACTACTACTACTACCACTTCTTCTACTACATGATCTGCTATCTCACCCTTCCCGTCCCCCAATCAACTGGCTATTGTGATAGATTATTGGTCTCCTATCCTCAACTTCTTCCCTTATCTAAGAGATTCTTCACATGGAAGCCAAAATGACTTTTCTAAAGTATAGGTATGACTATGTCCCAATTCTACTCTGCACATAATTCAAGTTGCAATCTAGTGATCTTAGGATCAAATATATTCTCATCTTTCTTTTGCTCCCTTTAATTTCTATTTTGTATAAGTTTTATAATGTAAATAAGTATTAGTATATAGTAGTACAATTTATAAAACAAACATACTGGGGTGATTGCTCAAAGTTATTGGGTTTTTAAAAAAGAAATAGTGTGCAGGATTAAAAGAAAGTTTTGAGATCAAGGCTGAAGGTCACTCACACTTGAAATCTTCAGTCATCTTTGGTTTCTGCCTTCCCTCACAACTAATCAATGATCAAGTCTGGTTAATTTTACTTTGAATAGTTCTGTCTCCTCTCCTAGTTCATGCCCTTATGCACTCATACCTGGATTATCACTATGATGTCTTTAAAAATTTTTTTAATTTTTATTTATCATGCAAAACACACTTTCATGTTGGTCATTGTTGTAAGAGCACATGCATACATAACCAAAACCCCCAAATAAAACCACAAATACATCAATGTGAAAGATAGCATGCTTTGATCTACAATCATCTTCTTTCTCTGAAGATGGATTGCCTTCCCTGTTTATCTTTCAGAGCTGTCCCAGATCACTGCATCATTGCATTGGTGAGAGTAGCCAAGTTTCCATAGATGATCTTCATACAATGTTGCTGTTTCCATGTACAATGTTCCCCTGGTTCTGCTTATTTTGCTCTGCATCAGTTCCTGCAGATCTACCCAGCTCTTTCTGCAATCATCATTTCTTACAGCACAGTAGCGTTCCATCACCGCCATGGACCACAGTTTGTTCAGCCATTCCCCATCTGATGGACATGCCCTCAGTGTCCAATCCTTTGCCACCACAAAAGCAATATGACCTCTGAATCCAGACTCCTGGCCTCCAGTCTCTCTGTTCCTCTAATCTATCCTGCACAGTTGCCAGAATAAGTTTTTCAAATATAGCTGAGAACATTAGTCTATTGTTCATACAAATACCAACCCAGGCTGGTTTTTCAGCTCTGCTTGCTCTGCTCTCAGATGCTTTTACCCACCAGGACATTTGCCTAA
Organism: Monodelphis domestica; assembly: GCF_027887165.1. Taxonomy (NCBI): domain Eukaryota; kingdom Metazoa; phylum Chordata; class Mammalia; order Didelphimorphia; family Didelphidae; genus Monodelphis; species Monodelphis domestica. The sequence goes on from NC_077234.1 coordinate 189,469,891, forward strand.
CCATCCACATCTGCTGATTCTGCCTGGGCTGAGGCATGATAACAGGTGTTCAAGGCAGGGACCCGTATGCTATGGAATTTGCAGTGCTCCCTCATGGAAAGGGAATGTTACCTGCCAGACATCTCTGACCTACATAGCCAAAGGCAATATAAGGAAAGCTTTTTAACACTCTGAGATAGCCCACCCCATGGAATGGTTTCCATTACTAGGTAGTGAACTGCCCGCCCCCCAGAGGGCTCCAAGCTAAGGCTGGGTGACTCCCGCTAGGCAGGGTGGCTGTGGATGGGGATTCTGGCTTCCATATGGGTTGGGCAAGAGACCGCTGCCAACTCTGAGTTTCTACGATCCTGTTACTGCGTATAAGTACACGCTGAGATGACTCCATATCTAAATGTTTGAGGTTGGAAAAAAGATGCGAAAGAATTTCCAAATATGTAGTCACTGAGCGGATCTCGTGCCCATAATTTGTGTGCTTCGCTTTCCAAAGTTCCATGGCTCCAGAGATGAAGGGTTCTCTCTAACCAGGGTACGGAACAGACTTCATACAGAGTTCGGCTAAATTAAACCAGATGGCCAAGCTGCTTTCCCTGTATTTACTGCTCATTCTCTCTGCATGTCTGTGACTCCAACATCACAGTACTCTCTAAGCAGCGCTGTCACTGGACTTTTCAATCCGCAAAGACAGAAATGAAGATCACTCATCACAGCTTCTGTTAATGGTCTGGAGTTATTCAAACTGGCTGAGTGACTACAGCCCAGAATAGAGGAATCAGAGGGGCTCTGGGTGGGCACTACAGAGCAGCGGAAAGGGCTTTAGCTCTGAAGTCGGCAGTCCTAGGCTCGAATTCTGCTCCTGACACTATCTATGTAAACCTGGGGAAGTCACTTGATCTCCATCTGGTCTTAGTTTTCTCATCTACAAAAAAAAAAATGAAGGATTTGAAAAGATGGCCTCTGAGGTCCCTACCGGCTCAAGATCTAGATGCCCTGTCCTATCCTAGGACACTCTTCCCAAATATCAAGATCACAAAAGACTGAGCTTTGCCCAGAATCTTTCTTTCCTCCCCAAAAGTGGCAGAGACATAGGAAAGATGTCTTTGGGGCCTTTCCCCTTGAAAACCACAGTCCTGGCTCTTCTTTCAACTTCCCAAATACATTGGCAGTATTTTATTTTAAAAGGTTAAACCCTTTGGGAACTAGGTCTCATCTATTTTGTGCCTGGAGTATGTTGAGCAGTTTGTGTTTTATGCATATTGCTCAATCTATGAGATGCTCAATACATTCCAAAAATGCATTAAAAAAAACAAAAAAACAAGGGGGAAGCTGTGTGGCTCAGTGGATTCAGAGCCAGGCCTAGAGATAGGAGGTCCTTGGTTCAAACCTGACCTTAGATACTTCCTAGCTGTGTGAGTAACCCTGGGCAAGTCACTTAAACCCCATTGCCTAGCCCTTACCACTCTTCTGCCTTAGAACCAATATTGATTCTAAAACAGAAGGTAAGGGTTTTAAAAAACAAAAAACAAACAAGATTATTTGCATCATCATGGTTTAGTAAATAGAAGCCTCAAGTTCAAATCTTGCTTCTGCTGCCTATGTGATCTTCAGTTTATTATTTGTAAAATCCAATTAGGGGTTCCTTCTAAATACCCTTCTACCTCTAAATATATTATTGTTGTTCAGTTATTTCAGCTGTGTCTGGCTCTTTGTGACCCCACTTGGGATTTTCTTGGTAAAGATCCTGGAGTGGTTTGCTATTTCCTTTTCCAGCTCATTTGACAAATGAGGAAACTGAGGCAAATGAGGTCAAATGATTTGCCTAGTCACACAACCAGCAAGTATCTGAGGCTACATTTAAACTCACAAAGTTGAGTTTTCCTGCTTCCAGGCCAGCACTCTATCCATTGTGCCACCTAGCTGCCTTTTCTAAATTCAAATTGATTTACAATAATCCCTATAACTTTTGTTAAAAAAAAAAAACTACAGTATATCCAGGGTGGGTCTCTTTTTGTATTAATTAAGCTTAATATGATGCCCCACAAACCATTAAACCCCTGGGGAAGTCAAAGTAAAAGAATCCAATTCACTGGCACATCAGTTCTTTTATTATCCATTCAATCCCTCCCTCTCCCTAACATCTTCAATCAAAAGTAAGAAGGGAATATACTTACTAGTGCTCTGCTCTAATAATGTTACTAAATGTCTACTAAAAATTCTTCAGTGGTTCCCAAAGCTAGCCTCTTATTTAAGGGCCTTCATAATTTGGCTCCAACTAATCCCCACTACTTCTCATTCTATTTTTCAAATATCCTACCTTCTCTCTTCTACTTCCAGGTCTTTGCTCACTCTATCCCCCATGCTTAGAAGGGATAACCATTCACCAAATCTCATCTATTCCCATTAAAAGTTTGTTTCTTTTAAGAATTAGATATCTCCAGAGTCCAACTCTAGTGCCTGCCATCTCACCCTTAAATTTCTCCTTGGTTCTCTCACCTGAAAGCTCTCCTTAAAAAAAAAAAAAAAAAAAACTGTGGAATATGTTGTATCGTACTTCTTTCCCCACCCCGTCCACCTTTCATTCTCATTACACTGTGAGCTTTGTGAAGGAAGGATCCAAATTTCTTAGTTTTATCCCCATCACCTAGGAAAACGACTAGTGTAAAGACGGTACTTAATAATCATATATTAAACTGAACTGAAATTTTGTTTTCTGATATTGTTTGCTTCTGAGTGAACACTTGGAGAACTGGCTCATTTTCTGTTGAGTGTAAAAGCCCAGAAATAGCTACAATGCCTCAATTCTTCTGAAAAAACACAACACATTCCTAAAGGGAAAGTCAGGTCATAGAGAACAGTCTGGCCACTGGAGCGGTTCTGCAACTGTAAATAAATGGGAACTTTTTTAGAAGTTTATTCATTCAAAAGATATGCACTAACACCTACTGTTTTCAAGGCACTGAATGAGATGCTTCAGGGAGATTAAAAGCTAAATGACACTTTCAAGGTTCCTTCATGGAGCTTATGATCTAGTTGTGGAGGGGAGAAGCCCAAGAAATATAAACAAAGAATCAATGTAAAATAAATTACGATATATATAGGGTAAGGTTTTGAACAAGATGCAATGAGAAAGCCTAGGAGGGAAGAGATCATTTATGGCTAGATCAAAGAAAATTACATGAAAGAGATTATATCTGAACTGAACCTTGAAGGATAAATGGGATCTCAACATACCAACTTGAAGAGTGGGCATAAGAAACAGTCATGGTTAAAGACAATGAGACTAACCTTAGGATGGACTACTGGACCTGGAGTCAGAAAGTGTAAATCCTAGTTCAGATACAAGCTAGGTGACCCGAGGCAAATAAGTTACTTAACCAGTTTTCCTCAGCATCCCTCCTAGGGTTGTGGTGAGGATAAAACGAAATACTTGTAAAATTCTATAGAAATGCCAATTATTATTGTTATTAGCAGAAGGAAGAGGAAGAAATAGAGGAAATGAAGGAGGAGAAGGAAGAAGAAATGATCAGGGAATAACAAATGGTTCAACGTGGTTGAAACACAGCGTTTGTGAATGGGAAGAGTGTAACATAAACCTGGAAAGTTACAAGGAACTAGAGACCATGCCATATAAAGAACTGGAGATATTTAATTCAGAGAAGAAGTCTTAGGGAAACACATGTTTTTCAGTCAGCAACAATTCTCTCTACTTACAGATGAAAAAGAAAGACAAACCCTACCTGGTACAAAAATAAACAGTTAAGCAAAATAAATTTATGTACTATTATTGTTGTTCAGTTGTGTCTCACTCTTCATGATCCCATTTTTCAAAAAATTTTAATTTTATTTTTATTATAATTTATTTATTATTATATTATTTTATTTGTTTTATATTATATTATATGTTTATATTATATTATTTATATTTGTAATATTATATATTGAATTACATTATATATTTATTATACTATTTATTTTAATTTAAAAATATTTTCCATGGTTACATGATTCATGTTTTCTCCCTCCCCACTCCCAGATCTGACAAGCAATTCCACTGGGTTATATATATATATATATATATATATATATATATATATATATAAAATCACTCAAATCTATTTCCATATTATTCATTTTTGTAAAAGAGCAATCCTTTAAAACCAAAGCCCTAAATCACATACCCATATAAACAAGTGATAAATCCATGTTTTCTTCTGGATTTCTACTCCCATTTGAGGTTTTCTTGACAAAGAGATTAGTTTGCCATTTCCTTTCCTTTTCCAGATAATTTTACAGATGAGGAAACTGAGGCAAATGGGGTTAAATGTCTTGTCCACACAGCTAGTCAGTGTCTGAAGCTGGATTTGAGTTCAGGAAGATGGAGTTCAACTCCAGGTCTGGCATTCTATCCTCTATGCCACCCAGATGCCCTAGAGAAGACAGGATGGAACCAAATTCCAAGGTTTCCTCAAGTATCCGAAGAGTCATCATGTAGAAGAGGGTTAGATTTATTCTGTTTTGCCCCTAGAGGATAGAACTAATATAGAGGGAAAGAAAGTGGTAGGGGGCAATTTTAGGTTCAACCAAAATTTAAAAATCTCCCCAAAATGAGATTTGTCCAAAAGATAAATGGACTAACCTAGGAGGTAATGGCCACTGATCACACTGTAGGTCTTTAAGTAGAAGGGGGATGCTGGATGACCATTTTAAAAGGAAATGTCATAGAAGGAATTTCTGCTTAGACGTGTATGACACTAACTGTCCTTTCAGATGCATCCCAATCCTGAGATTCTATGAGACTTAAGGAAATTTAAGATTGTATTCAAAGAAACACATAGTAAATCGGTACTAGACTTCCAGTTTTCCTGATTCCCATTCCTATGCGTGTGTTGCTATCCCATACTGACAACTCTAACATTCTCTTGTCTCTCTGCCTCTGTCTCTCTCTATCTCTTTCTCTGTCTCTGTCTCCCTCCTTCCCTCCCTCTGTCTGTCTTTCCTTCCCTCCCTCACACACACACACACACACACACACACACACACACACACACACACGCAAAGAGAGGTATTAAACAGTAATAAAAAACAGATCAATTGAGTTGGGGAAAGAAAAGGTAATATGGACAAGGGAAACATCATATATCCTAAATCAGAGGGTCAATCATCTCTCAGGGAAGAAGTACAGTCATGCTCCCCTGTGTATATTGTCTTCATGTCTGTTACGAATTTCAATATGGTGGAAAGAACATTGAATATGGAGCTCAGCAGCCTACCTTCACTAACTCACTGTGACCTTGGGCAAATCATTTTAATTCTATGGATCACCATTTTCTTATCTGTAAAGCAAAGATACATCACAAGGCTGAGGTTAAAAAAAATTTTTTTTAAAGATTCAAAAGCCAAGAATAAGAAACAAAAAGGCATTATACCTATAAAGTGTGATACAAAGATAAGTAGGTATTTATTATTATTTATTATTATTATATCTCCATTAGAATCCTACCAAATCAACAATTATTTACTAAATGCCCACAATGTACCAGATGAGGAAGCTAGAAATTACAGTGTATAGAGATTGGGACCTACAATCAGGGATATTGGAGTTCAAATCCAGCCTCAGACACTTACCAGCTGTCTTACCCCAGACAAGTCACTTGACTTTATTTATCTCAAGTTTCCTCCATCTATAAAATGAACTAGAGAGAGAAATGGCAAACCACTTCAAGTATCTCTGCCAAGAAAATCCCAATTGGAGTCATGAAGAGTTAGACAAGACAGAACCACAACCACAATGTCCTGGTACTGTTCTAAGCACTGTGGATCCAAGAGACAAATATAAAACCTGTTAGTGTCCTCAAGGAGCTCACGCTCTACCAGGAAGACATAAGTGCATGGAAAATGCACACCCTGTATCGTGACACAGAGGCCACCTTGTCTTTTTAAAGGATATGCCAGTGGAGGACATGATTTAGCCAGTTCTCTTTGACCAGGAGGGCTTTCGTTGTGAAGTTCACAGAAACTCACCAGAAATTTCTTTTTGGCCACAGAAATGAATGAGAGATTAGACTATCATATGGCATAAAGGAGTATCAATCTGCAGTAGTGGGGAGAGTACTCGCCAGGATGAAATCATGGCTGTTTTGAGCATTAGAGTATTAAGAGTAACCTTCCAAGGGGCAGCGAGCTACCTCAATGGATTGAGAGCCAGGTCTAGATATGGGAGCTCCTGGGCAAGTCCCTTGGCCCCCACTGCTTAGCCATACTGCTCTTCTGCCTTAAAACCAATACATCATGTTGATTTTAAGATGGAAGGTCAGAGTTTAAAAAAAAAAAGTAAATGTCCAGTCTCTAAACTATTACTTTATTCAATACTTTTCATGCCATTGAAAACACAATGATGAGAGTCTATTTTATTCATTCCTCTCACTCAAAGTAAATTACCTTGTGGGATTAACTAGAACGAGATTAATAGAGTCTAGTATGAAAAATTAAGTTGTAAAATGCTCCTAGAGTAGAAATGTCTGATGACATCAAAAGTAACAGATGAGATGATGTCTGATTAGGGGGAAAAACAATTGCTAAAGAAAGGATATAAAAATTTCCAGGGGCAAGTTGTTGCTTCTGAAAACAATTTTAAGATTAAGGTTTTTGGAAGACACCCAGGAAACAGTCAAAAAAGAATATTTAACATTAGATAAGGCAATTCACAAGCCCAGGTTTGGGAAGAGGGGGTCATTGCATCAAGGTTTTGCAGAAGAAAGGTCCTTTATCAGACTGTGTGTTTTGTTTTTTTGTTTTTACTTTAAATATGGATCACATTATTGGGGAGGGGGCTAGTAAGGGAGGGCAGAAAATAAAGTTGTTGCACAGATTTTCTCATCCATTTATGCAAAAACAAAGAAACCTAAGTTTAATGCAATACTTTGTCATTTTAATGGGCCTAAGATTTCAATGACGGGTATTCTATTTCCAATGGTACAAAATAGTAACATATTTATACGCTTTGGGGGATGATTCTATGTCTCCCATAATTCAATGATGGAGTATCTGGACAATAGATATAAATGCCTCTAACCTAAGTCTTAATGACCCATATGTCCAAGGGTAGTACTGCATTGTTCATCTATTATTCCTTCCTCTTGTTCCATGAATGACCCAACTTCTTTACTAGAACAATATTCATTGAAATGATTATATGCAAGACATATAAAGAATTAAAATTCAACAAATATCTATTATTATATAGATAAGATATAAACAAGCACAGTATTATATAAAAATAGTAGCTCTCAATTATATGATATATATATAAAGTTACATTTCATAATTGTCTCATCCTACTGTCCACACTGTGATATAGGTGCTATTACTCTCCCCACTTTACAGATATAAAAAATGAGTCTGAAAGAGAAGTGACTTGACTAAAATCACACACTCAGTGAGTGTTTAAAGCAGAATCTGATTCCTGGTCTTCCTGACTCCAGTCCAGCACTTGAACTGCTATGCAATGAAGAAGTGCAAGACAACATTTTTAAAATGTGGGGGCAGCTAGTTGGCTAAACTTCCTAGTTATATGACTCTGGGTAAGTCACTTAACCCCAACTGCCTTGTCTTACTGCTCTTCTTCGTTGGAAGAGACAGACAGACAGAGACAGAGACACATACACAGAGAGACAGAGACAGAGACAGAGACACATACAGAGAGAGAGAGAGAGAGAGATTGCTCTGATTCATTTTCCCTTGTAAAACAGTAAACCAGATGGTTTCTCGGTTTAAAGAATTTAATTTGTACAAGACATACTGTTTATTTTAAAGACAGTCAAGGAAGGATTATGACCCTGAGGCTCTCGAGGGGAGCAAGAATTCAAGTACCATACTCATAATTAATATACAAATATATGTATATATAAATAACTATCCTAAGGACAGAAACTATTCCAGATTGAATGTATAGATCTGAGTGGATAGAAGCAGCAATGCCAGTGTAGGTGCAGACCTCTAAGCCTACTATTCAGAATAATACTAAGGCAGCTTGGTAAAGTAGTCCAATAATCAAAGTTACGGGGACAAAATACCTTTAAAATTAAAATTAAAAAAACCCTCAAGTCCTCATATAATAGCAGTTGTATTATTAGTAACCCCAGCTCTGCCTCTTAAGTGCTTGTGTGATCTGGGACAAGTCATTTCATCTATTCCAGATTTCAGTTCCCAACTCCATAAAAAGAGAAAGTTGGACTTAGATGACCTTTAAGGTCTCTTCCAATTCTAGATTAATAGTCCTAATATGCATTTGAAAAAATTATTTTTAAAAGTATTGTAAATATAGTAAGACTTTTAAATAAAATTTTATTTTATTTACAACAGTATCTATATACATTTGGAAATAGTAATTATATATGTGCAAGACAGGTTTTTTTTTAGGCTAACAAAGATCCATCTACTCTATATAGATTAAATGAGGGGTAGCTAGGTGACTCAGTGGATAGACAGTCAGGCCTGGAGATGTGAGGTCCTGGATTCAAATGTGACCTCATATTTCTCCAACTGTGTGACTCTGGGCAAGTTACTTAAATTCCATTGCCTAGTCCTTACCACTCTTCTGCTTTAGGGCTAACACACAGTATTTTAAGATTGAAGGTAAGGGTTCAAAAAAAGTCATTTTATAAACAAATTAGAAGCAAGAATGAAAATACCCTATATAGCTATACATGCTAAAATGAATTTGTGAATAAACAAATTTAATTAATTAATTTATTTATTTATTAACACAGAAGGAAGTGGACAATTTTAATTACATGAAAACAAATCAAATGTGGACAGATATAGAAGGGGAAATAGGGAACTGTAAAAGAAATCTTTGTAGCATGTTTGTCTTTCAAGATATATAAGGAATTGAATCAAATTTCTAAGGCAAAGAGCCATTCCCCAATAGATAAATGGTCAAAGGATGTGAAATAGGCAGTTTTCAAAGGAAGAAATCCACACTATCAAAACTACATGGAAAAAAAAGCTCTAAAAAGAAAATAATTAGAGCAAAACAAAACAAATGAAAGCAATTTTGAGATTCCAAGTCACGCCTGGACTGGCAAAAGTGACAAAAGAGGAAAATGACAAATGTTGGAGAGCCTGTGGGAAAACGGGTATGCTAGTTCACTGTTGGTAGAAATGTGAATTGGGCCAACTATTTTAGAAAGCAATTTGGAACTGTGTCCAGAAAGTTACCAAATTATGCATATTCTTTGACCCATCTATACCACTAAGCTCATAACCCAAAGAAATCAAAGAAAAGGGGAGAAGACCTATACACATAAAAATACTTAAAGCAGCTTTTCATAATAGCCAAAAATAGAAAACTAGTAGAGAATCCTTAGGGGAATCACTAAACAAATTGGGGTATGTGAACGTAAATGGGATATCACTATGCTATAAGAAATGATGAAATTTGACAGTTTCAGAGGAAACTGGAATAATGGATGCGAATAAAGTGAGCAGAACTAGGAGCCCAATTTATACGAGGATTACATTACAGAGAAAAACAATTTTCTGACTGACTCAGCAATCAACCAGGAGTTCAAAAGAATGAAGTGAAACCTATTTTTCCACTAAGAATATGCTTTGTAGCATAGAAGACAGAACCCTCAGACACTTACTAATTATATGACCCTCTGTATGTCATTTATCCTGTCTGCCTCAATTTCCTCATCTGTAAAAAGGTATGATAATAATAGAGTCTATCCCCCTAACAGTTGTTGTGAGGATCTAAAGAAAGCACTTTATGCTCTTTTTGTGGTGGCAAACAATTGGAAACTGAAAGGATGTCCATCAATTAGGGAATGGCTAAACAGAATGTAGCATATGATGGTGATGGAATACTATTGTGCTATAAGGAATGATGAACAGGATGATTTCAGAGAGCTGGAAAGATCTACATAAATTGATGCAGAGTTAAATAAGCTGAACCGGGAGAACACTGTACATAGTAACTGAAACATTGTGGGACAATCAAGTGTGATAGACTTTGCTACTAATAGCAATGCAATGATCCAGGACAATGCTGAGGCACTTAAGAAAAGGAATGTTATCCATCTCTAGAGAAAGTACTGTTGGAATCAGAATGCAGATCAAAGGATTCGGTTTTTCAATTGTTTATTTGGTTTTATCTTCTGGGGGTTTGGTTTTATAAGATTATTCACTTACAAAAATGAGCAACATGGAAATATTTTGCATGATAATACATGTATCACCTGCCAGCCTGGGGGAAAAAGAAAGGGAGGGTGGGAAATAAGTTCATTCATATAACTTAGAAAAATTAGTGTGGAAATTTATTACATGTAATTGGTAAAAAAAAATAAAATTACACAAGTAAAGAAAGCACTTTACAAACCTTAAAGTGCTTTAAGAATTCCAGTTTTCTTTTCCCCTTCTACCCACAAAATTAAAAACACTAAAAAAAACCCCCTCAGATTTATGAGAAAGAACACTATCCACATTCAGAGGAAGAACTGTGGAAATAGAAACACAGAAGAAAAACAACTGCTTGATCACAAGGGTCGATGGGGATATGATTGGGGATATTGACTCTAAATGATCACTCTAGTGCAAACATCAATAATATGGAAATAAGTCTTGATCAATGACACCTGTAAAACCCAGTGGAATTGGGGGGGGGACTCTGGGGGGGGGGGAAGGGGAGGGAAAGAACACGAATCATGTAACCATGGAAAAATATTCTAAATTAATTAAATAAATAAAAAATTTCAATTAAAAAATCTTCAGAAATGCTTAGTCAATCCTTAAACTCAATATTTTAACATTTACAATTTTTTCCTTCTCCTTAACAAAGGCTATATAACAATGTTCAGAAAATACCTATAAAGGGACAGCACAGGTTTTCATCCTCAAGTGACTCATAGACTATGGAATGTCAGAGTTGGAAAGCACCTTGAAACTCATTCTGTACAAATCCCTCATTTCACCAACCAGAGAACCCAAATCAGAAAGGTAAAGTGATTTGTCCTGTTAGCAAGCTGGTAGTAAAACCAAGAATAGATCTCAGATCTCCTGAGTAGAAATCAAGAGTTCTTTTAACTATTCTAATAGCCTTACTATATCCATTCATTGAACCAAGAAGACTTGGTCACCAAGTTCTATTAAACACCTAAAAGTCAGTGTACACATATATTGGGGCCTATTAACCCTTCCCTTTTCAAGTCCCAAATAAGCTACAAGTGTTCCGATTTGTACAATGCTGGGGAAAAGCATTGGGCATGTAGTCAGGAGAGACCTGGGTGTGAACACTGCCTCTGACAATTAATAATTTTGATAATGGGCAAATTGCTTTGGAAGCACAGTTTCCTCATCTGTAGAAGAATGAGGATATCAATATCTGTAGTGTTGTTACACCTAAAATATTTTTCTATAAGTTCAAAGGGGATAAAGCCTTTAAATGAACTGTAACCTTAAAGTGCTAATTATACACATTGGCTCTTTATTATTATTATTATTATTATCATTATTTTTAACCTTTTATCCTTAATTTTTTTTTACCTTCTATGTAACTTTTCTGGCTCAAAGTGACTGGCCTGGACCAGAGTCATCAAATTTCCACATAACCAACAAAACTCCTGAACCAGATTAAAATTTAATTGTGAAATGTTTAATAAATTAAAATTCCACACAATATAGATGTTAATTTGTAATATTCTAAGCCAATATGCACAGAAATCTGTCTCTATTTGAGTTTGGCACCACTGTACTAGGTGATCTTTATGGTTCCTTTCAGCTAAATATCAGTCTTTTTCCTTCTCTCTCCTCTTTCATCTATTACTGCTCTTTTTTTCTTCCTTTCCTTTCTTACCCCCATATTTCTTTTTCTCTCCTCCCTTCCCCTTCTCTCTCTTCTTTCTTGTCTCAATTTTATTTCTCTTCCTTTTTTTCTCTCCTCTCCCCTCCCTCCTTTCCTTCTCACCCTGTTCTGCATCATATAATAAACAGAATAATTAAAATTGTCAAGTATGCAATTCTTTAGTAGAATTCTGAAAATGTTGCTTTGTTTAATGAAAGTACAGCTGAACATAATCTAATAAACTGAAGTGGGAGGTGACATTAATTAAATTAAAGCATTGCTATTCAACAGTAGCACTGCACACACAGTAAAAGCTTCTTAGTCTAAGAACTAAGCGTACGAAGAATGCCTATTGTTCAGGCTATGATATATCGTATATTATAGCACCAGGCCATCAGCACATATATATCTTGGTCAAACACTGTAGATGAACAGTAAGATGGACCCAGAAATTAATAGTGGAAAAAGAGGCCGGATTGCGTCTGCACTTGGGAAATTGCACAATGTTTTAGTGCCCTCAAGCTTCTCCCTGAAACAAAGGCTCATCTTTTAATACTAATATTCTTCTAGTAATGCTTTCCTATTGTGAGTTGTGGGATACCACAAGGATCCCAAGAATTAAAGTTGCAGGTCACCCAAAAGGTGACATGGCAGGCAAGAGATTGCAACAGATTACTAACAAATAATTAATAACCCAGAAGCAATGTCATACAGAGGACAACCAATAGCCAATCCCTGTGCTCCACAGATATCCAGGGAATGTCAACTAATTTCTAGGAGAACCACCAGAAGGCTGGGCAGACCTGTGGAGGTATCTGCTAGATCTGGGACACAGTGGATAGAGATGGAGACTTAGACTCAAGAATTCTTAGTTTAAATACCACCTCAGGCACTTAATGCCTGGTGACCCTGGGCAAGTCACTTAACTTTTGCCTTAATTTCCTCATATGAAAAATTAGGAAAATATCAAGCAATCTCCTAAGGCTGTTGTGAGAATGAAATGAGATAAAAAACACCCTAGAAATGCTATTATTTAAAAAAAATTTTCTGGGTTATACATATATTACTATGCAAAACACATTTCCTTATTATTCATTTTATGAAACGAATAATATTCTTATGAAATCCATTTATGAAATGAATAATATTCTTATGAAACCCAAACCCCAAATCATATGTCTAAATAAAAAAAGTGATAAATCATATGCTTTTCATATGTAAATGCTATTATTATTAATAGTTGGACAGTATAGGAAAGTGTGCATGGGTGGCATTCTGCATTGGTGAGATAGAGGTTGTCACATCCAGGAAATCACAAATCCAAGCAAGAGTTCAAGTATATATCTCTCCTCATATAGGGTAAAAGACAGTTTTATTTTGTACTTTGTATCTGGTAGCTGGCATATAATAAGCAATAATAAATATTTGTTCAACTAGATAGACCAACAGAATATCAGAAGTAGAAGAGATTTTAGGTTCACCTAGTCCAACAATTTCATTTAACAAATGAGAAAAAAAGTCATATAACTTAGTGTTCAATAGGCAACTGCTACTTAATTTTACACCCCCCCCCACCATTAACACAACATAGACATTTAAAAAAAAAAGTAAAATTGTATTTTAATTTTAAAATGCCCAACAAAATGATACATTATGTATAGCAGAATGAGAACTCTTTCAGGGCAAGGGCAGCTTCTGTCTTTCTTGGTTTTCCTAACATGTAGCACAGTGCCTGGAACATAACATAACATGTCTTAAATGATTTTTAACTTGCACCCAGAACAGTCACATCCTAAGGAAAAGCATCAGATACTTCTTTAAATCAGATTCTCACACACAAATGAACAACTTCCTCAAAAATTAAGCAGGACCTGACATTTATTATAATTAATCATTACTGACATCTTACAACTTTGCATTACCACCCAAATTTTATAGATGAGACAAAGTGATTTGTTTTAGGAATCGCACAGATAGTAAGTATCAAGAGTCTGGATTTGTACCCAGTCACCTAGGTTCCAAGTCTATTGGCTCTTCCCACCACCTTATGCTCCAAGAAACCAAAAGGACATAACTACTTGTTGATCCCTCATCTCCTAAAAAAGTAAATTCTTAGGGAAATGCAAAAAATACGGGGTTAGCACTCCCTTATAGGTCAGAGGTGCAACAACTCCACCCAGAAGAGGGCAAGAGAGCTTTAGTCGGAATCTCAAGCAGGCAACTTTGTAAAAATGTTAGAATTCCATTCTGCATGGGGAGCTGCCACTAAAACAACATTTAGGCTGCAAAAGGAACATTGACACCCCAGAGCTCCATCCAATGTGCTCTGAAAGACACACATACATATAGAAGAACGACACCCTGAGCTCCATCCCGGGTGTTGTAAAACACACACACACAAAGAAAGTCATTAATATCCAGAGCTCCTGTCAGCGTGTTCTAAACACACACACACACACACAAGGCACACTGACACCCAAAGCTCCATCCAGCGTGTGCCAAACACACACACACACACACACACACACACACGGAAGAAACATACAACCAACCAGAGCTCCATCCATCTAAAGTGTTCTAAATCCACACACACGAACACTGACAGAGCTCCATCCAGTGTGTTTTAAGCACACACACACATATATACACGAGTCGTTGGTCTCTGTGCTTTTAATTTGTCGCTCAGCTGCCTGGCTCTGGGGAATTGCAACGACAGCACAGGTTTTTCAATTAACTGAGTACTGCTGCACTTCAATTCTTTCTGGGGTTTCCGGGACCAGCAGCTTTCTTTCCAGGCCCCATCACGCCCTCAACCTCCCTGACCCTCTGGGGTTAGTTTAACCCCGTTTACGCCCCCCCTCCGTACCCCTTCCCACACCCACTCAGATCCAGCCCGAGGTCAAAGTCCAGATCGTGGGCTGGAGACTATGCAAACGCACAGACTTCAGACTCAAACCCAACTCAGACATCCTCGGCCAGTCAGCCCACTCCAGGAGGTGGGGGAAGGGAGGAGGGAAAAGGCACCGTGGAAAAGACTTCAAAAACCATCCGACGGCGGCTACTACAGACCGCAATTGCTGACTCCTTATAAAAAAAAAAGTCTCTACCCGGGGAGGTCCTCCAGACCCACCAGCTTCTCCTCCGGCCCTACTAAACCAAGATAAATGCCCCCACAGCCCTCACCTGGAGTAGTGTGGTGGACAGGCACAAAAGGTCATCGCCCCCCTAAACCAAGATAAATGCTCCCCCTGCCTCAGCCTCTAATGGTGCGCTGGGCAGGCACAAAAGGTCATAGCTCCTCGGCCCAACAGAGATATCTTCCCACCAGAAGCTGTGCTCCTGAAGCCCGAGCTTTAGCCATGGAGGTGCGGCAATCGCCCTGTAGTCCCAGTCCTGGGGAGTTGCGCAGCCCTAGCTGCTAACCTGGTCCGCCAGACCAAAGGCTTCCTCCGCAGCCCCTAACAGCTCTCTCGCGCCTCAGCCCCAGCACCCACCCACGCCGGCCGCCTCGGGCAGGAGCTGCCACCCCCACAGCGCCCCAGAGCCGGAGGGACCAAGAGAAGAAAGAGTGAAGTGCAAGTGTGGAGGAGCCCCAAATTTCTAGCTTCGGGAGCAAATCTCCGCACCATTCTCCGCCTCCTCTTTCTCCTCCTCCTCCTCCTCCGGTCTTGCTCTTCTTCCTCCGGTAGTTGCCACCGCAGCAGCAGCGACGGATGAATGGGGGCGGGAGAGCAGGCATGCAAAGAAGGGAGTCATCTTGTTACCTGTTGGTCATTCCCGCCGCTACACCCAACATCTTCCTGGCAGTTCCAGGACGTCCTCTGACACCTCTCCTAAAGCCTCCTCCTTCCCCTCCTGCCCTTTCTCTTTCCGCCGCCGCAGCCACTTGAAGTCGAGATCCCCTAGTACTCCGGCCACTGGCGCGTGTCCGCACAGAGCCCCAGGGTGCACGGGCTCCAGCAGCCTGAGCACGGCTAGGACTGGGGGAGGAGAAGAGATGGGGGGAATCGGGCGGGCAGGGCCAGGCTGGAAGGGGGCTGCTCCCAAAAGCAGGAAGGAGAGGCGGGGAAAGCAGCGGGGGATGGGGCGGGGAGCGTGGAAGAGAGCTCGCCAGGCAGCTAGTCTCCTCCCCAGGACTTCGTAATGGCGCGGCGCTGCAGGCGCTTCCCCAGCCCCAGTTCGGCTCTCTAGCTCACTCCCGCGCGGCAGCGGTGTCTTTTCGCAGTTGACCGCCAGGGTGGGAGAGTGAGCGTAGCTGCAAGCGCCCGGGGACGTGGGGGAGGGGGATCAAGAAGAAGGCGGACCGTACGGCCCTCCCCCCCAAACCGCAACCCGGGGAAGCCGGACAAACAGAGCCATTCATTCTTTCTCTGCCCCCAACTTCTCGTACTACTTTCCTAAGAGGTTTAGGGATCTCCCTCAAGTTCGATTCCTGGGCACACCAAATACTCCAGATTGCCCAGAAGAGCCTTGGGGCACTCAGATTAGAGAGAATGCACTGGCAAGGGTTGGGACAAACTCAGCACCCACGTGCACCCAGGACTTGGTCTGAGGAACCTTGAGCTGCTCACCATGAGCTGAGATGCAGGAATTCCGTGGTCAAGGTGGCGCTTCAGGCTGGGCATGCAGGACGAGAAAGGCTTGATACCTTCTCTTTTTCGCTCTGTCAGCTCCGGGAGGGTTTGGCAGTACCGATTATTCCTTTAGTTAGATTCCTTGGTACATTAACAAAGCCGCGTTACTTCCAACATTAATTCAGAGTCGGTCTGCTGTTTTGTCCCAGGGCCTATTGATGATAAAAGCAAATCAGGTAAAAGAATATAAATGATTCACCGTGATTGAGAATTAGGAGATTTGGGTTATGCTCCGGACCTTGCCACTCACTAGTTATGTGAATTTAGGCAAATGACTTATTCTCTTTTGGCTTGGAAGTCGGGAAGAGGGCCTTAAAGATGACTCGGTGGATTGAGAACTAAATCAAGGGACAGGAGGTCTTGGGTTCAAATGTGACTTCAGATACTTCCTAGCTGTATGACCCTGGACTAGTCACTTAACCCCCATTTCCTAGCCCTTATGGCTCTTCAGCCTTACAGATTTAATCCTAAAATGGATGGTAAGAGTTTAAAATTTTTTTAAAGTTAAATAACCCACCACCACTAACGTTTAGGTGAGAAAACCTAGGTGGGGAAAATTAAGTGTACTGCCCAAGAGCACAAGATAGTCAATAGAAGAGTTGTGATCAGTGAGTTTGGGAAGTGTCTTGTTTCATTGTAAAATGAGAATGATAGCACATATTCTATAATAGTATTATCAGAACGAAGGAGAATCTTATTCAGGCAAAAAGAAATTTAGGGAGATCCCAGACTCACTTTTTAACACTTATAGCTAACAGGAGAGACTGACAGACACTTCACTGTTTTCTTCTTGGCTTTAGAAAAATCTGTTCTGAGGGGGGAAAATCTGATACCATTAACTTACACAGTGTAAATTTCCTCTTGGAGGCCATTTGCACCTTTACCCTTCCCTCTATTAGTGAAATGAAGTTTATTAAAAAAAATAAACCCTTACCTTTCATCTTAGAGTCAATAGTGTATTGGTTCTAAGGCAGTAGAGTGGTAAGAGCTAGGCAATAGGGGCCAAGTGACTTGCCCAGGGTCACACAGCTAGGAAGTATCTGAGGTCAGATTTGAACCCAGGACCTCCCAGCTCTGGGCCTGGCTCTCAATCCACTGAGCCATCCAACTGCCCCCTCTGACTCCTATTAAAGGATTTCTAGGCAAGATGTAGGTATTTAAGAAAGGTAACAATCCCTATTAAGAGTGCCTAGGAGAGCTAGCTCTGGTGTCAGGAGCTTCTTCGGACTTCAGACACCTGGACAAATCATTTAACCCTGTTTACCTCAGTATCTTCATGTGTAAAATAAGCTGAAGCCAGAAAAAACAAACCTCTCCAGTATCTTTGCCAAGAAAACCCCAAATGGGATCAGGAAGTGTCAAACAAGATTGAATAACAACAAAAGGGCTCCTGCTACTGAAATCCTTTTAAGACTCAGCTAATATAATCCAGGTAAAACTGCCCCAGAAGATGTCAATGTCAATAAGCATTTATTAAATTTATATTATGTGCCAGGCACTATGTATGGTAAGCACTGGAGATCCAAAGAAAAGCCAAAAGACAATTCTTAATTTCAAGGGGCTCACATTCTAAAGGATGCTGGGAGTGGGGGGAAGAACATGCAAACAATTTTGTATATGTGAGATATATACAGTGTAAATGGAGAGTAGTTCAGAGGGAAGCTGGGGGTGGAATGACGAGAGAATGGAACCGAGGATGGACTCTTGCAGGTGGGATTTGAATCTTGAAGGAGATGGGGAGAGTAACCATTCCAGGAAAATTCAGAATATGAAGACAGGCAAGGTAATGTCAGTGTCCACAGACAGATAGCACTTACTATTTTCTAGGTACTGTGGTAAGCTCTGGAGTTACAAAGAAAGACAAAACAATCCCTGACTTCATGAAGCTACATTCTAAAGGGGGAGACCACATGCAAGCAACTATGTACACATAAAATGTGTACACAGTATAAATGGGAGGCAACACTGAGGGAAGGCACTGGTGGAAGAGAAGGGCAGTATCTGTATCATTGGAAATATACCTATGTGATTAGATTACATTAGATTAACCAATACTGTATCTAATTTATTTGTTTTTTCAAAGAACTAACTCCTAGTCTTATTTATTAGTTCAATAGTTCTTTTACTTTCGATTTTATTAATTTCTGGAAATAAACCTACATGAGAGAAATCATTGATTTTAGTATGTGAGTACTTGAGAAAGCAAGTACATGGGTTCTTAGGTGTTAATGTCATATTTTTTGCCTTTTTTTTTGAGTGGAAGTACCATTGTGATCTTTTCTCTTCTTTGGTATTTGATATTTCTTTTAAATTTTTTTTAATTTTAGAATATTTTTCCTTGGTTATATGATTCTCTTTAATATTTCTCAAAAAATGATCCCTGGTTGCTTCTGAAATTACATTTTTCCATATATTCCTTTTCTGGCTTCATCTTTTTAGGTACCATTTTGATCTTTCATGTAAGGAAATTTCTTGGAATTCTTCATATTTGGCATTTCTTGATATAGGAAACAATATTCTATTATATTTATTTATGACAGTTTATTTAACCACTGCCTATTTGAGAGGCACTCACTTTCTTCCTTTGATTTTATAAAAACTGTTGTTAAAAGGATTTTTGTAACTATAGAGGCCTTTCCCTTGACCTTAAACCTCCTTTAGTGATATACCTCTCATGCACTCATCTCAATGCAACCATCATGTTCCCACCTATTTGTCATCAAGGACCACCTTCTTTTACCCCCAAATTACATCCCAGCAAATTTAGCTATTTAGGTTCTTCCATTTCTCTGTTGTGGCTTCTGAATAAACACAAAAGGCATTCTTTTAAAGAGTTTTCCTTGCAAAGTAAAGAAGACAATAGAAGAGTCCCCAAATCTCAATTTCTCTCCTTCACATGTTGCTGTTTTATGAGGCAATACTGACTGTAATCTTCTAATCATCATTATCCACAAAGTTTTACAAATTATTTTATATTACAAAATACATTGCCCTGGGCTACCATGTCTTTCTGTTTGACAAGGAAGTCAAATATTTGCTAAGATGATTTTTTGCTCTTTTGATTTCATTAAATTTCTGCATGAAATTATCGTTTTTAATTTTAATTTAACTTTTCACAATTATATGTAAAAATAATTTTAACCTTTTTTTTGCCATTTTAAGTTCCAAATTCTCTCCCATCCTTCTTTTCCCCTCCCTGAAGAAGCAAGCATAATGGTTTTACATGAACAGTCATGTGAAACATGAAGTTATTATTTATGTCCATATTCTTTGCTTCATCTATTTCTAAATGGGGCTTTTGGAAACTATTATTTTCTTGTTTTTTTCTCATTTCCTTTAGCTTTATATTAATAATTTTTTAAAAGCAAATCAGTAAGCTGATTATACACAGGCCTCTGATTCAGGAATGACTCCACCATCTGTAAGGAGTCATTTCCTGTTTTGTAAGATATAATCGATTTAATTTTTCTCTTGACACTGGGAGCTTGCCATACTCAATGTCTTCCAATTATTTTCTTGAAGGAAATATTTGTGATATATAAGTGGGAAAGTTTTTTGGAGTCTAACAGATCTTTGGTCTCTCTCCTTCCTTACTCCTCAAACATTTTCTAACATATATATATATATGTTTATATATATATAAACATATATATATATATTTAAAACCCTTACCTTCCGTCTTGGAGTCAATACTGTGTATTGGCTCCAAGGCAGAAGAGTGGCAAGGGCTAGGCAATGGGGGTCAAGTGACTTGCCCAGGGTCACACAGCTGGGAAGTGGCTGAGGCCGGATTTGAACCTAGGACCTCCTGTCTCTAGGCCTGGTTCTCAATCCACTGAGCTACCCAGCTGCCCCCTCTAACATATATTTTACTAACCTCATGCTATTCAATTTTGCATTAAAGTCACCAATTATCAAAATATAATTAATTCAGAACATCTTACTAAATTCTCTGTAAATTTTTCTTTTCAGTCTTTGAAATGGAGCTTGATGAATGAATTGCAAATATTTTCATGATAGTCTTTTTGCAAATACTTATCATTTAGGAAACAAGTCTTTATTATATATTTACTATATGTGTCAGGCATTGGAAATAAAAAGACAGAAAAAAGAAACACTCTTTGCCTTCAAAGAGTTTATATTCTATTGGAGAAGTAATGTGTATAATATGTATATGTATATGTTTATGTATAGTTTACTTATATGCATATAAATGTATATACATATGTATATACTTATATGCATATAAATGCATATACATATAAATGTAATGAGGGACTGGCACATGGGCAAAGTACATTAGTGTGCTTAGTTGATGTAGACTTTGAAGAGGCTAGGGAGCCTGCTTCCAGAAGAGGAATGATGTTGACAAATGGAGAGGCTTGAACATACATAGACATTCTGTGGCTGCTTCAGATCTGCTAACTACATGGTCAAGAGAAATAATTTTCAACTGGCTGTATAGCCAAAAACTGGGTGTTGTCCAAAAGACCAGAGTAAGCTTCAGCCTCATCTCTTTAAGTCAATGCTTTCATCTGCTCTGACTGCAAAGACAATAATGGTGAGAGACTATATTGTATGGGGAAAGACCTTGAGGAATTCTCATCCCCAAACTCAAGTGTCCTTGAGAAATGGGCCTCATTTTTTTGGACTCTATGTTTCTTTTCCATTCAAGTGAAGGGATTAGAGCTTCCAATCTTGAGAGTTTGAAAATTATTATGAGGGCTACAAAAGGGTTACCAAATATCTCATGAAATAATGTTTCTTGTGGAGTTGAGGAACAAACTAAAACCAACTTCCTTATTTGCCTTTCCAAGGACAAACTATGATCTATTCTTTCTTTTATTTTATTTTTTTAATTGTATTTAATTAGATTATTTAGAATACTTTTCCATGGTTAAAAGACTCATGTTCTTTCCTTCCTGTCCCTGACCTTCCTCCTGTATCTGATGTGCAATTCCACTGGGTTTAACATGTGTCATTGATCAGGGCCAATTTCCATATTATTAATATTTGCACCAGGGTGATCTTTTAGAGTCTACATCCCTGATCATATCCCCATCAACCCATATGATCAAGCAATTATTTTTCTTCTGTGTTTCTTTTCCCACAGTTTTTCCTCTGAATGTGGATAGTGTTCTTTCTTATGAGTCCCTTCAAATAGTTCAGGATCACTGCATTGTCACTAATGGAGAAGTCCATTACATTCGATTGTACCACAGTGTATCAGTCTCTTTCTACAATGTTCTCTTGGTTCTGCTCCTCTCGCTCTGCATCACTTCCTGGAGGTTGTTCCAGTTCCCATGAAATTCCTCCACTTTATTATTCCTTTGAGCACGATAGTATTCCATCACCAACATATACCACAATTTGTTCAGCCATTCTCCAATTGAAGGGCATCCCCTCATTTTCCAGTTTTTTGCCACCACAAAGAGCACAGCTATGAATATTCTTGTACAAGTCTTTTTCCTTATTATCTCTTTGGGGTGCAAACCCAGCAGTGCTATGGCTGGATCAAAGGGAGACAGTCTTTTAGCTCCCTTTGGGTATAGTTCCAAATCACCCTCCAGAATGGTTGGATTAATTCACAATTCCACCAGCAATGCATTAATGTCCCTGTTTTGCCCCATCCCCTCCAGCATTCATTGCTTTCCTTTGCTGTCATGTTAGCCCATCTGCTAGGTGTGAGGTGATACCTCAGAGTTTTGTTTTGATTTGCATCTCTCTGATTATCAGAGATTTAGAACACTTTTTCATGTGCTTTTTAGTAGTTTAGATTTCCTTAACTGCAAATTGCCTATTCATGTCCCTTGCCTATTTATCAATTGGGGAATGGCTTGATATTTTGTACAATTGATTTAGCTCTTTATAAATTTGAGTGATTAGACCTTTGTCAGCGGTTTTTGTTATATAGATTGTTTTCCAATTTGTTGCTTCCCTTCTAATTTTGATTGTATTGGTTTTGTTTGTATAAAACCTTTTTTAACTTAATGTAATCAAAATTATTTATTTTGCATTTTGTAATTTTTTCTAACTCTTGCTTGGTTTTAAAATTTTTTCCTTTCCCAAACACCTGTCAAGTATACTATTCTGTGTTCACCTAATTTACTTTATATTCAGGTCATTCACCCATTCTGAGTTTATCTTGGTGTAGGGTGTGAGGTGTTGATCCAAACCTAATCTCTCTCATACTGTCTTCCAATTTTCCCAGCAGTTTTTATCAAATAGTGGATTTTGGTTCATTTGATAAAATTGATAATATAATTGATAAATAAATTTTAAAAATTGATAAATAAAAATGACCGTCATTGCTGAGGTCACTTACCCTAGGCTATTCCACTGATCCTATCTTCTGTTTCTTAGCCAGTAACATATTGTTTTGATTACCACTGCTTTATAGTATAGTTTGAGGTCTGGTACTGCTTAGCCACCTTCCTTCACATTTTTTTCATGATTTCCTTTGATATTCTTGATCTTTTGTTTTTCCAAATAAACTTTGTTTTTTTCCTAATTCATTAAAAAGGTTTTTTGATCTATTCTTTCAACTTCCTTCTGTCTTCTGATTTATTTATAATGGAAAAGTCAATATTGATCAGATTCATTTTTTGAGTCATTTGAGTCATTGAATGAGTTCACATTTAGAGTACTGATAGCCAAACTAATATTTATAGATGACCTAAGAACTATATGATTCATAGTCCCCTTGATACCTAGCTAGGCTGGTCCTTGGAAAGTAGATTGTTTATTGGCAAAACTGAACGTAAAGACTTTTGAGCATGATAGCCCCTTGCCTGTGCTTGCATTCTACTGGCTGTAGCCTTCAAGAACCGGAGGTCACTTCTATACCACACTGATATATCAGAGTAAACTTTGTGTAGGTCTGCTTTTTCATAGGCTGGAGATTGTGATCAGACCGGTAATTTTTCATTGATAAGAAAATCTTAAGTGAATAAATTCCTTCTAACAATGCAAGTATACATCTTTTGTGATTCTTATAGGGGTCAAGGTGGTATATAAGAGTTGAGATTCTAAAGTCCATTGCCTCTCCATTTTGCCATGGGTTATATCTGGTAATACTCTGTTCATCAAAATGGTTTAAGTAGCCATGCCTACTCCACAGCTGGAGGTTTGGAGAGGCCTGAGCCCAACTATTGGAAGGGACAAATCAACCACATAGTCTAGGTATATTGGGTTATTAGAGCCCTCTCTTTTGGGAAAGAGGTTAGAATTTAGCCTAGAAGGAAAAAGTTGAAAGTTGTATAAAAGGACACTTGTGGATGGGATTTATTCTGTAGATTGGAAGAAAAGTAAGCTAAATATATGGAATATTTATGATTTCATTCGTGTCCTATCTTTTTTCTTTACATATGGAAATGCTTATTTTATTTGGTTTTGTAAAATTTGGAATAATAATTTTTTGAAAAGGAAATTGAATAAAAGCAGAGAGAATGGTGGGCTAAAACTAAGGGAAAGACTTCCCAGGGTCTTATATACTCAACTCTGCTGCTTGGTGTGCTCTCTGATGGAGGAGAGAGACTGAGATACAAGGGGACATCTAGGTTATGTAAAAACAAAAGGTGTCAATAAAAATCCATTGTAAAAATATTTGTATCTTGGATAAATGCTATAGATGAACAATGATTTAGAACTGAATTGAAATGAAGAAATGACGTTCAATTGCCTTTGGTAAATTACAGGGTTTTCAGTGATTCTCAACTCTAGATTGTCACAAATACCCAGCTTTCTGTTACTAATATTTAGGCATTTTGAGCTAAGGAAACAGGTCCAGAAAAATGAAATAATTTATGAGCAATAGACACCAGTGATGTTAATTAACTATAAGTAATGAAATACCATGATCTTGATCTGAGAAGAAATAAAATACCAAAAGAACTAAGAGGAAGGCCCCCAGTGTGGGAAGATTCTGTATGGGGAATTTATTTAAAAACATGGGCAAGAATTCCACAGTTTGAGAAGTCATGGAGAGGTTAGGATCTGCACAAGGGGAGGGAGTACTCACATCAATGAAATCATAGATCTACTAAAATACCAAATGTTTCCACTTCCAACCCATGGAAGTTTTTGAGCAGATTGTTTCCAGCCAATTGCATGAATCAAAGTGGTGTGCAGCATTTCAGGAAGGAAGGCAGAAACAATAAAAATGATGAAATTGTTGTTGTTACTACCCAAGGGAGCTGATCCCCTTTAAATCTTTTCCGTTCTCTCTCTGGGAGAACTTTGACAGCTGAGGGAGGAACAGAACAGATTAAAGAAAGCATATTATGGATGCAAGGAGACCAATTAGGAGCCTATTGCAGTAGTTTGGAAAAGATAATGAAGCCCTGAATTAGGGTGATTTTGGTGTTAGTTGAAAGGGGTCAAATTCCAGAGAAGTTATGAAGATATAATTGACAAGACTTGGCAACTGATGAATTATGTGGGGTGGGGAGGAGGAAGATAGAAAGAAGAATTTAGAATGATTCCTAGTTTTTTTTAACTAGGATGATTAGAATAATGGTGGCTACCTCAACAGAAATAGAGCCTTGCTGTAGTCTTCTTCCAACCTCCAGTTCACTTCTCTCTTTTTCTTAAGTATTTCAGAATCTAGGTGAAAATATTCCTCTCCCCTCTACCCCTGCCTTCATCTTCACAAGTCCCAATATTTGCATTGATATCCCTTTAAAAACACCTTCAAACACTGACCTCCTTGTTCAACAAGTTCAACTCCCCTGACCTCCATCTTTTTTCCACTCCAAGTACCCTTAAGGGTGGTCATAACTCATACTTCATTATTTAAAAATATCCTTGCTTTCTGTCTTAGTAACCACTCTAAGGCAGAATGGCAAGTTCTAAGCAAACAAGGTTTCTTGTTTGTGACTTGCCCAAGGTTACACAGGAAGTGTCTGCAGCTAGATTTGAACTCAGATCCTTCTGATTCCAGGTCTGGTACTCTATCCAGTAGGTCATCTAGCTGCCCCTATACTTCATTTGAAAAATCATTTTACTTTCAGTGAATAAGTGTTTATTCTCTCTTCTTCCCATATCCCCCTTTGGAGGGAAAAATCTTTGTAAATCTTTGTAAAAACATGCATGATCAATCAAACCAAATCCCTCACTGACCATGCCTCATTTTGTATCTTGGGTCCCTCACATCACATCTCATACTTAATCATTCTGAACTATAGCATATCCATGATTTTAAACTCTCAAATCCATTTCTCTGATCACAATCTATCCTCTGTCTCTGCTTTTACGTCATTCTTCCAAACCTGTTCTTCATCAATCACTTAACAAGCTATTTATTAAGTATCTATTATATGTCCTTCACTATGACTTTCAATCCTCTGTTTTCCATTCCCATTATTACTGCTCCAGCTTCACTTTCTCTCCTTGACTCTTTTGGCTTACATGCTTCAACAGGGATCTGCCCTCCTTCCCCCCTTGAACCCCTCTCTTCACCACATCCTTCTGCCAGTTCTCAATATTGGACCATCTTCTCTGACTTTTTCTTTTGTACTCTCAGGCTGCTGCATGTTGCTCAGTGAAGCCACCAATCATGCCAAAGGAGCCCACTAAAAATTCACATCATCTAACCTCAACTGGTCTCCTCTCTGATTGTGTCTCACTGATCCATCCTTCTCTTTCATCCTCAGCTTCCCCTTATCACTTGGCTTTTTTCTCCCTGCCTATAAACATTGTCATAAATGTCTTTCTTAATTAACATTAAAAAATCACTTGACCCTGAAATCCCCACAAGCCAACACGACTCCTCTTTTTTTAATGTCAAATTCCTAGAGTCCTCATGTATACTTTTTCTCTTTCACTCTACCCACTTACTCCTCAACCCATTAAAATCTAGTTTCTGACTCCAAACTATATTGAAACTGTTTTTTCAAAAGTTATAATAGTCTCAGAACAGATGAAACCAACTATTACCTCCTCCATGAAGCCTTCCTTAATCTTTCTAATCCTTAGAATTTTTTCTTTCCTTCACAGTCCTAAAACACTTTTATTTAGACATCATCTTGCCAACTAAACTCCATATAGTCAGGCAATGTGTGGTTAACAGAGTTGGACTGCAAGGAAAGCAGAGCACCCAGAGTTGACACTTTCAAATTGTGGTTCTTCAAAAGACTTTTGAGAGGCTTTTACATAGCGACGAGATGAACTCAGTCAATACTTATAAAATTTAATTCAATGAAGATATGTATCAAATGAAAGCCTGGTATAACATATATTAGACCTTTGCTTCTCTGGGGTGGGGGAAAGGGAGAAAATCTGAATCACAAAATGTCAGATATTAATCATTAAAAATTGTTTCTACATGTAATTGAAAAAATATTTGATAAAAATTTAAAAAATTGATAAAAATCCTTACCTAACATCTTAGAATTAACACTGTTTTGTTTCCAAGGCAGAAGAAACTAGGCAATGGGGGTTAAGTGACTTGCCCAGGGTCACACAGCTGGGAAGTGTCTGAGGCCAGATTTGGACCTAGGACCTCCCGTCTCTAGACCTGGCTCTCAATCCACTGAGCCACCCAGCTGCCCCTGAAAAATATTTTCAAAAGTTATAAAAAAGAAAAATTAATTCAAGCTGTTCACTGGATGGTCAAATACTGAAGCTGAAGCATAAATACTCTGGTCACATAATGAGAAGGACTCATTGGAAGAGACCCTGATATTGGGAAGAATTGAAGGCAACAGGAGAAGGGGATGGCAAAAGCTGAGATGGAGACTTGGTGTCCAGGAAACAAGGAACATAAACTTGGATAGACTTCAAGAGATAATGAAGGATAGAAGGTCCTGGTGTCCATGGAGTCAAAAAGAGTTGGACATGCCTGACCAATAACAATTGCCCCTTTTACTCCCTATTTTGTACGATACTTATATTTGTATATGTTTATTCTCATTGAGCTAAAAAATTGCTTTGTGTACATATATGAATTGAATTGAAACTTTTGAAGCACAACCTGTTCAAAATTTGGGGACAGCCTCTACTACGGCATAATTATTAGACATGATAAATAACACAAAGAGTTCTGCTCTTGACTGCAGATTTTTCCAAAGCCCTTTGTGTTCATTCCACAACTGAATTTTGCATGACAGAAATTCTACCCCTTTTCTCTGGCTCCTCCCAATTTGCCCAGGTTAGCTATGTCTTCATTTCCCCTCTAGGTTCTACACCTGGCTCTCCAGGCATTCTGGACCCTCAGCCCTGTCACCCACACTTTTAACTCCCCCTCCATTTTTTTCAGCTTCCTTTTATGGTTTTTGGTTTTGTTTTTTCCCCCATCAGAATGTAAGCTTAGAGGGCAAGGACTTTCTTTTTTGTTTCCATTCATAATCCCAGCACTTTGCACCTTGCCTGGCACATAATAAATGCTTAATAAAGGATTGTTGACCTGGATTTAAATTTTACTTGTGGAAAAATTCCTTAATTGTGCAAAGGGTAGCATTAGATTTTACACCACATAACATCAACCCCGGAGGCATAGTGTATGTAAAAAACTTTACAAGAAAGACAGTGACACAGGTTGCATAAATTCAGATATAGGTACAATAGAAAGAGCAAAGTATAATCCTGGCTGTGCTGTGTGACCTTGAGCAGTAACTTAACCTCTGGACCTTAATTTCCACATCTATAAAATGAGGATCTTGGACCAGATCGTCTCTGAGATTCCTTCCCCCTTTTACATTAGATGATTCTGTAAAATTAATACAAATGTCACCTTACGGTGACACTGGCTCACTGCTAACAAAGATAAAATTATTGATTTTTCAGAACAAAAGGCAGCCTATAGCTATCAAGAAAAAGCCCACAATCTGATATCAGATAAACCTGGAAAAGCATTACTTAATGAGTGGAGAAAATATTAAAATCCTAGTATTCTTCCTGGCACTTGGGGTAAGGTTACCAATGAGTGTTTTTTAAAAAATCAACTATATAGGTTCACTTGCCATTATAAGATGATACTGAATTAGAGGCAATCTATGATTAAAAAAAAAAAAAAACCAACAACCTGTCACCTTCTAGCTTTTTTTTTTTAGTCTGTATTTCAAAAGGATTGTCATCTTTTAAATCCTGCCCATGCATTTAAGGTACAGCCCCACCAAGTGGCAACACTATACTATGGACTTGGACTCCAAATGGAAGAGTGTATGTTTCATTATGACATCACGTAAAGAGGCAGGGACTATCTCTTAAGGGACTTTCTCAGTAGGGGGCAGAAGATGCCCAGAGGTAGAGAAGAGCTATGGACCAGATAATAGGATCTGGTAAGGGGGAAAGAATGAATTTGGAGCAGAGAGACTTGGATTTTCATCCCCGTTCTATTTCTTACTTCATGTGTGACTGGTATATCACTTAACCTCCCAATTTCTTTATCTAAAAAATAAGGGGATTGGATTAGTTGACCTCTAGGGTTTCTTCCGGTAGCTAGATGGCTTGGTGGATAGATCTCTGTTCCTCAAGTCACAAAGACCTGAGTTCAAATCTTGTTTCAGACACTTACTCGCTATGTGACCGTGGGCAAGTTTTGTTACTTCTCTGTCTCAGTTTCCTTATCTGTAGAGTAGTACTTCCCTTCCAAGGTTGTCATGAGGATAAATGAGACAATATTTATAAAGTATTTTTCATACTTTAAGAGTTATATACATTCTAACTATTGTTAGTTATTGTTATTATATAATAGAAATGCCGAAGAACAGCTAATGACTCCCAACTCAGGGTAATGAAGCTAGGGAGAGCTAGGAAAATCTAGGGAAGTGGTTTCTGCCAAGGAAATCCTCTACTGTAGGAAAGTAGTAATTAGTGCCTCCAGAGAGAAGGTCCATGTCCAATATCAGGTCATTAAAGGCTGCAGGAACCCAGATGGGGAAAGTTGCCCAGAATATTTGTGCTGAGAATTGAAAAGCAAGGAATGTCAAGATCTATAATTCAGTCACAATCCCAAAGCCAGAATGGGGCAGTAGGTCAGATTGCTAGGCTAGAAGGCCCTATTAGACAGCTTATATGGACATCACAAAGGTCTGAATGACCTCTCTGAGACTGCTGGTCCTGCCTCTATGGTCTCTGAAGAGATCTGGCCAGGCAGAATCCCTCGAAGGTTCAGACAACCTGGTTATTCTCTGCTCAGCCATGAAATTTCCACTCCTTACTTACATAAAAATTAATTGTCTTTGTGAAAAGAGCTAAAAAATTTAAATCAACAAATAATCCTCCCACCTATCCTACATATAAATTCCTCATCTATTTGTTGTTAGAAATGGGGGGCAGCTGGGTACCTCAGTGGATTGATAGCCAGGCCTAGAGATGGGAGGTCCTAGGTTCAAATCTGGCCTCAGACACAGTCACTTGACCCCCATTGCCTAGCCTTTACCACTCTTCTGCCTTGGAACCAATGCACAGTATTGATTCTAAGATGGAAGGTAAGGGTTTAAAAAAAAAAAAAGAAATGTCTTTCTTGGGGGCAGCTGGATAGCTCAGTGGATTGAGAGTCAGGATTAGAAACAGGAGGTCCTGGGTGGTCTCAGACCCTTCCCACCTGTGTGACCCTGGGCAAGTCACTTAATCCCCATTGCCCAGTCCTTACCACTCTTCTGCCTTGGAATCAATGCACAGTATTTTACCTGTCAATTCTATGGGAAAGGAAAGAATTTAAGACCAAGCAAGAGATAGAGAACATTGCAAAATGTAAAATGAATGACTTATTATATCAAATTAAAAAGCTTTTGTGCAAACAAAACCAATGCAACCAAAATTAGAAGGAAAGCAACAAACTGGGAGAACATTTTTATAACAATACTCTCTGACAAAGGTTTAATTTCCCAAATATATAAGGAACTAAGTCAAATTTACAAGAAAACAAGCATTCCTCTATCAACAAATGGTCAAGGGGCATGAATAGGCAGTTTTCACATGATGAAATCAAAACTATCAATAAGCACGTGAAAAAAGTGTTCTAAGTCCCTCCTGATTAGAGAAATGCAAATTAAAACAACTCTGAGGTGCCACTTTACATTGTAATGGATGGGGGAAATGTAGTCACCCCCCATGTTTATTTTGAGGCCAGAGTGTGAGATGGAATAGAGCCAGAAGGTAGAGAGGGGGAATAGATTGTTTCTCCCCTCTCTTTCCTTAGTAAAACCCACACGAGTTGTCTTCAGTATTACAGACTATATTCCTTTAGAGACTGGGTTGAATGTAAGATCCAAAACTAAACTGATTCTCCCTCCTTGAGGAGAAAGTGTAGCTCTTCTCCCCAGGCTTCAGGTCCCTCTCCCTAGATATTATGAGGCAGGCACTTGATCTAAAGAAATACCTATTTATTCTTAAGGAACACACATGAGATAGGATAAATAGGATTGCTATTTTTGGATTTTTAGGATTGCATTTTCCCATTGCTATAGGCAATGGGAAAATGGGATGTAGGAAGTCCCTAAGAGACTAACAACTGACCCCCTCTCCAAATCCTGAAGGGTCAGTTGTGAGAGCTGTCCTGACATCTATCTGTCTTATTTATAATATGAAGTTTACCGGGACCACTTTAGAGGGATAGAGAGGAAATCTTCCTTGAATGGATGGCTTTATGCTAAAGTCCTACTCACTCCTAGTTATCTTCCACTGGATTCAAGAGGTCTGGATTCACAAAAGGATGATCAAGGCTCAGAGGTTCTCTTAGACCAACCTCTCTGAAGAAGTTCCCAAAGAGAAGTGAAGTAACTGCTAGGATCTTCTCAGCTCTTCTGTTCCTTCTCTGGAATTCTCTGTCCTTCTTGCCCTTCCTCCACTTGAGTTGCTCTTCCAGCATGTTGAATCTGCTTTTCCTCTTATTACAACACCTAGTAGACTGGTCAATATGGCAGCAAAGGAAGGGTGATAAATGCTGGAGGGGATGTGGCAAAGCTGGGATATTAATGCATTGCTGGTGGAGTTGTGAATTGATCCAACCATTCTGGAAGGCAATTTGGAACTATGCACAAAGGGTGACAAAAGACTGTCTGCCCTTTGATCCAGTCATGGCACTGCTGGGTTTATACCCCAAAGAGATAATAAGGAAAAAAAGACTTGTACAAGAATATTCATAGCTACGCTCTTTGTGGTGGCCAAAAATTGGAAAATGAGGGGATGCCCTTCAATTGGGGAATGGCTGAACAAATTGTGGTATCTGTTGGTGATGGAATACTATTGTGCTGAAAGGAATAATGAACTGAAGGAAATTCCACATGAACTGGAAAGACCTCCAGGAAGTGATGCAGAGTGAAAGGAGCAGAACCAGGAGAACATTGTACACAGAGACTAATACATTATGGTCAATCAAATGTAATGAACTTCTCTGCTAACAGCAATGCAATGATCCAGGACAATCCAGAGAAACTTATGAGAAAGAACATTATCCACATCCAGAGAAAGAACTGTGAGAACAGAAATGCAGAAGAAAAACATATGATTGATCATGTAGTTCAATATGACTATGATTAGGGTTTTTATGGTAAAAGATCACTGTCCTGCAAATATGAATAAAGTGGAAATAGGCTTTGAACAATGATACATGTATAACCCAGTGGAATTGTTTCTTAGCTCTGGGATGAGAGAGGGAAGGAGGTGGGGAATCATGAATGATGTAACCATGGAAAAATATCCTAAATTTAAAAAATTAAAAAATAAAATAAAGATGGTCACAACCACACACCCACACAAAATTACATCTGGAAGTCAGTATCATGGTGGTGCTATTTGAAGTCATGAGAATGAAAGAACTCCCTAAAAGGAAAAAGGTAGTGGAAGAAAAGCAGAAAATCAAGAACTGAGCCCTGGAGAATATCCATCCATAATTATGGAGTGAGATGAGAGAGGAGTCAGCAAAAGAAACAAGAAAAATCAAAGATCAAAAAAATCAAAAGAGAAGCACAAGAACTGATCTTTTTTTGGTTGTTAACTCTCAGTAAAAATCCTTTTCATTATTCTAGCAGTACTTATTTTGAATTTTCCTTTCTGGGTTTAAAATGAACAAATATAAAATGCTTCAAAGTTTTCTGAATAAACAGTTGACTTTCCCATAGGTCAATTGATTTTACTAGTTTATCTTAAGTCATCCATTACAATGGATCTGTCTAAGCCAAAGGTATCAGACTCACTTAGAAACACATCCCTGCTCTCTCCATGTTTGCTTAAAAAAATAAAAATTAACATTATATATGTTGTATTATATTTTAATTTTGTTAAACTTTCCCAATTATATTTTAAAATATTTTCAGTTCCAAATTCTCTTTCTCTCCAATCCTTCCCCCACCCCTTGAGAAGTCAAACAATATGATATCAATTATACATGTGGAGTCATGAAAAACATTTCCATATTAGCTACGTTGCAAAAAAAAAGCAAGAAAAATACAGAAAATTAAAAAATATGCTTCAATCTGCATTCAGAATTCAACAATTTTCTTTCTGGGAGTAGACAGCATTTTTATAGAGTCCTTTGGAGCTGTCCTGGATCATTGTGTTCCAGTAGCTAAGTCTTTCCCTTTTAGTATGTATGATGTTCTCTCGGTTCTGCTTACTTCATTTTGCATCAGCTAAATATGTCTTCCAGCTTTTCTGAAATCATCCTGCTTGTCATTTCTTATAGCACAACAGTATTCCATTACAATCATATACCACAACTTGTTTAATTATCTCACACCTAATGGGCATCCCCTTGATTTCCAATTTTTTGTCACTATAAAAAGAGTTGCCATAAATATTTTTTGTGTACAGAACTATTAGTGATAATCCTGGGTCTAAGAGTATGCACATTTTTATAGCCCTACATAATTCTAAATTGTGCTCTAGAATAGTTGGGTCAATTCACAACTCTACCAACATTGTATTGATGTACCTATTTTGCTACATCTCATCTAGCATTTGTCATTTTAATTTCTGTCACAATAACCAATTTGATAGGTGTAAGGTGGTAACTCAGAGTTGTATTAATTTGCATTTTTCTAATTATTAGCAATTTGGAGCATTTTTTAAATATTACTATTGATAACTGTTTTTTTTTTCTTTTGAAAAATGTCTGTTCACATTCCTTGACTATTGTTTGGGAAATGTCTCTTATTTTTAAAAATAGGGCTCAGCTCCCTATATATTTGAGAAAAGAGACTTTTATCAGAAAATCTTGCTGTAAGAAATTTTCCTCCCTTTTACAATTTTTTCAACTACTGACTTCTTGTCCCAATAGCTTGAATCTTTGAGTTTATCAAACATTAAGTTACTGTAGTCATTTGCTTCTATACACTGAGTGTCTAATCTATTTCATTTGTTAACCAACCACTTTAATTCTTATTCAATAGAGATTGTTTTGATGATTACTGCTTTGTAGTATCATTTGAGATCGGGAACACTAGGCTATCTCCCTTTATGTATTTTTCATCGATTTCCTTGATATTCTTGATCTTTTCTTTTGTCTATACCAGTGATTCTCAACCTCTCAATTTGTAGCAATGAGAATACATAATGCACATCAGGTATTTACATTCCGAATCATAACTGTAGCAAAATTACAGTTTTGAAGTAGCCACTGTAAGAGTTAAAATGGTTGATTGTCATAAACTGTAGTGATTAAAATAGTGGAAGACTTAAATTGATGGCAGATTAAAGAGTGGATGAGTAAATTGTGACTGCAGAAAATATGTTTTCACTACAGTGCCTTGTTTTTAAATCAATATATAAGGTGGTCGCCAGGGAAATATTCCCAATTATGAATATACCCAAATCAACTGGGTTTTATAGAGATTTTAATTAATTAATACAATGAGGAATTAAGAAAGAGAGAGAGAAAAAAGAAAGGAATAAGTATGAAGGGCCTTAGTCAAAAGGTCTAGACCTGAGTCTTAAGAGAAAGATCAGTCAGTCTTTAATCACTCACCACAAGATCTGTCCAAGCAAGGATTCTAGTGACACCAGGCCAGCTTCATCTCAGCTGCCTTCACCAGCTCAATCCTGAATCTGACTGAATCAGAATGTCCCTGAGAGAGTCCCTAGAGAGACCCTTCAAGGCAGCCTTGGCCAGCTGCCTCCTTCAATTCAGCCTTTCCCAGCTGACTGTCCCAAGAGAGAGCTTTTCGTCTCCTTTTAAAGGGAATTTTCTCCTTTGTCATCTCTCCTAAGTTCTTACATCTACCAATCACAGTAGACAGACCATTCTTAGTTCACACCTAAGAAGCTATAAATTTTTGAGTAATTCACACCAGGAAAGCTCTGAGTAAGTTTCTCACCTCTTTGTTCCTTGTAAATTCACGAGTTGCTTGACCTTTATAGGTACTTAGCACCCTTTTGTATTAGTCCTAAAATAGGCATGGCTTAAAGAACTTTTTGTCTTACTATAAGTATGGGTTTAAGTACTTTTCATTGTTCAGCAAAGAGTTCACAACTTTATCTTCCCCCTAGGGCAGACTTAAGTAGGAGTGGAGTAGAGGTCTCACATTCCTGATCTCAGTAGAGTTCTCACATTCCTGATCTAAGTACCTTCACTGCCCAAAAGGGAATGGTCTTAACCCAACCTTATGAAGTAGGGT
This sequence comes from Monodelphis domestica, assembly GCF_027887165.1. Taxonomy (NCBI): domain Eukaryota; kingdom Metazoa; phylum Chordata; class Mammalia; order Didelphimorphia; family Didelphidae; genus Monodelphis; species Monodelphis domestica. The sequence goes on from NC_077234.1 coordinate 189,504,921, forward strand.
CTGAGAATTTTTTAAGGTTCACACCACCAAAATAATTTTTTGGTTTGGGGTCACCACAACATGAGGAACTGTATTGAGAGGTCACGGCATTAGAAAGGTTAAGAACCACTGGTCTATACGAATTTTGTTATTTTTTCCTCTGGCCCTTTGAAATAATTTTTGGTAGTTTGATTGGTATGACATAGAATAGGTAAATTAATTTAGATAGTATTGTCATTTTTATTATATTGATTTGGCCTATCCATGAGCAATTATTTCTCTAATTGTTTAGTTTTGCCGTTATTTGTGTGAAAAGCATTTTGTAATTATGTTCATATATTTCTTGTGAGTGTCTTGGCAGGTAGTCCCAAGTATTTTATGCTGTCCAAAGTTTTAAAAATGGAATTAATTTTTCTTTCTCTTCTTTGTGGCTGTTTTTGTTGGTAATATGTAGAAACACTGATGATTTTTGTGGGTATTTGTTTTATACTCTCCAAATTTATTTAAGTTGCTCATTGTTACAACTAATATTTTAGTTCATTTTCTTGGGTTCTCTAAGTATACCATTCTGTCATTTAAAAAGAGTCATAGTTTTATTTCCTTATTACCTATTCTTATTCCTTCAGGTTCTTTTTCTTGTCTTATTTTTATAGCTGGCATTTCTATGACAATGTTGAATAATAATGGTGATGATGGACATCCTTGTTTAATCTCAATCTTATTAGAAAGATTCCTAATTTATCTACATTACAGGTAATGTTTGTTCCTGGTTTTATTTTGTTTTGAATTAATTTATTTAGTCAATTTAGAACATTATTCCTTGGTTACAATAATCACATTATTTCCCTCCCTCCCCTCTCCCCACAGCCAATGCACAATGTCATTGGATATTACTTGTGTCCTTGATCAGAACCTATTTCCCTGTTGTTGGCCTTTGCATTAGGATGTTCATTTAGAGTCTACATCCCCAGCCATATCCCCATGACCCATGTGATCAAGCAGTTGTTTTTCTTCTGTGTTTCTACTCCCACAGTTTTCCCTCTGAATATGAATAGTGATTTTTCTCATACATTTCTCCAAGTTGTTCAGGATCACTGTATTGCCACTAATGGAGAAGTCCATTACATTTGATTGTACCACAGTGTACCCGTCCCTGTGTACAATGTTCTCCTGGTTCTGCTCCTCTCACTCTGCATCAGTTCCTGGAGGCTGTTGCAGTTTTCATGGGATTCCTCTACTTTATTATTCCTTTTAGCACAATAGTATTCCATCACCAACATATACCACAATTTGTTCAGCCATTCCCCAATTGAAGGGCATCCCCCCATTTTCCAATTTTTTGCTACCACAAAGAGCACAGCTATGAATATTCTTGTACAAGTCTTTTTCCTTATTATCTCTTTGGGGTATAAACCCAGCAGTGCCATGACTGGATCAAAGGGCAGACAGTCTTTTGTCACCCTTTGTGCATAGTTCCAAATTGCCCTCCAGAATGGTTGGATCAATTCACAACTCCACCAGCAATGCATTAATATCCCAACTTTGCCACATCCCCTCCAGCATTCATTGCTTTCCTTTGCTGTCATGTTAGCCAATCAGCTCGGTGTGAGGTGATACCTCAGAGTTTTGTTTTGATTTGCATCTCTCTGATTATAAGAGACTTAGAACACTTTTTCATGTTCTTTTTAATAGTTTAGATTTCCTTAACTGCAAATTGCCCATTCATGTCCCTTGCTTATTTATCAATTGGAGAATGGCTTGATTTTTTAGTACAATTGGTTTAGCTCTTTATAAATTTGAGTAATTAGACCTTTGTCAGAGGTTTTTGTTATGAAGATTGTTTTCCAATTTGTTGCTTCCCTTCTAATTTTGGTTGCATTGATTTTGCTTGTATAAAACCTTTTTAATTTGATGTAATCAAAATTATATATTTTACATTTTGTGATTTTTTTTCTAGCTTTTGCTTGGTTTTTAAAACCTTTCCTTTCCCAAAGATCAGACATGTATACTATTCTGTGATCACCTAATTTTCTTATGGTTTCCTTCTTTATATTAAAATAATTCACCTATTCTGAGTTTATCTTGGTGTAGGGTATGAGATGTTGATCCAAACCTAACCTCTCCCATACTGTCTTCCAATTTTCCCAGCAGTTTTTATCAAATAGTGGGTTTTGGTCCCAAAAGCTGGGATGGTTGGGTTTATCATAAACTATCTTGCTGAGGTCACTTACCCCAAGTCTATTCCACTGATCCTCCTTTCTGTCTCTTAGCCAGTACCAAATTGTTTTGATGACCATTGCTTTATAGTATAGTTTGAGATCTGGGACTGCAAAGCCTCCTTCCTTTATATATATTTTTTCATGATTTCCCTGGATATCCTTGATCTTTTGTTCTTCCAAATGAACTCTGTTATGGTTTTTTTTCTAATGCAGTAAAAAAGGTTTTTGGTACTTCAATGGGTATGACACTAAATAAGTAAATTAATTTTGGTAGTATCATCATTTTTATTATGTTAATTCATCCTACCCATGAGCAGCCGATGTTTTTCCAATTATTTATATCTAGTTTTAATTGTGTGGAGAGTGTTTTGTAGTTGTGTTCATATAGTTCTTGTGTTTGTCTCAGCAGATAGATTCCTAATTATTTTATATTGTCTAGGGTGATTCTAAATGGAATTTCCCTTTCTAATTCTTGCTGCTGAGATGTGTTGGAGATATGTAGAAATGCTGATGACTTATGTGGGTTTATTTTGTATCCTGCAACTTTGCTAAAGTTGTTGATTATTTTGACTAGCTTTTTGGTTGATTCTCTGGGGTTCTTTAAGTAGACCATAAGATCATCTGCAAAGAGTGATACCTTGGTCTCCTCATTGCCTATTTTAATACCTTCAATTTCTTTTTCTTCTCTAATTGCTACTGCTAGTGTTTCTAGTACAATGTCAAATAATAGAGGTGACAATGGGCATCCTTGTTTCACTCCTGATCTTATTGGGAAGGCTTCTAGTTTATCCCAATTGCAGATGATGTTGGCTGATGGTTTTAGATATATACTGTTTATTATTTTTAGGAAAGGCCCTTCTATTCCTATACTTTCTAGTGTTTTCAATAGGAATGAGTATTGTATTTTGTCAAATGCTTTTTCTACATCTATTGAGATAATCATGTTGTTTTTGTTGGTTTGCTTGTTGATATGGTCAATTATGTGGATGGTTTTCCTAATATTGAACCATCCTTGCATTTCTGGTATGAATCCTACCTGGTCATAGTGAATAACCCTTGTGATGGCTTGCTGGAGTCTTTTTGCTAGTATCCTATTTAAGAATTTTGCATCTATATTCATTAAGGAGATTTGTCTATAGTTTTCTTTCTCTGTTTTTGATCTACCTGGCTTTGGAATCAGTACCATATTTGTGTCATAAAAGGAACTTGGTAGAACTCCTTCTTTGCTTATTCTTTCAAATAGTTTGTATAATATTGGGATTAGTTGTTCTTTGAATGTTTGATAGAATTCATTTGTGAATTCATCTGGACCTCAGGATTTTTTCTTAGGGAGTTCTTTGATGGCTTGTTCAATTTCTTTTTCTGATATGGGGTTGGTTAGGTAGTCTATTTCTTCCTCTGCTAGTCTAGGCAATTTATATTTTTGTAACTATTCATCCATATCACTTAGATTGCCATATTTTTTGCCATATAATTGGGCATAGTAATTTTTAATGATTGCCTTAATTTCCTCTTCATTAGAGGTGAGGTCTCCCTTTTCATCTTGGATACTGTCAATTTGGTTTTCTTCTTTTCTTTTTTAAATTAGATTGACCAGTACTTTGTCTATTTTATTTGTTTTTTTCAAAGTACCAGCTTCTAGTCTTATTTATTAAATCAATAGTTCTTTGACTTTGAATTTTATTATTTTCTCCTTTGATTTTTAGTATCTCTAATTTAGTCTTCATCTGAGGATTTTTAATTTGTTCACTTTCTCATTTTTTGATTTGCATGCCCAATTCATTGACCTCTCCTCTCTCTTATTTGTTAATATATGAACTCAAGGATATGAATTTCCCCCTGAGTACTGCTTTGGCTGCATCCCATAGATATTGAAAGGATGTCTCATCACTGTCATTTTCTTCTATGAAGTTATTAATTGTTTCTATGATTTGTTCTTTGACTAACTGATTTTGGAGAACCATATTGTTTAATTTCCAATTAGTTTTTTATTTGCCTCTCTGTGTACTCTTACTAATTATTATTTTCATTGCATTGTGATCTAAGAAGGTTTGTATTAATAGGTAATTTGTGTTACTATTTGTTGTTGAACTCTCTAACTGGAATATACTCTGACCTGACTGTGACTGGAGAACTGCTAAGGGAACCTGAGGCTGCTTGGTTTTAATGGAGATAGAAATGAGAGATACAGAGAGATGCTGAGAGAGACACTGCTAGAGAGATAGAGGGATACTACCACAGGGGATTACACTAGGGTTTGCCTACTGATCACTGTTTGGTGGCTAGTGGATCAATCTATATTTCCTACCCTCTTCCTTCATCTTCCTCCCTTACTCCCTCCTTTAACCACCCACTTCTGGAAGCCTTTTGGCTTCCTCCCTCCCCCCTGAGTGGACTATAAAAATACTCTAGTTTCTTTCATAGGTAAGGGGTTTATTGGGATAACAGGATGGGAAACTGAGGTAAGAGGGATGAGGGTTTCTCTAAACTATAATGAAAATTTGAGGGATTGGGAAATCAGTCCAATCACAAACTGTGACAGAGACAGTTAGAGAGATGGATGGAGGACAACTGTTTAAAAATCTTCCTTTTTCTTCACAAAAACACCAAGGTCTCTCAGCCTGATTTCAGAAGCATCCCCCTCAAGGGTCCTTCAGCCTGGGATAGAAACTGACAAGATCAGTTCAGCTTCTTCCCCCTCAGCCAGCCACCAAGAAAAAAAGGTCTCTCCTTCAACCTGGCTTTCCTCCAACTCCTGGTCAGTAAAATCCCAGAGAGAGAGACAGAAAGAAATCCCCCTGGCCAGCTTCAACTCCCAGAGCCAGAGAGAAGCAGAAGTTTCTCAGTTTCTCCCCTCGTCAGCTTTAATTCCCAGAGAATCAGTTCCTCCTTTGGTCAAAGCCAAAAAAGCCAAGCCTCCTCAGTTCAATAACCCCCCAGAGAGACAGTGAATCTCAAGGTCCCAATTCTACTCCTCTGGTCAGGCTCCCCCAATTGCCTCTCCTGGGTATATTCCATTTGGAACCTTCTTCTTGATTTTGCAGATCAGGTCCCCAGCTTGTTTCTTGCATGCTTGGCTTATAAGTCCTCTCTCTCTCCATGCCTCTACCACAGGTTGCATGTATTATTTCTGATCTTTTGTGCTTGTTTGCAATGTTTTTGTGCCCTAATACATGGGCACAATTTTTGTGAATGTACCATGTGCTGCTGAAAAGAAAGTGTATTCCTTTTTGTCCCTATTTATTTTTCTCCACATATCTCCTAACTCTAAGATTTCTAAGATTTTATTCACTTCTCTTACCTCTTTCTTATTTATTTTTTTGATTTGATTTATCTAGTTCTGATAGAGGAAGGTTCAGGTCTTACACTAGTATAGTTTTTCTATCTATTTCATCCTTGAGCTCCACTAATTTCTCCTTTAGAAATTTGGATTCTATTCCATTTGGTGCATACATATTGAGTACTGATATTTCCTCATTGTCTATACTGCCTTTTATCAGGATGTAATTACCTTCCCTATCTCTTTTGACTAGATCTATTTTTACTTTGGCTTTGTCAGATATCATGATTATGACTCCTGCCTTCTTTTTATCAGTTGATGCCCAATAGATTTAGCTCCATCCTCTTACTTCCACACTATGCGTGTCTATCTTCCTCATGTGTGTCTCTTGTAGACAGCATATGGTAGGGTTTTGGATTCTAATCCACTCTGCTATTTGCTTGTGTTTTATGGGTGAGTTCATTCCATCCACATTCAGAGTTATGATTACTAGCTGTGTATTTCCAAGTATTTTGATTTGTCCTCCTAGTCCTGCCTTTTCTTCTTTCACTATTTCCTTCTACACCAATGTTTTGTTTTTAATCACTCCCCCTAATTCCCATCCTTATTTTACTTTCCTTTCTACCCCCTCCCTTCTCATCCACCTCTTATTTTCTTTATAGTCTTTTTAAACTACCCCCCACCCTCTCCCTCCCTTGGATTGCTTCCCTCCCCACCAGTCCATTTGTTACCCTTCTACTTTCCTATAGAGCGCAAATCAATTCTCTGCCCCAGTGAATTTGATTGTGCTTCCATCTTTGAGTCAATTTCAATGCACATAAGAGTTGAGTATTTCCTATCTCCAACCTCTTTACCCTTCCAGTGTATTGATCTTCTCCCCCCCCCCTCCCACCACAAGGTTCTTTGTGACATATAAATTTACCTCCTTTTGTTTCTTTTCCCATTTCTTTTAGTATTAACCTCTTTTTTAAAGCTCTAGTTGTGTATATATATACACACATGTATATGTATTTATGTATACATTTATCTGTATACATATTTATTTCTTGGCATTTCATCCTATATAGTTTGTCACTGTTCCCTCTAAGTATAATTCTTCTAGCTGCCCAGGTGATAAAAACAATTTTTAAGAGTTACCAATGACCTCTTTTCTTATAGGGATACATAACATTTTAACTTATTGGATCTCTTAAAAAAAAAGACTTTTTTTGGGGGGGTTGGTATTGGTTTTCTTTTTTTCCCCCTTTCTTAATTAATTACCTTTTGATGATTCTCTTGAATTCTGTGCTTCGGAGTAAAATTTTCTGTTCAGGTCTGGTCTTTCTTTACAAATTCTTGGAATTCTTCTATTTTGTTGAATGTCCATACTTTTCCCTGTAAGAATATAGTCAGTTTTGCTGGGTAATTGATTCTTGGTTGTAGACCTAGTTCCCTTGCTTTCCAGAATATCATATTCAATGCCTTTCAGTCCTTCAGTGTAGATGCAGCCAGATCCTGTGTTATCCTCACTGTGGTTCCATGGTATCTGAATGACTTCTTCTTTGCAGCTTGTAATATTTTTTCCTTGGTTTGATAGTTCTTGAATTTGGCTATAACATTCCTGGGTGTTGTCAGTTGGGGATTAGGTACAGGAGGTGATCTGTGGATCCTTTCAATCTCCACTTTTCCCTCTAGAATATCGGGGAAGTTTTCTTGAATAACTTCCTATAGTATTGCACCCAGGCTTTTTCTTTTGTCATGGTCTTCTGGTAGACCAATGATTCTTAAATTGTCTCTCTTCAAACAATTTTCTAAATCTTCTGTTTTGTGAATGAGATGCTTCTTATTTTCCTCAATTTTTTCATTCTTTTGGTTTTGTTTTATAGTGTCCTGCTGCCTTGTGAGGTCACTTAATTCTAGTTGTTGTATTCTGGTTCTTAAAAACTGGATTTCATCCCTGGCTTTTTGGTCGTCCTTATTTTTCTGGTCTGATTTTCTATGGAGGTCATCTTTCATCCTCTTTACCTCATCTTTCATCTCCTTTGCCTCATTTTTCCAGCTGGTTAATTTTGGCTTTCAAGACACTATTTTCTCATTTTAGTTCAATGGCCTCTGTTTCCAGATGACTTATCTTAGTTTTTAAGTTCTTTTCCCAATTTTCTTCAGTCTTTCTTAATTGTGTTTTGAATTGCATTTTGAGTTCCTCCAAAGCCTGTATCCAGTTTCCTGGGATTTCTGATTTATCATTAGCTGATCCCTCTCCCTCTGTTCTGTTCACTGTATAGAAGCTGTCTATTGTAATTTGTTTTAAGTTTTTCTTTTTCTAGTTTTGTTTTGTTTTTAGTTACATAGCCAATTCATTGGGCTACTTTTTCTCTATTTTAATGATATATGCATTTAGAGATGTAAAACTTCCTTTAAATACATCTTTGGTTATATCTCACAAATTTTGGTATGTCATCTCATTGTTCTCATTATTTCAGTTGAAATTATTGATTATATGATTAGTTTTTTAAACTATATTCTTTTTCTATATGCTCTTTTTTCCTGTTTTTTTTCCCAATAATATATTCCCTCCATAACAATGTAAATTAAAAAAAATGTTTGTTTTCTTACATTTTGAGTTCCATATCCTCTTCTCCCCTTTTTCCTCCCCCTTGAATCTGAGACAGTAAGCAATTTGATATATCTTATATATTTGTGATCATGCAAAACATATATCCATGTTGGTCACATTGTACGTAGAAGAAGACATGTAAAAAAAAACAAAGCCTACAAAGAAAATAAAGTGAAAATTACTATACTTTGATCTTCACTAAGACTCCATTAGTTCTTTTGCTGGAGGTGGATAGCATTTTTCATCATGGGTCCTTTGGAATTGCCTTGGATCATTATATTGCTGTGCCTGTCCTTATAATTATATTATTTTATTTCCAATTAATTTTAAATCTATTCTTCAAAGGCTTTTTATTGAATAGAATTTTTGTACATTATAATTTAAAGATGGTGCATTTAATATTTCTGTTATTTTGCATTTGTCTGGGAGATTTTTAGTGTGCTAATACATGGTCAGTTTTTGTGAAGCTACTATGTACAACTAAGAAAAAGGCAGGATACTTTCTATTCCCATTTGGTTTTCTTCAGAGGCCTGTCATCCCTAACCTTTCTAAAATTCTATTAATCTTCTTGGCTTCTTATTTATTTTATGCTTAGATTTATCTAGTTCTGATAGGGGAAAGCTGAGATTATTTATTAGTATAGTTTTACTATATTTCTTTCTATAACTCATTTAACTTTAAAAATTTTGATGCTTTGTCATTTGGTACATATTGCTTGATTGATTGTTATTGATATTACTTAATTGACTATAGTACCTTTTAGTAAAATGTAGTTTCCCTGAGTATCTCTTTTAATTAGGTCTATTTTTTTGCTTTTGCTTTGTTGATGATCATGATTGCTACCCCTGCTGCTTTTTTTTTTTACTTTAGCTAAAGTGTAATAGATTCTCTGCTAGTCCTTTAACTCTCTGTGTATCTTTCCATTTCAAGTGTGTCTCTTATAAACAAAATATTCTTAGTTTCTGGTTTCTAATCCATTCTTCTGATTGCTTCCTTTTTATAGACAAGTTCTTCCCATTCACATTACACTTATAATTGCTAACTATTTTTTCTATGTATTTTTTCTTCATCCTACTCTTTCTTATTTATCCTTCTCTTTTTTTTACCCTATCACACCTCAAAAGTCTGTTTTGCTTCTTATCACTTCCTCTCCTTATCTGCCCTATTTTTTTTTATCAAATCCACTCCTTTTTTTTATTGATTTCTATAACCAACTGTTTGTATAAATATTCTTCCTTTTGAACCAATTCAGATAAGAATGAGGTTCAAATGTTGCTCCTCCTCCATTTTCTCTTCCACTATAAAAACTCTTCCTTTTGCACCTCTTTTTTGTGAGATAATTTCCTTCTCCCTCTCTTTTCCCCCTTACCTATCACATCCCTCTTTCTCATTCCTCCATTTTTTAGGAAATCATTTCCATGTAATAGACTCACACCTATGCCCTCTGTCTATTTAGATTCTTTCTTACTGTCCCAATAATGATAAAATTCTTTAAAATTATATATTTCATCTCCCCAAGGAATGCAACCAGATTAAACTTAAGTACCTTTTGATTTCTTTTTATGATTACCTTTTCATGCTTCTATTGAGTCTTCATGAATGCCAAATTTTCTATTCAGTTTTGGTCTTTTCATCAGCACTACTTAGAAAGCTTCTTTTTTTCATTAAATATTTATTTACAATCCTGTAGGATTATATTTAGTTTTGTTGGGTAGGTTATTCTTGATTATAATTCTAGTTCCTTTGCCTTTGAAAACATATTCAAAGACTGTTCTTTTATTGTGGTAACCATTAAATATTTTGTGATACCAATTGGGTGGGACTTCATGGTATTTGAATTATTTCTTCCTGGTGTTCTGCAGTATTTTCTTTTTGACCTGGGAACTCCAGAATTTGGTTATAATATTCCTAGAAGTTCTCATTTTGAGATCTCTTTCAGGAGGTGATCAGTGGATTCTTTCAATTTCTATTTTGCCCTCTGACAGTAGAGGCCTCTTTATAATTTCTTGAAATATGATGTCTGGGATCCTTTTTTGATCATGGCTTTTAAGAATTACAATAATTCTTTTAAATTTATTTTATTTTTGAACTATTTCAAAATTTTAAAAAATCTGCTCATCATTTCTTACAGCACATTAATATTTTATCACAAGTATATACAGTCATTCCTTGCTATATCATGGTTTATTTATTGTGGCTTTAGGATTTTTAAAAATCTAATTCTGTATCAGAGTTACACTTATTGAGGCACACTATTGGCTGATGGAAGGAAAGGTGACTAATCACAACACTGTCTTCTGTATCCTGGGTGCTGATTAGCTCAGTGACTGTAAGTTAATAAGAATGTGGAAAAGGTTTATAGGAGAGTGAGAAGGGTTTATAAAGCCTTAAAATATACATAAATAATAAAATAAATATAACGCTACTACTTCCCTGATTTTCACCCATCATGGGGGTCTTTGGAATGTAATTCCTACAATAGGTGAGAGATTACTTTACTACAATTTGTTTAGCTCTCCTCAATTGATGAACATTCCCTAGATTTCTAGTTCTTTGACACCACAAAGAGAGTTGTTATAAATATTTTGGAATATATAGGTTCCTTTCCTTTTCTCCCTAATCTTGAAAAATAGACTCAACTGGGTCTAGGAATATACATGATTTTATAGCTCTCTGGGCATAATTCCAAATCACTTTCCAAAATGATTGGATCAATGCACAGTTCTACTAAGAATGTGTTACTGTCACCGTTTCCACATCTCCTCCTACAATTGTCATTTTAGCAAATCTGATAGGTATGAGATGATACCTCAAAATTATTTTGATTTGTATGTCTATCATCAGTAGTGATTTAGAGCATTTTTTCATATGCCTACATGTGGCTTTGATTTATTTATCTGAAAATTATCTGTTTGTATTTTTTTTCCCTCATTTAACAATTGGGAGATGGCAGTACAATAATTCTTAAATCGTCTCTTCTTGATCCATTTTCCAGGTCAGTTGTTTTTACTATATTTTGCATTTTCTTCTATTCCCCTCCCCCAATTCTTGACTTTGTTTTATTATTCCTTGATGTAAATGGAGTAATTAGCTTCCACTTTCTCAATTCTAATTTTTAAGGATTTCTTTCAGTGAGGTTTTGTACCTCTTTTTTCTGGTTGGATAATTCTATTTTTTTAAAAGAAGTTATATTTTTTAGCTTTTTTTGTGCTTTTTTTTACCAAGTTGTTAATTTTATTTTCAATTTTTTTCTTGCATTGTTCCCAATTTTTCTTCTACCATTCTTATTTGATTAAATTTTTTTCTTTTTACTTATACTAGGATTGCGGGAGGGGGGGCTTGTGTATAATCTATATTTTTCTTTAAGACTTTGCTTATAGAAATTTTTATATTATTGTCTTCTGAGTTTGTGCCTTGATATTCCCTATCACCACCACAGATTTTTATAGTCAGGTGTTGTTTTTTTTTAAATTTCATTTACTCATTTTTCCAGCCTTTTTCTTGACCTTGGATTTTATGTTAGAGTTGAGCTTTGATCACCTGCAGTGGAGAGGGAGGATCACTGTCCTCAACTTCTGGATTTTTCACCCTTTTGTTTTAATAGCTAGTTCTGGAGGTCTATAAGTTTTTGGTGCTTCCAAGATGGTGTTATCTGGGGAGAGATAATCTCCTGATCAGTGCACTAGTCCTTTTTCAAGTAGGGTCTCTCTGATCTCCGGAACAATCTTATACCAGGAAATGTCCCCAATAACCTTGGGACTCCAAGCACTCATCTCTGTCAACTTGAAACCATGAACCTAAACTAGGAAATGGACAATGGAGTTGCTAAATTGTGCCTACTCCTATACCTAGTGCTAGTACAGGGCTCCCCTGGAATCTTTTTCTGATCAGGTCTTCATTTCCCTTGCCATCTTATTGAGGGTTTCTGTTACCACTGTTGCTATACCTGCTGCTGTCCCTGCCACTGTCTCCAAATGTAATAATTAAAAATGGGTTTGACAAATGTAAGAATTAAAAACAATTATTGTGGTTGCCATTTATAAAATTAATACTTAAGTCACGAAGCTATTAGCAGCTTTAGTTGCTTTATTACAGCAGGGTAGAGGAAGTAAAGAGGGAAATATAGAAAGGTGGTAGAATTTTCTAACCTACCACTCCAAGTATGCTCTGAAGAAATCTAGCTCACTCCCCAACAGGAGCAGGAGAGTCTCAGCCTCCAAAGCAGAAGTCCTCCAATGCAGAAATTCTCCAATGCAGAGACACCAATGCAGAGGTTCTCCCTCAGCAAGAGCCACCAGCACAGCAGAAGTAGAAACCTACAGTTGTTGTCACGATCATGTTGCACTCCATATCTGATTCCGGTTTTTTATTAGATTTGGTACATTATTATGAAGTTGTTTAGTGGGGACTATTAGGAAAGTTTTGCTAAAATGTTGCTTTTATTTCACCATCTTGGATGTGGTTTTAGGAATTTTGCCCGCCACTGGTAGGCCATGAGTTTGACATCTCTGGTCTAAAAAACTTCTTGCTTATTTTTGTTTTTCATAAGGTGTATTTTTTTTCACAATGGCCCATTTCTAGTATGTTACATTTTGAGTAGTTCTACCTACTAAGGGCTAAGAAATGTTAATAATTTGGGTCTATTTGTTATTTGACTTTCTTATTGAATGTTTCATATAATTCTGCCTAATATTCATTTTGCTATCTATTCTTTGATCCATTACATTCAAATAATACTATTCTAATCACTGTCATACATCTGAACCATCCTAACCTTCTCTCTTGAATGCTACTTCAATTTAATATGACTTTACTTCCACAAAATGAAAATTTCCCTAGGTGAAAATAATAGCAGTCCCAAATGATGTTGTAATTCCAGCTCTTACTTTGCCAGTCTATTTCCAGAAAAGTAGAACTTGCTGTTAGTAATTCTTAAGAAATGTTATTAATAATAGGTATTGTGCTTCTGGGAAAGAATATGGAAACATACTTTAATGGAAAGTGTTTTTAAAAGTTATATGAATAATAGAAAAGTTATTGAAGATCATTGCTATGCTGTAACATCTTAGCTCTTTTAGCCAAGGGTGATGTTTCTAAAATAAATATAGAAAGTAAGTTTGGAAAAGAGACAGTAAAGGAAATTTAGAACAACTTAGAATTTCCCCATTCGAGGCCTTCTTTTATTTTACTAAGTTGCTAAAAGAAAGGCAAAGTGGTGAAGTGTAAATCCCTGAATTTTGAGTCAGAACATATGATAGTGGTATTTTTTTCCTTTAATACCTGGCTCCATTTCATGTGGTAGCTGTGCCTACCTTATTTCAACTGTAAGGATAATTTTAGGTTTGTGACCTAATCTAAATTATTTTTGGTCACCAGGGAATATCCCAAATAAAATATCCAAGTCAGTTTCTTAATTTATGACGGTTTAACCAATATAGAGGGAAGGAATTAAGGAGAAGGGAGAGGGAAAAAGTATAGGAATTCTCCCACCTAGACTGTGCCAGGAGGAGTTCAAGGTCCTCTGCCATGAGGTCCCTGAAGAAGATTAGTGGCTTTTTAAGAGGATAGTGTTTGGAAGGTAAAGGAGAAAGAATCATCCAAAACTCCAATAGAGCTTAGTAAAGATGCCTCACCTGAAGTAGGCTACTCAGCTTCCTCCAGCATGGTATCAAGGAAAACTCATTGCTAAACCCGAACAATACCAGCCACCGCCCAAGATGCCCAAACGCTCAGCACGCTCCACTATCCACCTCTCCACCGCCAACAAGGCTGGAGAGAGGAAGTGACACAAAATATATAGACAGTTTTTACATCACGTTCCTGCATCTTACATGTACTAATGGTAGCTTAAGCTTGACTTAGAACAGCCCAAGGGTCTGTCAGTTGTTTCTGATTTGTCATTTGCTAGCACATGTCTGTCATAGGCCATCCTCCTAAATACTTAATCCTTAAGTATGGGTGTAGACATTCCTGTTTTGTTAGACTAAGTAGGGTGGAGTAATCTAAAGTTCACACAACTCAGCAGGAAGTTCTGATTACAAGAAAAATCAAAGCTAACAATTTTTTAAAAAGATATTTTATTTTTCCAATTACATGTAATAACAATTTTCCACATATATTTTCTGAAGTACTGAAATCCAAATTGTCTCCTTCTCTCCTTCTTCCCAGAGCTGGTAAGCAATTTGATCTGGGTTATACATGTATCATCATGCAAAACCTATTTCCAAATTGTTCATTGTTGTAAGAGAATACTCATATAAATTTGAACCCAACCAGTAAAAATCTCAATCTAAAGTGAAAGATAGTATGCTTTGATCTACAACCTCATTCCAAAAGTTTTTTTCTCTGGAGTTGGATAGCATTCTTTGTCTTAAGTCCCTCAGAACTTCCTGGATGATTGTATTGCTATTAGTAGCAAAGTCTATCATAGTTGATTGCCCTATATTATTGTTGTTACTGTGTACGATGTTCTCCTGGTTCTGCTGATTTCAATTTGCATCAGTTCACATAAATCTTTCCAGTTCTTTCTGAAATGATCCTTTTAATCATTCCTTATAGCACAATAGTATTTCATCACCACCATATACCACAGTTTGTTCAGTCATTTCCCATTTGAAAGACATCCCTTTAATTACCAATTCTTTGCCATCAGAAAAAGAGCAGCTATAAATATTTTTGTACAAACAGATCCTCCCCCCCTTTTTTTCTTTATCTCTTTGGGGTGCAGACCTAGTAATGGTATTCAGGATCAAAGGGTATGCACAGTGGATTTCTGGCAGATGGATCACAGGCAGATGGTCTTTATACCTCAGGAAAACAGTCCACTCTAAGGCAGATTCTCAAACCAAGGAATCACTAATCTCTCCACAATATTAGAATTGCCAAGGGAAAATCTGTTAGAGCAAAACCTCCTTCTAGCTCAGTCGAAAAGCAGGAGAGAGAGTGAATGACTGTTAATGCCAGTAAAACTCCCACAATCCTTTTCTCCTTAGACTCCTTTCCCAGGGCTTGTATCCAAATTGTCTTTTACTCTTAATGCTAATCTGTGAAATTTACTCTCTCCCTTACCTACATTCCTACAAGGGCTAGGCTTCTGGGGCTAAATGACTTGCCCCGAGTCACATAGCTAGTGTTTGAGATCAGATTTGCATCTAGAACTGCTTGTCTCCAGGCTTTAGATGATTTGTTTCTCTCTTTTTGGAATAGCACTGATTAAGTAAATTAATTTATTGTACTATCATTTTTATTTTATTAGCTTACTCCACCATGATCATTCAGATTTCTCCAATTATTAGGTCCATTTTTGTTTCCACTGAGAGTGTTTGTAGTTATATTTATATAGTTTCTGTGTGTGTCTTGGTAGGCATGTGCCCAAATATTTGTACATTCTGTAGTTTTTAAAATGAAATTTATCTTTTCTTGCTGAGCTTTATTGGTAATAAACAGAAATGTTAATAATTTATATGGATTTATTTTATATCCTGTAATCTTGCTAAAGTTTTTAGTTACATGAATTTTTAGTTGATTTTTTAGGATTATTTAAGGAAACCATCATGCAATCTGTGAAAAGTGTTAATATTTTTATAATGAAGTGTTAATATTTTTATAATGTTATCTGATGTAGGGAGGTATATTATTCCTAAATTAGAAACTTTTTCATCTAAAACCAAAGAAGGAATCAAATGGCTTTAGGACACTCATACTGTTCCTTGAATTTGTAACAGTTAAAATTTAGGAATATGGGGAGACTAAGGCAGGTAGAAATTAGTTTCTCTCTGCAAGGAGTATTATATTTTTTAGAGGTTTATTAGAGATTAAGGATTAAAGAAAATACAGGATAAGGAAAACGTGTCTAGGCCAGAGGCCTAGACAAGACCTCACCTGCATTATGGAAAGAGCCACGTCTGCTCCAAAACGGAAGTCCAAAAAGACAGAGAGCTTCAAAAGCCTTTGCAATCAGCTTAAGTACCTTCTCGATCTCGCCCACCTCAGAATTCCGTGAGATTACAAAGCATTTTGGGGAAGTGGAGCAAGGACTTGTGGGGATTGAAGTCCAGAGTTCAAATCTCAATTTTACATTTCTCCGTTTGATCCTCTGGGAAGAAGTCCTTCCCCAAAGGATCATAAAAACATAATCAATTTAAAGATTACAATAATTTGAGGATAAGGAAAAAAAACAATAATTGCTGAATGCGTTGACAAAAAGCCAGTTGGGGGCAGTCCCCTTTGGCATGAAAGTATACATACAAATAAATGTTCAATCAACCACACCCAAAGTTCAATTTTGTGCAATTTGTGGTCTGGAGGCTTCTTCATTATGTCTTCTCCAACAGTTCAGTTCTGGATTCAGAGAGGTAGCATCTTCTTTACCTAAAATTCTTCTCAAAAAGAATTTAAACTTTGCAATTTAAAATAGTAATATTTTTTACATTCCCCCCATTAAGAGGGTGATTGACAAATACAGAATCACTTAGGGATGCATGGCTGAGGTATGAGGTATATGAATCATAGGAATCAAAGGAAAAAAAATATGAAAACATAGGAAAGCCTATGACTTAACACATGTTAAACATAGTAACCTCGAGTCTTCACACTAGGTTCAAGACCTTTGTATTGGCCTAGAAGTGAATCAATCCATCCTGGATTGGCTTTCCTTGTGTCCACACTCACTCTGAAAATACTCACAGACGAGTATCTCAACCTTGGCTCCTATAATCTGGTCCCTTTCTTTTCTGCCTCTCATAGTGTGGTAACTTTCTGTAGTCCTGGCTACTGACTGGGTAAATGCACCATTGCTTTCATCATTTTAATTGGGCCCTGATAGAAGGAGCTGTTATAGATTTATTTTTCTTTTACTTGGAATTTTTACACATAAGACTTTGGTAGTCTATATTTTCATCCAGAAATTTTTTTCTTTTCTTTTTGATTTTTCTGATATCTTTTAATATCTCTTACCAATTGATTCATATACCTCATACCTCAGCCATGCATCCCTAAGTGATTCTGTATTTGTCAATCACCCTCTTAATGGGGGGAATGTAAAAAAAATTATTATTTTAAATTGCAAAGTTTAAATTCCTTTTGAGAAGAATTTTAGGTAAAGAAGATGCTACCTCTCTGAATCCAGAACTGAACTGTTGGAGAAGACATTATGAAGAAGCCTCCAGACCACAAGTTGCACAAAATTGAACTTTGGGTGTGGTTGATTGAACATTTATTTGTATGTATACTTTCATGCCAAAGGGGACTTGCCCCTAATTTGGCTTTCTGTCAATGCGCCTAGCAAAACATTGGTTTTGCTTTCTTTTCTTTTCTATTTCCTCCCTCACTATTCTAATTCCTCTTAGAAAATTGAATATTGTGTATATCTATAGTTAGAAATGCATTTAGGATTACAAATTGATTATGTTAAATGATCAATGGGGAGACTAGTCTCCCAGTGATCATCAGGGGGGATTGTAAATCTTGAAATTACTCAATCTTGTGAATGTTAAAAATTTCCCCATTGGGGAATTCTCAATTGGAACAATTCCCTACTGGGAACATTCCCCATTTTGACTGTGAGAACTCGCCAGGATCAGAAATGGGAGGACCTCTACTCCACCCATACTTAAGACTGCTTTAGGGGAGAAAACTCCTTGCTAAACAATGAAAGTACTTGGACCCATGCTTATGATGAGGCAGGGAGTTCTTTGAGCCATGCCTGTTTTTAGAATTGATACAATGGGATGCTACGTACCTATAAAGGTTGGGCAACTTGTAAACTTGCCAGGAGCAAAGAGGTGAAAACTTATTCAGAGATTTTCTCTTAAGAGGATTAGTCGGCTCAGCTGTGTTTTCTCTGGTTCAGACTTACTGAGGGGATTAGTCGATCCAGCAGTGTTTTTTTCTGATTCAAACTTACTAAAGAGATTAAGTCGACCCAGCAGTGTTTTTAGAATGGGTTGTCCTTTGGAAAACGTCTACAGTGATTGGTAGATGGAAGAACTTAGGGGAGGTGACATAGGAGAAAACCCCCTATATAAGAAAGAGGTCCTTTTGGAGAAGGGATCTCTGATGAGGATCACTTGGGAAGAATCTCTTGAGAGAGGCTCTGGAGAAGGGAAGCTCTTGGAGGACAATCTCTAAGGACGTCTTGCTGGAGCTCCTCTGAGGGGACTCTGTCCCTCTGGAGGCTCTGGAGAGAGGCCCTTTGAAATAGTCTCTGGCTGGAAGGCTCTTTGAGGAGGACTCTGGCTGGAACTCTCTCTGAGGAAACTCTGTCACTAGAATCCTTGCTTAGACAGACCTTGTGGTGAGTGATAAAAGACTGACTGACGGATCTCTCTCTCTTAAGACTCAGGTCTAGGCCATGTTGGCTTAAGGCCCTTCATACTTATTTCCTTTTTCTCTCTTTCTCTCTTTTCTTTAATTACTCATTGTATTATAAATTAAATTCTCTATAAAACCCAGTTGACTTGGGTAGATTCATAATTGGGAATATTTCCCTGGCGACCACCTTATATTTGATTTAAAACAAGACACTGTAGTGAAACATATTTTCTGAGGTCACAAATTTACTCACCCACTCTTATTTCTACTATAATTTATATCTTCCATTATCTAATCACTACAGTTTATGGCAGACAACTCTTTTAAATATAACAGTTTATGGCTTTAACAAATTTAAATCTTATAGACTTCAAACAAACTAATTATTGTAACAGGATATTACATAAACATTGTTGGGAGCTTTACTCTAGGGATACCAACTACTTATTTTGCATTTGACTTCTTTTGAGTGTAGTCTCGTGACTGACAGGTGGTGGGATCTTTTCTTTCTGTCAGTTTGTCTCTATGGGGGTTGCTCTGTCCTTTTTGCCTGGTCTTCCATAGCCACCATCATTATCCAGCTTCTTCCCAGATGGATGCCCAGAAAGGGAGCAAATGAGATTTTACAAAGTTGTTCTCCAAATATATATACATACATACATACATACATACATACATACATTTAATAGAAGGTGATATACTTATTGGTTGAGCCAAAAGGTAGAAGGTCATCCCTCTGGAAAAATTCAGAGTTATCCTTACAATCAGTGGAATTCCGCTTCAAGAATCTCATGAGCAATAGGAAACAGAAGATATCAATGTGAATTCTGAAGTGGAGGAAGGGCTTTTATATCATCCTGCCACAATAGTAATGTTGGAATATTGTTTAATAATTCCCATCATCTTCCCAATCACTTTTTGGTAATGAATACCAGCTGTGATCTTTCCTGTTGTTTTGGAATATTCTTCTTGAGATATATTAAAAATTATTTGTGACTATCTTGAAAATTTTGTTAGCTCCAGCACATTTAAAATAAAATTTCTCACATTTAATTGATTAGGGATGGCCAACTTTTTGGACTTCACCTTCTTAAGCATTATTTCCATATTCTCATATTGAGAACTATGATATTAGTTCTACGTGGTGGTTTCACAGTCATCAATGATGAGCAGAGATTGCTTTAGAAGTGCTGACTGATCCGTTGCACACAAAACATTTTTCTTGGATATGTTCAGTGCATTTAGATTTGTTTTGCTTGACTATAGAGATTTGTTTGTTTGTTCACTTCCATATTAGAATCAATACTGTGTATTGGTTCCAAGACAGAAGAGTGGCAAGGGCTAGGCAATAGAAGTTAAATGACTTGCACAGGGGCATGCAGCTAGGAAGTGCCTTAGGCCACATTTGAATCTAGGACCTCCCATCTCTGGACCATGCTCTCAATCTCTTCAGTCCTCTAACTGCCCTCTGAATATTTGTTTTAAAGGATTTTTATTGGTTCTTTTTTTTTTCTAATGGAGGGAGAGGTGGAAGAGAAAAAAAATAGATTTTTGTTAAAAAAATAAATTTGAAAAAAAGAGAAATGAAGGTGATATAAAAAAGATATTGATGAAAAGGTTTTTTAAAAAAATCTGTTGCCTCCCTTCTTATTTTTACTCTCAGGATGCTCTGGTTTAATTGCAAAGAAGTATTTCTTCCTCCTCCGCTTTTCACTATTTTGTAGGCAATCCTGTTTGTAATCTTCCATCATCATTCTCCATAAAGTTTTGTAAATGAGTTTGTATTCTGAGCTAGTGTTGCCCTTGGCTGCCATATCTTTCAATTTGGCAAAGGTTCAAGTTTTTGTTTACTGAAGTGGTTTCTGGGTTCTCTTGGCCCTCTTTTAGTGGCGACAAAAATAATTTATTGATATCTTTTGCTTTTACAACACCTTCATTCTAAATATATTTCTCTTCTGCCCCCTACTCAGGGAACCATCCCTTTTAATAAAGAAAAAAGTGGAGAGAGAAAAAAAAGAATTCACAAGTGATTACCCTTTACATAGGTTATACTTCTCTAAGAAATAGTGATAAGTAGTCAGTCTTTACTTTTAAATATTTCCCATTTTTAAAAGTCAGCTTTTTTGATACTTTGATGGCTCTGTGATTATGATGATATAGTTTCTATCTGAAATAGAATAGATCAAAATCCATTCAAACCTTCAAATTCTTAGCCATGTCCTACTTAAATCCATTTCTTGGTAATAGATCTCCTCATGAGTTAGCACAAGTTTCCATTTTCCCACTGGGGCAAGGAGCTATTAGGATCATTAAAAACATTGCATAATTTCTCCATTGTAGTCTATTCCATCTGTTCGACGTATGGGTCCAGCTCCATTTTCAGTGCCTCTCTGAAATATAGGGACTGATGGTCAGATTCTATGGGTTGCCCATTTACCTGCAGATCAGTCTGTAGAAGAGGTGCTCTTCATCCACCTGGTTTTTGCATTTTGCATAGAATTAATTCTTTGAGTCACTCTGGATCTCATAAAAGGAGATTCTAAAGGTTCTGGGCCATGATTCAATCAGCACAATATCTTCTACAAAGGAATAACTTGTAACAGAGTCTGGGATAGTGAAAAAACTTGTCCTACAGTTAGAGGGCCTGGGTTCCAATCCCACTTCTGACATGTATGACTTGTGTGACCTTGAGCAAATCCTCACTTGTAAAGTGAAGGGTTTGGGCTTGATGGCCTTCTGAGATTCTTTTCAGATCAGGTTCTATAATCCTGTGAGTTACAGGAATCCTTGTTCCATTTGGACCCTGTGTAGGTAGCCATAGTGGGATTGAACACTGATGGTGAATGTAAAGTCTTCTCTTTTATGCCTCACTTCATATTAATGATAAGATATTGTGACATAAAAATTGTTATTAAATGTCAGTTAACGTTTTATTTGACACAGTATTCATAGTCTATTCCTTTGTAGCTTGTAAACTTCTTGAAGATAGATAGACTCATTTCCCTAGCATCTAGCCCAGTGCCTTACACATAATAGATGTTTAAGAAATATTCTTTTGAACTAAACTTAACTATCATCTAGCCAGCAATCATTTATCTATCCCTCATTCATTATCTATTTTTCTATTCACTTACTCATTAATGTATGTCTATAAGTGATCTTTTATCTATTTACTTGTTCTTTTATTATCTATCACTTATTCTATTTATCAATTATTTGTTCATCCATCCATTCATCTACCTATTCATCTGTCTAGCAATCATCTACCTACCTATCTATCTATCTATCTATCTATCTATCTATCTATCATCTCTCTATCTATCTATTCATGTATCTATCTATCACCTATCTATCATCTATCTATCTATCTATCTATTCATGTATCTATCTATCTATCTATCTATCTATCTATCTATCTATCTATCTATCATCTCTCTCTATCTATTCATGTATCTATCTATCTATCACCTATCTATCATCTATCTATCTATCTATCTATCTATCTATCTATCTATCTATCTATCTATCTATCTATCTAATCTATCAATCATCTATCCCAGTGCTGGTGAAGACACAGCAAGTGTGCAGAGCCAGCAATCGAGGAGCTACTCCATTCCCCCTCTTCCCAGCACCTGAGGACATTTTTTTGCATGCCCCACCCCTCTATCCAGCTGCCCAAAGCAAGCACTTTCCCCCTCTTAACTCTGTCCAGTAATCTGGGGGCTCACAGATAGTTTAAGACTATTCTCTCTCTCTCTCTCCCCTCTTATCCATCCATCCATCCATCCATCCATCCATCCATCCATCCATCCATCCATCTATCTATCTATCTGTCTGTCTGTCTGTCTGTCTGTCTCTCTGTGTCTGTCTGTCTAGTGAATGTTTATGTTTAGTCCAGATTTGTGGTTTCACTAGTAGAGGGAAACGTCCAGAGAGGAAAGCTTCTTTCCCACTGCAGATTAGCCACTCTACTGCATCATCCAGCCTTGGGGAGTTGTCTGGGTCCCTGAGAGTGCATCTTGCGCAGGGTCATAGCATCAGGAGCACGACTTATTCTAGGTCTTCCTGACTCTGAAATGGGCTCTCTATGAACTACACCATCTCATATTTCTAAAGCATTTTATAGCTCATGATTTTTTCCTCACAACAAACTTGCGATTTAGATCACATGAGTGCTGCTATCTTTATTTTGTGGCTCAAAACACTTATGGTCACACGATGTTAATAATTGTTAAAGCTGGGACCCGAGTCACATGATTCTGGGACTACTTTCTATAACTCAGCTACTCCCTCTCTTACCGTTTTAGATATGCTCGTCTGGATGCAACTTTCAACGATTAGAAGAAGTAGAGCTAACTATTTTTTTTTTTGTCAATTCTGCTTCAAGATTGTGTCACGTACCATTTATAAATATCATTAGCTTTCAGAAACGTTTCTCATAATGGAACCGGTGCATTTGCTACTTCATCCTCCCTTTTTGCTTTAGTGATTTCCCCAAGGGTGTGACTGTTCCAGGGAATGCCCTCTTGCCTTGCTAAGTTAAAATTAACTTTAGTGACAAGTTTAGCAAAACCCAGTGACTCCAGCGTGCATGTTTATATTGCTTGAGATCTCTGGAACTCTGAGTTGCTGAAGCCTGACCAGGGCATCTGTACCTAGAATACCCAAGATTCCATACGAATCTGTAATCTGGGAAGTAAATTCACATTATATTCACTTGGTGGTGTTCAAAACCTGTATTCTTGTCCTCTCAAAGACTTCCTCTCTGACCTCCCAGGGCCATTTGGAGACTTGCTTCATGTACAGCCTCCCCCTTTCTTCCCTTTTTCCATTCTGTTCTTGCTCAATCCTGTCTGTCTGAAACATGTCCCTTCCCTCTACCCAAGTCCCTTCCTTTTGAAATGTAATTTTTAAATGCCTCTTTTCTTCCCGTTGTCTATTTTTATGCATTTTGTTCCAGGGTAATAAATAGGGTCTTAGACCAGCTGAATTCTACAATGAAACCGGAATTCAGAGAGTCACAGAACATTAAGGTTGAAAGAGACCTTAGAGGACCTCTTGTCCAACCCCTTAATCAACTTGTGGAAGAGTATAAAGTTGGGAAGCTGGATCATCTAGATCACCAACATTATTTTAACTATTAATTATTATCATTCAGGGGGCAGCTGGGTGGCTCAGTGGATGGAGAGCCAGGTCTAGAGACTGGAGGTCCTGGGTTCAAATTTGGCTTCAGATACTTCCTAGCTGTGTGACCCTGGGCAATTCACTTAACCCCCATTGCCTAGCCCTGACCACTCTTCTGCCCTGGAACTGATACTTACTCTTGATTTGAAGACAGAAGGTAAGGGTTTAGAAAAAAATTATTATTCAATGAGGAAATTAAGGTACAAAGAGCTTAAGTGATTTGTTCAATGTCACACATTGATAAGTGGGAAAGACGGGACTCAAAGCAGGTTATCTGATGCCTTGTCCAGTGCCCTTTTGCTGTTAAGTCATTTTATAGTCATTTCCAACTCTTTGTGACCCCACTTGGGGTTTTCTTGGCCGAGATACTGAAATGGTTTGTCAGTTCCTTCTCCAGCTCATTTGACAGATGAGGAGATTGAGGAAAACAAGGTTGAGTGACTTGCCCAGGGTCACACAGCTAGAAAGTTTCTGGGATTAAATTTGAATTTAGGACGATGAGTCTTTTTGGCTCCAGGCTTGGCACTCTGTCCACGTTGTCACCTTGCTGATCCTCTACTACCACTTAGTTGCTCCCTACTTTGTTCTGGCCACTAAATGGGAATTATCATCTCTGACCTTTTCTTTGCTTTTTTGTTCTTTTTCCCCTTATTCCTTGACACAGTGTTTGACACACAGTAGGCACTTCATTAATATTGATTTCTTTTTAAAGTCTTTCTTTCTGTCTTAGAATTAATACTGTGCAATGGTTCTAGGGCAGAAGAACATGAAGGGCTAGGCAATGGGGTTAAGTGACTTGCCCAGGGTCACACAGCTAGGAAGCATCTGAGGCCACATTTGAACCCCAAACCTTCCATCTCTAGACCTGGCTCTCCATCCACTGAGCCACCCAGCTGCTCCCATAAACGTTGACTGTTTAATAATTTTCTGTTGAATCAGTGTTGAGGTGTTGTTGTTGTTGTTGTTGTTTTGGTAGTTTCTCTGAAGTGAAATAAAGGCTGCTTTGTGTTCAATAAATGGTACTTTGAGTGTTTATGTGAACCAAGTTAAAATGGAGTTGGGAAATGTTTAATAAACTATATAATAAAACAGAAATAACATATTTTAAAGTGGCATCAATATGCATCCCAGAGTTCCTTGTGTACAGTTCAGTGGCCTTTCTCCCCTAAGTTTTATGCTAGAGCTTTCAAGCACAGGGTAGAGAGAGTCTAGGGAGTCAGACAGGAGGCTGGGAATGGAATAGTTTAGGCTGGTTTAGTCACTTTCCTCAAAATGGAGGTTCTGGGAGGAACCGAGGAAGCAGAGGAAGGGGCTTCTGTGTAGGAGAAGGCTGGGGGCACAGGGAACTTCCAGGAGGAGAAAAAGACTGGCATGGTGGAGAGAGTCTGGGGAGTCACAAGTGGGGCCTGAAGAGGAAGGCCACCCCGGACCTTTGAGGAGCTCAAAGGAACTCGGGAAGATGTTAGCTCCCGGAGCATTGGCCACACGACAAAAGATTCCGTTCTGGGGCCAAGTGCCTCCCTTTGCGCCCGTGCATCCCCTCATCCCGCCCTTTGCTTTCCTCCAATGCTCCAGATTCCAATGTCCTCGTCTCCTGCGGTCCCCACTTCTTCCTTCCCATCACCCTGCCTTCCTCTCCCATTTGCTTAATGTTGCTGAATCCCAAGGACGCCAGGGAAGAAAAGCAACCTGATTGTTTTGATCAAAGCAGTAAATAGCCGGCTGTGAAGGATGGGCAGGCTTCCCCTGCCCAGGGCAATTCGTGTATTGGCAGAGGCACTTCCTAACCCACGTGGTAGAGCTGTGTGTGAGAAACGCCTTTTGGGCCAGAAAGGCGGTTTTCTTGCTTCCTGCTCCCTCTAGGGCCATTGCCCCTTCCCTTCCCAGAAGTCTAGGGTAACCGTCCCCCTTCTAAAAAGGTCCCAAAGATAACAAGAAGAGCTCTATTTGTCCCACAACATTAGCAGGGTAGCTTTCTAGATTTTTAAACATTGTATTAGAAAATATGGAGTTTTCATCATTTTTGTACAAAAAGAAACACACGATCAGGCATTATCATTTATATTATCCAGGAACATGAAACCTTAATGGTGGTTACATGGAAAATCTTGAATGTTCACATGGTACATGTAGAAAAGCAACACTAACTTATAATAATTACAGGAAGATCTAGATTGTTTCTATTTAACAGAACGAATGAGTTCCCTTTAAATTATGTTTTCAAGGGGGCAGTTGGGTGGCTCAGTGGATTGAGAGCCAGACCCATAGATGGGGGGCCCTGGGTTCAAATCTAACCGCAGACATTTCCTAGCTGTGTGACCCTGGGCAAGTCACTTACCCCCCCCCCCCCCCATTGTCTCGCCTTCTTATCACTCTTCTGCCTTGGAACCAATGCACAGTGGTGATTCTAAGATGGAAGGTGAGGGTTAAAAATAAAATAAATTATGTTTTCTAGCAACCCTTTTCTGTGATTAGAAGGCGGATTTGGATGCATTAAAGAGGAAGCACCAGCTGCGCTCAGTCGGGTAATTAAGTTATCTGCATATTTTATGGACCCCGGGAGATAGGCACATGACCAAGGAGGATGATCTCAGCAAGAAAGTCAGGATGAATCAGATGATGAAGCACTAGACAATATCCAGCCCGGCATCAGCTGGTGGGTTCTCATAAGAGGACACGAGTGAAAAGCCCGAAACCTTCCGCTGGATCTCCCCGCCTCGAGGCTCTCTCCGCCTCCAGCCGGTCCTCCCCGGCGCCCGGCAGATCCGTCTTCCTTAGGTGCAGTTCTGAGCACATAGCTGCCAGATTCGGAGAACTCCACTGGTTTCCTGTTACTTCCGAGATCAAATCTAAACCCTGCTGGCATTCAGACTTTTTTTTTTTTAAACCGTTAGCTGGCTTCCTCCTACCTTTCTACTAAAAAAACCCCAACAACCCTTCCCTTATTCCTTATATCAGTTTTACTACAGAAGAGCTGCCAGGGTTAAGCATTCAATAAATACTTATTTTTAATCTAAAATTTTTAAAAATTTAGATAAAATGTATTAAATATGATAAATAAATACAAAATAAAATAAATTTTAAAAACTTTTAAGCTTAAAAAATAAAAGCAATAAACGACTTGCCTAGAATCACATAGTTAAGTTTGAGGCCATAAACCCATACTCTGTCTTAGAATCAATACTAAGAATTGGTTCCAAGGCAGAAGGGTAGTAAAGTCAATGGGAGTCAAGTGACTTGCTCAGGATCACATAGCTAGAAAGTATCTATCCACCGAGCCACCCAGCTGCCCCCAACTACCCTCAGCCCCCTTCCATTTTTCTTAGAAGGTATTCCCTTCTGCATACTCTGAGATCCAATGGCGCAGACCTCCAGGCTCTTCCTCCAACTCAATACTTCACAGACTTGAGTGTTTTCATTAATTTCCCCCTAGAAACCCTCTCCCTCCTCATCTCCACCTACTGGCTGAAGCCTCAGCTAAGTCCCATCTTTTACATGAAATCTTTTCTCATCGCCATGAATGCTTTTGGCTCTTTCCTGTTTTTTATCCCCCTATTTATTCTGTCAGCATCTTATTTGTACACAGTTGTGTGCAGATTGTTCTCCTGGTTAAACTGGAGGCTCCTTGAGGGCAGGGCTGTCTTTTGCCTCTTTTGTATCCTCCAGCATTTAGCACAATGCCTGCTTTATTATTAAATCAATAAAAACTATATCAATAAGAATGAATGACTTTGATCATTCTATTACAAATCTGAATAATATAGAAATAGCTTTTGAGCCATAATACATATAAAGCCCAGTGGAAGGGCTTGTCAGTTCTGGGAGGGGAGGGAGAGAACATGAATCATGTGACCATGGACAATATTCTAAATCAATCAATAAATTTAATTTAAAATAATTATGACTTTGGGGATTATACTTACTACAGAATAAGAATTAGGCAGACAGTGCTATGTATAATAATATTGACAAATCGAAAACTTCAGAGACCACATTTTGGGGGAAAATGTTTAATTTCTTGTGCAATCATATATCTTACAATTATTACAATTATCTTAAACTGATATTAAAAAAAGAAACATGTGATTAAAGCTCAGGTCTCAAAAGTGCCTTAAATCTCTCCAGTAACTTGGCTGTGTAGAGTCTGGACTTGATTTCATTTGTTCAGGGAACTCCCATATGAGGAAACTCTGCACTTCAGCACTTTCTTTGCAATTTGTAGTCTTAGAGAATTGCCTAAAGCATATAGAAATTAAGTGATTTACTAGACATTTACTAGTTGCATGACCCTGGATAAGTCACTTAATACCGTCTAGGTTTCCTCATCTGTAAAATGAGTTGGAGAAGGAAATAGCAACCCTCTCCAGGATCTCTACAAGAAAATCACAAATCTGGTCACAGACAGACATGACCAAAATGACTGAGCAACAGCCACACTTTGTGTCATTTACTTTTTTCTACATCCTTGCACATACAGCTTCAATAAGTTTTTGGTTCTTACTGATGTCATATTGATCAGTGAGACAACTTGGCTGAAGTCCAGGCTTGTGAGCAGCTGCCCTCTCTGCTGCTTCCAGGTATGCTTTTTCACGTAACTACCTCTTTGACTAGAATTTAGGCATATAGCTCATTTTTAGGATTTCGTAGCTATGGGTTAAAAGGGTTCCTTCCAGAACCCTTACAACATTCACTATAACAATGCAGGTATGTCAAATGAAGGGCAGCCTTTATTTTGTCACTCAGAAAATGCAGAAAACACATCAAGGATTGCCAGTATTGCATAAACCATCAACATGATCACATCAGCTTCCAGAGATTTGTCCTTCCCACCAGGTTCTAAAGATCTCCATACCATGATTTGACTTTCATTTTGGAAGGAAACGAACTTATTAGTTGCTAGAAACATCCAGCATTCTGTGGAGTTCCTTTTTCCACAAGGATGCATAGAATTTCTCTAGTTTATTATCTCTGCCCTCAGATAGGAAATGAATTTAGGGCAACTATTCAGACAAGATCTAAACATTCCAGTGAGTCCCTTTTTTACCTTAGAGACCCAAACGTACACCCAGGCTTAGGGTACTAACTACTCTGAGCTCTTGGACTCCCCCAAAAAGGGAAATAAATATTTGGCATTATATGATAGACAACTCTCCTTTCTACTGGAATCATACCAGTTGAATAACTTTCATATTCATTGATAGAAAGGATCAGGTCTTTCATCCCTCCCAAAGTCATGGTTTTCATTCCTGGCTGCTACTTCTTTTTATATTTTTCTTCCTTATATTTCTTTTTATATTTTATATTTATATATTATTTTATATTTCTTTTTATATTTTTTACTATATATTTTTTGTATATGTATGTATATTTTATCATATTTTTGTTTGTTGATGCTTAACTTAGTTAATTAACTTAAAAAAGAAAAATGGGGAACTCTTTGAATTTGTTTCCTTAGCTTATAAGATTTTCAGGCCAGAAAGTTTGTTTCTAATTGTCTGTTTTATAAGTATATACAGTAGACAAATATTTTGGCTTGTTTTGTAGTATAGCCTACAGAAGCCCAATCTTACTAATCCCTGTGGGGAAAGATCAGCTAAAGGCATTAGCTGAGTGGAATTAAGTTCCATTTCCTTGGTGTGAATTAAAAATTGATGCTGCAGCTGATTTCAGTTGCTGATTTACTGTGAAAGCATTGGACCAAGATTAGAGCTCTGAATATAATTTAGGAATGCCATGTCATCACAATATTTGCACCCTGCTGAGTTTTGATTTTAAAGAAACGTGTTCAGATCTTAAAAGTTGTTTAAACTACATTTAAAAAAAAGGTATTTTCTTATCCAATAAAGAACACATTCTCTTAAGATCTCTTAGGAGTAAGACTGTGAGCTTTTTTCTCTAACTCTAATTTCTTTGTTGTTTTTGCTGGCAAGCTCATAATAAAAAAGATGTCATCTTTATTCTAATACAAATGTCTGAAGTATTGGAAAAGTTCAGTTTGAATAATAAAAATGGCCCCCAAACAACACTGTCTCCCTCCCTGGCTTCCTCCTTCCCCCTAGGAAAACAAAAAACATGTTTAGATGAAGGGTGTTTGGGTATTTTGATGTTTTGTTTCAAATCCCATAGTCAGTGCCTGCAAGACAAAGCAAAAATGGCAAAAATAAAAGCAAGCATTTGGGGCCTCTTCTCATGTATAATTCATAAGCTTAAAAAATTAAAAAGATTCAAAGAACTCTTCAGCAACCCAGGTAGAGGGAAGAGAGGGAAAAAGTCAGTTGAGTAGCTAGGGTTACTGCTAAAGCGAGTTAGAATTTGAAATCTTTTCTAACGTTAGTGGAGTGGCACGCCAACTTTGACTTCATGCTCTTCTCCAGTGTCCTCCAGCAGCAAAGTCGAGAAGAGAGGAAGGGAGGGTTTATGTTGTTAACTCAGAAATAACACAGCACGATCAAATAGTCAGAAAAACCAAGTCTTTAATCAGGAGAGGGAGAAGAGTCCGGCGCCACAACTTTTTCAGGGTATAAACCTTGGACTCTGGGAGTGCCACATTGCTAGATGATGACTTAGAGGAGCCATTAAAGTTGGGGACCTTAAATACCTTTCTAGGTGAAACATGGGAGCTGAGGAAGAGAGAGACAGTGGATTGACTTTACAATGGTAATAAAGGAAAATGGGGAGTTCCAGACAGGAATAACAGTGAGGGGCTGATGCTTTATAATGGACACAAAAGGGAAAGACCCAGCCAAGGGCTGGGCCACCTGGGTAAAGGACTTTGGCCTAAGAGGAGAAAACTTCGGGACAAAAGAGATCTACATCTTAAAGTCTGTTGTTAGTCTGAGAGGCAGCGAAGAAGTGGGACTTCCCCTCGGAGAAGAACTCTCTTGTGA
The DNA here is from genome assembly GCF_027887165.1 of Monodelphis domestica. Classification (NCBI taxonomy): domain Eukaryota; kingdom Metazoa; phylum Chordata; class Mammalia; order Didelphimorphia; family Didelphidae; genus Monodelphis; species Monodelphis domestica. The sequence continues at coordinate 189,535,378 of NC_077234.1, forward strand.
CCAGGTCCAAACCTGGGCTTTCTGCCTCCAAGCTAAGTAACCTGGGGATCACTAAATCTTTCTAAGGTATAAGTTTGGGGACTTCTAGACTCCACGTTGACAACATGCATGTGTGTGACGCGCGCGCACACACACACACACACACACACACACACTTCCCCTTAACTTATCTTTGTCAGCTTGAAGTATATGCTAAAAAGGGCCCTTAAGAACAACTTATTTCTGATCTTACTCCTGGGAAAAGTTGTACAAATCTCAAACATTTTGTAACCTTTGAACTTATAACACTAGTCCGCGGAGCAGCCGAATGGACTGTTTGGAGGGCGTCGTCTTGGACCTCTGTTTTGCGGGTTGCAGTTGCACGGCTTCCTTAAAACGGGCGCCGAATGCATCTTTAGTCTGTTTTTGAGGCCGGCTCGGCATCCTCCCGGGTTGGTCTTGGCCGGATGTTGCCGTTCAGAGGGTTGCTTTGGCGGCGGCGCTTTCCTTGCCCAGCCGGCTGTCCCAGTGGACGTCTTCCTCTAGGGTTGAAGGCACGTCGCTGGTGGTACGTACCTATCAGAACACCAACGTCTCTCTTCTACCTTCTAGGAGAGCCAAGAGGAAATCTCCACATTTCTATGGATCGGCACGTAACAAACATCACAGAGAATCGCAGCGTTCTAGGGAAGACCCGGCATCCTGTGCCCCATCCAATAGCATCGCAAAAGAACACTTGCCTCATCGCTCTTAACGACCACTAGTTTGGTGCTGAACGAGGGTCTCACCATCTCTTTTGGGTAAAAGATTAATAGTCACGTTGGCGGGTGGAAAGCGCAAAACCAGCTTGTGCTCATTTCATTTCTAACGACGGGGATAGGGAAAAGCAGGCCATTGAAGAATAAAGGCAGCACCTTCACTGTTCCGAGTTCCTCTCTTGCTGGGTTTCTTCTTGTCCTTTAACGTTCCGCTCGGTGAAGACTTCTTTCAAAGTCTTCCCGGATCTCTTCCTTGGCCAAGCCTTTTCCCTCCTCAGACTGACATAATACTTTGCACCTCTTCATGCACGTCTCATGGAGTTATGGAGTATTTTAGGTACCTGCGTCTGTGTTATTCCCGTTTGAGACTGTAAGATCCCTGACCGGGCCCACGTCTGTCTTAAGGTTCCCATCTCTCCCAATATTATGTGGGTTTCCCTTCAGAGCACTGGCCAGGAAAGTTCATTATTATTTTTTGTAAACAGGTTTCTCACTGAAAAAAAAAAAGCTTTCTTTATATAGTACTTGCTGTGTCAGGCTTTCTGCTAAGCACTTTATGATAGCACCCTAGGAGGGAAGTGCTATGATTATTCCCATTGTTCGGATGAGGAAACTGAGGCAGAAGTGCTTTGGCGAAAGGCCTACAGCCAAGCGTCCAAAGTGGAATTTGAACTTGGCTCTTTCTGACTCCAGGTGTAGCAACTTATCCGCTCTGCCACCTAGCGGCCAAAAATGAAACAAAGCAAAAAGCAAACATGAGGAAGTCCAGCAGCCTTCGGGGTCACCAGCCTGGGAAGCAATTTCCGGTAGAAAACAGCAAGTTCCAAACTCCGGAATAGGTTTTCTGTACTGATGGTCTGAAGGGAAACCACACACTCTTACACACGGTATTTAAACCGCAACTTAGGAATATGACTACGGAATCTAACCAAAATGCAGGACCAGCAAGTGCTGGAAACACCTTTATCCTCAGAAACTAACTCCTCCCCAACACTCTCCAACAGCGGAGCAGTGAGAATCCGGAGCCCCAGGAATGGTGCTCGGCTCCCTTGGGGCCTGCCAGCTGGCTGCTTCCTTTAATTGGCCAAGTCATTCCGGACTGAGGCACGAAGGGCAGGCCGCGGTTGGGCAAAGGTGTTGCAGAGAGAGCGCGGCATATTTCTTTCATGAAACCGTTCTCTGGGGGGACGCCCACGTTGGTAGTGATTCTTCCTGCCTCATCATCCTTTCGGGGGTCGTTATGTAGAACTTCTTGTAGTCCCAGGGCAGATTCTCTCGCGTCTGACGGAGCCCATCTCTCCCCGTGCTGAGCCTTTTTCTTTTTTCCCTGCCCACTTGGAGCGCTTCTGGAAAGATGCAGGTTATCGTTCAATGAGGATAGGCCGGCCGAGCAGATGACAGCGCCTCCTCCATGGCCTCAGCCGTCAAATGGAGCTCACACGTGTACCAGCGGCTACAGTGTTGTTTTGGGGATTAAAATGGCACCTGTAGTACACTTCGCACGCCCCAGCGCTACAATACCAACGCTTTCCACAAGTTACAGGTGCCGCCTTGTTTACACTTTCCTCACCCACTACTGCATTTGGAAGGCCCCTGTTGTCTTGCGGATTACAAACGAGTACGTAGTAGGCACGGAGTAAATGTTTATGGATCGATCAGAGAAGCTGTGACGTGCCTGTGCTCAGACACCGCCAGGAAGTGGCTGAGATGCCACCGTTCGACCCGAGCTAAACACCGTTCGTGAAAATATTCCGCCTCTCCAGAACTCTCATTTAATTCTATATAACACGTCAACACGATAGTTTACAAGTGTATTAATACATAAAAGGAGTGACGCACTCTGCAATACATAATTATACAACAGCTAACATGTAATAGCTAAAACATTGAGTTCAAAATTCTTTCCTTTCCTTCTTCCCCTCCCTTCCCCGAGTCAGTAATTCGATATAGATTCTACAATACATAGATTCTCTATGGCCAGGTTGTGGAAGAGCACCCACCCATCGCTCCCCCAAACCTCATAAAAACAGAGTGAGAACCAGCAGGCTTTGATCCGCATTCCCTCTCCATCAGCTTCCTCTGGGACGTGGATGGCGTTTTTCATCGCGAGTCCTTCAGAAGGGCACTGTGGCATGGCCGAGAATGCTGAAGTCTTTTCCAGTTGATCTTCATATCGTTTTGATACGAGGGCGCACCATGTTCTCCTGGTTCTGTTCCCTTCGCTTTGCATCAGTGCATGCAAGTCTCTTCGGTTTTTTCTGAAACCTTCTTCTTCCCGCTCCTCTTATGCCCTACTATTCCCTTACAACCATAGACCACAACTTGTTCAGACAGTCCCCGCTTGATGAACATCTTCTCAGTTTCCAATCCTTTGCCACACACACACCCACCCCCCCACTCCCCCCCACCCCCCCCCCCACACCCACCCCCACCCCCACCCCCCCCCCCACACCCACCCCCACACCCACCCCCCCACACCCACCCCTTACATTTTTGTAAAAACAGATGCATCCCTCTTTTTAGAAATCTTTTTGGCATCCAGACCTAGTAACGGCCTGCAGATTTACAGCTCTGTTAATGTGACATAAGCACAATTCTCTCTCTAGCTCCTACCTTATTTGGTCATAACTTCTTCCCTTATTCTGACAGGCAAGCTAATTCATGCTCCCCCACGTGGCTTCAGGCATTACTCTAGGTCTACATCACATATTCTCTGTGACTGTAGCTGGGCGGAGACGCTGACCTATCTGTACCCAGCTTCTGCCGTACCATTTTCGTTTTTCCAGAAGACTTTGCCAAATAATAAGTTTTTGTCCCTGAATCTTGAATCTTTAGGTTTACAGACATGAGACTGCTATCGCCATTGATTACTGTGCATTGTGCACCGTACCTATTTCAGTGATCCACTCCTCTATTTCTTAGCCCATAGGAGATTGTTTTGATAAATACTGCTGTATGATACAGTTTGACATCTGGTTTGGCTGGGCCACCTTTCTTCATATTTTTTTCATTAATTTCCTTGATATTCTTGACCTTTTGCTCTTCCAGATGAATTTCTTTTTCTAGCTCTAAAAGATAATTTTTTGGTCGTCTGATTAGTATGGCACTGAATAAAATTTAGGCAGAATTGCTTTTTTTTAATGATTTGGTCCAGCAATTAAGTTTTTTCCAGTGGTTTAGATCTGACTCTGTATTCGTACAGTTCTTGTGTTTGAGTTGGCTAGGAGACTTCCAAATACTTTAAGGTCTTCAAAGTGCTTTATGTATGTTACTCATTTGATTCTCATTATTATCTCCATTTTACAGGTGAGGAAATGGAGAAACAGAGAAGTTAAAGTATTTGCCTGCAACTACATGGCTAAATGTCTGAGATAGGATTTGAACTTGGGCCTTTCTAACACCAACTCCTGTGTTTTATCCATAAGTGCCACTTAGCTTGCTGTGAATACAGAAAGTCCACCTAGGAAGTTAGTTGAATTCTTGTGGCTACCTGGTTGGGCCAGGTGCTGCTGGGTAGCCATTCATTTGTAAAGGACCTATATAAAGTAACAGAATCTTGACTAGAGAGCTGCCTGCAAAGTGTCATGAAGATTTCTTAGCTTAACATGCTTTTCTTTGTCACCTATGAAAACAAAATAAAAATCAGGCTAAAAGGCCTTCTGAAAATTCAACAACATGTAGAGAGCTAAGATGGAACATAATTCATATTTGAAAATTAAAACTCAAAACTCATTCCATTCTATTTTCAGAGGTCTCATTCACTGATTAAAAGATCTTCAAGTATGTGTTTTCTTTAAAAGGTAATTTTAAAGTAACATGAATTACAACTTCACATATTCTTTCTAGAGGGGTAGGTAGTTTTGGTTAGACGGAGAGTTTGGTCACAATTTTACCAAAGTTCATTTAGAATAATATAACTTAGATATGTATACTTTATATTCTTAGATATTTTAAAACTAGACATCTTGTCTAATTCAATGTCTATCAAAGGAACAATAATCACTCATTTCCCAAAATCCAACCCTGGAATTCCAATATACCAAATATTCCAGCTCTTATTAAGGGCAGGAGTAGCTGTAATCTAAGAATTAATCCAAAACTCCCAAAGAGATGATATTAATAAAAAATTTAGCAGCAAAAATGTGTAACACATTAAAACATGTTTAATAAGCGATTATTAAAATAATCATAACTTTTCATTACCGAAAGTCTCAAAGAATATCTTCCCCTGTAATTAAATGAACTATTTTATGTCATGCAAAAAGGATTTTTATTACATTCATGAATACAGACTCAATCTTTCAATACAAGTATGTCTATGATTCACAAATCTGAGGGTCAGTTGGAAATTAAAATTTCTTCAAATACTATCAGTTTTACATTGTATGCTACTGGCATACTTATATTCACAGTTTTCAAAGTAAGAAAAAGAAATGTTTATTAAACTTCAGTTCTGAAATAAATGCATATAATGACACATTCACTAGTTTTGGTCTGTTCTAAAACATATGACAAAAGCCACTTAGAAGGAAAATTTCTTAAAAGAACAAACTCAACAAGTCAGCAGCATATTTTCACTTAAACTTGTTTGGAAGTTAATGTTCTAGTAAACAAAGTGCAAAGTCAGTTCTCCACTGAGATTTTTAAAGTTAAAAGTACAAATCAACAGGTTTAAAGAACTTCATGAAACTGGTTGTATGTTGACATTACTAAATAGCAAACTATTTTTCATCAGATTGCTCTCAATTTTAAGATTTAATAATACAATGTTGATTTTATTAGCCAATTGAACACACCTGAAAGAATCAGAAGACAGCAACCACTCTTATTCACAGAGACTGTGGATCATCTACAAATTAGACAGGAAGCCTCCAACAAGCCTTCCCCCAAGGAGCCAGTGCTCTTTTTTCATTTCTAAATTATTAGAAAGCCTATGGGGGGCTCTACATTCTGCAGGAATATAAGAATCCCCCTTAGGCTGTTTCATTTAAATATAAGGCTGAATTCTATGGCTCTAAGGGTCCACATTCTCAGTGACCTGGAGGGGTGGGGATGGGAGAGTGGAAAAGAGATAGAACAAGTTGGTAATAATTTAACCAAACTTTCAATACACACTGAAGGCTTACAATAACTTAAAAGAATGGAAAAGGTTATCATGCAATAAAAGCCATTTTTGTTTTGATTCACTGTTTTATCATCTAATCTAATTAAACTTTTATTTTTGTAGCCAAACCAAATAACTGAAATAACATTATGTTGATATTTTGAACACATTTTAAAACACGTGTGAGGAATTTGGTAAACTAGCCTCATAATTCATTTGCAGTATTTTCATTGTCACTTAAATTCAGGAATAACTTGTCAAATGTTCCTAATATACATTTTTCTTCATATCTTTAATTGCTATTAATTTTGCTGCCAATTAATTTAAGGCAACACTACCTCCTGTAAGCAATTTCAAACGCCCTAAATTCCAGTTCTGTTACGGGACCAAAACTTGGGCTTACAGTATTCCTACTTAGGAACAACAGGATCCAGAGGCCTAAAGAATGAGAGAATAGGCGCCCTCTTTCAATCTCTTCTGACAGCTTAATTAAAAGAGCCAAAAAAGGTGGCCTTGGTAGCACAGCCAATCTTTGAAGGACCGATATCTGACACGACCTTCAAGTTGCTGTTGATGTATTTTTTTGCCTACATAAATCCTGTTTAGTCACACACAAATTCACAAAAGAAACAAAAGGACTTCATGTTTTGGAGTTATTTTTGTCACAAATATTCTATTTGGTTACCAGCTTGAAAAACATTTTCTTTTCACCCAGTTATCGAAGGCCTGACCAACTATGTAGATAGGATGCCCATCCAGAGGGTCGAGACGTACTTTCTTCTTCACCTTTATAGAGAAAAAAAAATCTACTGAAATGCTTCTGTAACAAAGATAAGCATACATTAACTAGAAACAAGGCAACCAAAAATTTACTATGATTGGTTACTTCCAAAGGGATTCTATGGTTTACATTTTATCCTAAGTCCATTAGTTATATTAAAATTCTATTTTTTGGTATAACACAACTTATTCTCACTGAAGGAGAATAGTAATAGTCATTCAAATTATTAATTCATGAGAATTCTTTTCAACTTTAAAACAATGTTGTGGAAACAAAATAAACACGAAAATTTAAAAAGCCTAATCTGAAAATCTAGTCATAGGAATTAAGAACGGATTCTTCTTTAAATATACATGGAAACAGTACATGACCACAAGAACTATTATTCAGAAGAGTAATTCTCTCATATACTTGTTTCCCCAATATTTATCCACTTTGCCCTTGCTTCTGAAGAGATACTTTCCCAGAAAGCTTGACATTTTTGGCACATTTTTCAATCCAAACTGCAAAGAGATTTGAAATGAATATTTCACTTGTGTTAATCTTCTTTCAATAACAAAATTTTAAAAAGGATAATGCTATCTTTACCGGAAAACCAAAATTCTTCAGCAATTCTGTACTGAAGGATAATATTCATGCTCTGGGTGGCACACTAAATGTCCATGAAACTGCTAGAGATTGTGTTCCTAACTTTTCTGGGTACATACTTGAAGCTGAATAGCTTAAGAGTTGAAATCTCCCATAACTATCTGATATATGGCACATGTGTATAAACGATGATCTCTACATACTGACAAGTTATTTTCCAAGTCTGACTTTCAGGGAAAAATGTCATCTCACCGACCTTGAGCAATTGCAATCAGCTTTCCTTTCTCTTCGGGGCTGAGCTGCAGCATTGTGTCGATGACAGGAAGAAGTCTCTCTCTTTCACTCCCTGCTTTTAGAAATATGAACTGAAGCAGGACATTCTTCAAGTACTCTAAATTAGCTACAGACTTCTCCCGCTCCTGGTTCCTTTCCAATCTTCTTACTTCACTTTTGAGAAGCTGTAAAGAAAAACAGATACGAACACAGGAATAAAGGCAGGGAATGGCCTTTGGTTCAGAGGGCTCAAACGGCCATTGCATAAACTTTAGCCAAACTTCGCCACAGACCAGCCCCATCATGCTATCATGGAAAACATAGGCAAAAAGTCGCACTCTCTGCACAGTATGTACGTCTGCTTCATCCACACGTATTCCTAAAGGCTTAAAAACCACGGTGTGCAGGAGTGCCGTGCTGAGCTTGCGGCTGTGCGCCAAATCTGTCCGGGGGCAAAGCTGCTGTAGGAACTGCATGGCCTTAAAGAGGCTACAATCGATGCTCTATCTCAAAAATGAACAACAGGGAAATCGGTTTTGAGTGATAATACATGTATAGTGGAATGGCTTGTCAACTCTGGGAGGAGGGATGGAAGAGGGAAAGGAGACAATGCGAATCATGTAACCATGGAGAAAAATTAAAAAACAAAAAAAACAAAGACTAAAAAAAGAGTTCTATAATCTAAAGTTTTTAAACTTAAATCTCATCATTTTCCTCAAAATCTTTCCTGTTCAAATTAAATTAAAAAAAAAAACTAACCCCCCCCCCAAAAAAAACCAAAAACTAAACTAAAAAAACAAAAACAAAATAAAGTTCAAACGTTTTTATTTGGCCCTGAAGGCCTTCTACAACTTGTCAGCATACTCCTTCTAGTCCCTTCCCTCCCCCCCTCCCCCCACCCTGGACCTTCTGTCTTAAGAGTTAATCCTGTGTATTGGTTCCAAGGCAGAAGAGCAGTAAGGGCTAGGCAATGGGGGTCAAGTGACTTGCCCAGGGTCACACTGCTAGGAAATAACTGAGGCCAGAGTTGAACCTAGGACCTCCTGTTTCCAAGCCTGACTCTCAATCCACTGAGCCGCCCAGCTGCCTTCTCCTTTTAGTCTTAACTGATTATATGGCTAACCTGGTCCACTCCTCTCTAAAGTTCACCATGTTCCCCTTATTGTGTTCAACTCTTACCCATTCTTTAAAACTTCATCCCGATGCCATCTCATCCTTAAGCCTCTCTATGGGTAGATAAAAATCTCCCACCGTAGATTTTAGACCAAGGCACTGGGTTTTGCATTTCTCAAAAAAAAGACGACACATCCTGTGTAATGCTATTATAGTCACCTACTCGCTTTGTCCATGAGGGAGAGCTACCTTTTATAGCTTTCTTATGTGCTTACAACAGTGCTCTGCACACAGGAGATGCCCAACCAATACTTGAATGAATGCTTCTTGGATTTCAAGTAGTTCATGGTTTACAGCTATTCTATACATAAAACACATGGCATAAGTTTTTGGTGAAGAGGCGCTCAATGGGCATGACATACAAAGAATGCTTAAAAATATCCACATGGTTTCACTGGTGCCTGGACGTGGTCAGACTCACCTTAATTTGCTCCATAAGAATTGCATTGGTTGCTTCAGTTTCCCGAAGGAGACCATTCAAATGGTCAGCACTCTTTGTGGTAGAATTAAGCTTCTGAACCAATTCCTCTTTGGTGAGTTCTTCATGCCACAAAGGAGGCTCTGTAATTTTATTTTTTGAAGATTAATTTCCAAAATAAAATATATTTATCTTTGCTAAGTCACATCTCTTCTCGGGGTCTCGTCTATAAAACATGGGTAGAGCTAAGGTCCCTTTAAATACTTTTAAAATATTATGATCTCTAAATAGAAGATTTTTTAATCCAATGGAGGGCTTGAAGAACTGCTTTAGGGATTCCTAAGCCTAGTCTTTTTTTGTTTTTAGTTCAAATATTCATTCATTCATGCACTGCTTACTTGACCACTTTCTTTCACTTCTTTGCGCCTTTAACCAGATCAGAGTTGTCATTATTAAACAGTCAAATGATGGTCTAGGTCTACCATCCATTTATTCAATGAATTTTTATTAGAAAGATTACTTTGAAGTGAAAAAAAGGAAAAAGCCCCAACAAGTAAGATAGTTTTCTGTCTTCAAAAAACTTAAAGTGTCCAGGGTTAGTCTGGGTGAGCGTGAGTTCTAATAGCCTTTGCGCTGCAGTCTGGTAAACTTTTACCATTACAACTTTTTATCAAAACTGTTATTGATCTTCCAGCCATTTGTCTTCCTAAAAACTGGAAATATCATGTTACTTATAATCTAGTAAGGGAAACTCAGCAGGGCTGCTGCTGCCCACACACTCCCAGTGGACCTTGTGACTTGCCATCTTTGACTGCCGGCTCAGTGACAGCACTGCCTAAGCACTCCCAGCCTGTGCTCATAAGACTATGAGGAAACCACAATGATTACTAATGGAGTCTGCCACACAGCCAACCATTATTCACTGATTAAATTCTGAATGCAAACATTGCTAAGGTTTAAAAAAATCCCCCAGGGGGCAGCTGGGTAGCTCAGTGGATTGAGAGTCAGGCCTAGAGATGGGAGGTCCTGGATTCAAATCTGGCCTCAGCCACTTCCCAGCTGTGTGACCCTGGGCAAGTCACTTGACCCCCTTTGCCTAGCCCTTACCACTCTTCTGCCTTGGAGCCAATACACAGTATCGACTCCAAGACGGAAGGTAAGGGTTTAAAAAAAAAATCCCTCACCTTCCAACTTAGAATCAATACTGTATTGGTTCCAAGGCAGAAGAGCAATAAGGGCCAGGCAATTGGTGGTTCAGTGAGTTAGCCAGGGTCACACAGCTAGGAAGTGTCTGATGCTAAATCCCATCTCTCGGCCTGGCTCTCAATCCACTGAGCCCTCTAGCTGTCTCCATTTATACAAAATTTTAAGGAAAGAAGTTAATTGTTAAATAAAGGAAACAATATCACTAGTTCTGAATCTAGGAGACAATTCTGGAATCCTATGAAAGCTAATAAAACTTTTAGCTTATAAATAGGGACAATAATTAATTATTACTTTTTAATCTGGGGGAGTGGGGAGACCAGACTCATAACTTCATTGGTAGAAGAAATTCCAAGTGAGGAAACTCTCAAATCGATGTAGCGAGGACCCTGTGCAGGGCTCTAAGAGAATGTAACTTTTACAGATATGCTCTATTATATTGATATTGTTCTTATTATTGAACCAGTCCTGCATTTATAGTATAAATCCCACATGGTCATAGTATATGATCCTTGTGATATACTGTTGTAATCTCCTTGCTAGTATTTTATTGAAAAATTTTTGCATCAGTTAGGGGAATTGGTCTAGTTTTCTTTCTGTTTTTACTCTTCCTAGTTTAGGTATCAGCACCATATTTATGTCATAAAAGGAATGGTAGGTCTCTTTCTTTGCCTATTTTTGTCAATAGTTTAAATAGCATTGGAATTGTTTTTTAAATGTTTATTTTATATTATTATTATTATGTCTAAAAAACCCTTACCTTCCTTCTTGGAACCAATACTGTATATTGGTTCCAAGGCAGAAGAGTGGTAAGGGCTAGGGAACGGGGGTTAAGTGACTTGCCCAGGGTCACCCAGTTGGGAAGTGTCTGAGGCCAGATTTGAATCCAGGACCTCTCACCTTTAGGCCTGGCTCTCAATCCACTGAACTACCCAGCAGCCCAAGAATTCACTTGTCAATCTAGTTGGTCCTTGGGATTTTTTCTTAGGGAGTTCATAGATACCTTGTTCAATTTCTTTTTCTAAGATGCAGTAATTTAAATGTTTTATTTCCTCTTCTATTAATCTGGGCAAATTCTTGTAAATATTCATCCATTTTGCTTAGATCATTATTTTTACAGCCATATAATTGGGCAAAATAGCTCCTGATAATTGCTTTAATTTCCTCTTCACTGGTAATGAAGTCATCCTTTCTGTTTTTTAAAATGGTAAATTAGGCTTTTTAAAAACCAAATTAACCAATAGTTTATCCATTTTATTATTTTATTCTTCTCCCCATAAATCAGTTCCTAGTTTTATTTATTAAATGGTTTTCTTTCCATTTTATTAGTCTCTCCTTTGATTTTCAGGATTTCTAATTTGTGTTTAACTGAGGATTTTTAATTTGTTCTTTTCCTAATTCTTTTAGTTATATGCTTAATTCACTGAGATGATCTTTTTCTATTTTATTGATATGAGATAAAATTTCCACTAGGTACTCTTTGGCTGCATCCCATAAATTGTTATCTTGTCTCGTAATTTTCTTTAAACAAATAATTACTTCTATGATTTGTTCTTTGATTCACTCAGTCTTTAGGATTAGATTAGTTTCCAGTTATTTTTTAATCTATCCACAGCCCTTTGTAATTTTTATTTGTATGTGTATTTTTGTAATTTTTATTTGTAATGATCAGTGCAAGAGAGGAAATTGGAATCTTTCATCAGGGGTGAATGGCAGAAAAGGTGGTTAGAGAGTGAGGCATGCTGGGAAAACAAAGTGACCTGAGAAAGACCTATATGGAATTCTGGGCCCTTTGAGCTGAGATCTTGACCAGGCAGGATGTGTTTCCTAACCGACGATCTCACCGAGAGCCTAAGAGAATATCTTGTGTCAATATTCAAGTTCTTCTGCAGAGCCGTCATCTGTCTAATCTCTCCAACAGCATCTCTTCTGAAGAGAAGATCCCTCAAACCCCGAAAGGGGGCCGTGGACTCACTAAGGAGAGACCGTGGTTCTCTTTCCCCTCCAACTGTCTTGACCTATCTATTTATAGATTCTTTAGGCTATATATATACATATATATATAAATAGTTTGAACTATTTAGTTGGGGATAGGGAAGGAGAAACCTAAGTCTGCTAAATTAAGCTGCCTAGGTGAAAGACCGTATTAGAATACCATTAGGGATACCGAGTCCCACTTTCCATCTCCCAACTTGCCTTTGGTTTCATCATTAAAACTTATAAACCACAGTCAGATTTGTTAAGCTCCTTGAGGAGGTATCTGAATTAAGATCAACAGAGAGCCATTTTTTTTGCCACTGAGGCAAAGCTTCCACTGAGGTTTGTCTCCGGATCCTCTCTGTGCCTGGGAACCTGGGATTACCTTTGGGTTTATTTGGTAGGGGAGACCTCTCCACCACCATTTCTCCTCAGGGAACCTCACTATACCTGTGTAGCAACTGTCAACAGCCTCTCTCAGGGAGGGTGAAAGGGGAATAGGTGCTAGCTCATTCAAGCTTATGCTCTCTCCCACATTCAGATCCTTCTCCAGAAACTCCTGATAGAGCCTTTATTTTAATCTCCCAAACCACCATTGTTACGTATTGCATGAATGATCTGAAAAGGATACATTTAGTACTTCTGCTTTACTGCATTTAGTCTTGAAGTTTTAATGTCCTAATACATGGTTAATTCTTGTGTGCCATGTACTGCTGAGAAAAAGGCATATTCCTTTCTATTTCCATTTAATTTCCTCCAGAGGTCTATCATATGTAATTTTTCTAAAATTTTATCTACCTCGTCAACTTGTCTTTTTTTTTTTTTGCTTATTTTTCGTTCATTTGCTTTTGACAGGGGAAAGTTTGAGTTCCTTCACTAGTACAATTATACTGCCTATTTCCTCTTGCAACTCCTACACCTTTAAAAATTTTGGATGATATACCATCTGGTACATATATGTCAAGCATTGATGTTACTTCATTATCTATGGTACCTTTTACCAAGTTGTAGTTTTCTTTGTTGTATCTTTTAATTAGATCTATTTTTGCTTTTGCTTTGTATGAGATGATTGTTCCTCCTGCTTTTTTAAACTTCAGCTAAAGTATAATAGATTCTGTTCTAGCCCCTTACTTTTACTCTGTCTCTCTCTGCTTTAAACATGTTTTTTGTAGACAACATATTATAAGATTTTGGTTTTTAATCCATTCTGCTATTTGTTTTTGTTTTATGGGAGAATTTTTTCTATTCGCTCCAGTTATGATTACTTTTCCCTATATTTTCCCGATTTTTAATTTTTCCTTCTTTCCTTTTATCCTATCCCTTCTCATCAAGTATTTTGCTTCTGATCACAATCTTTCCCAATTTGCCTTCTCTTTCTCTTATCCCCCTCTACTTCTTCCTCTCCCTATAGGTAAGATAGATTCTTATACCCAACTGAGTGTGTATGTCATTCCCTCTGAGTCAATTTTCATGAGTTACCTGCCATACTCTGCCCTCAAACTTCCCTTTCATTATAATAGCAATTCTGTGTCTCTTTTATGTGAGATAATTTATCTCATTCTACCTCTCCATTCTCCCAGAGCATTTTTCTTTCTTATCCTCAGTTTTTTTGGGGGGTAGGGGAAGAAGGATATCATTCTATCACATTTGACTTACTTTCGTGTCTTCTATATTATACTCTGTGAAGAGTGGATTTGGCTCTCCCCTGATTGTAACAATGAAGGTACTTAAGCTCTTTCCTGATTGTGAAGATTTAAATTACAACTGGTCTAGTTTTAGATTTGAATCCCCATTAAGTGTAAACACTTAAGTATGGAGACCTGCCTATTTTCAGATTCAATCACAAAAAGTGCACACATGGTACTTAAAAAGTTAAGTATGAAGATCTGCCCATTTAGATCTAATCACCCAAAGTGCAAATATCCCACTTAATCATGAAGTGGGAGGTCTGTGACCCATGTGTGTGATAGGGGTAACAGAATTGACTAACTGCTTTCTGGGCAGTCCTAGAGCAGAGCATCAGCTGTGATTGGTAGACATGAAATTAGGGGAAGTGACACAAGAGAAAAATGCCTTTAAAGAGAGAGTGCTACATAGAATTTGGGGATTCTTGGAGCAGAGTTTCAACTTAGACTTCTGCTGGAGTTCAATTCTTCATGCTTTTGAGTTGAGGCTGGTGAAGAGGGGCAGAAGAATCTGCTGACTGGACTGACATTTGGTGAGTGAAAAGCTGACTATTAATTGCTGGATTTTCTGAAGAGACTTCCCAGGTCCTCGGCTTTGCTGAGGACGGCTGAAACTAATTCTCCCTGCCCAGAGGGGAGTGCTCAGGCTAGATATCTTACCTTTTTCTCTAATTTCTTGTTTCACTCTACATTTTGTAAATAAATTGTAAATAAAATCTCTTTGGAATTAAATTCCTGGTGATCAACCTCTTAAATGATCAAATCCAACCCTTTAAAAAATAACCCCTTTTCCTCCCTTACAATTCCTTCTAATTGCCATAATAGTGATACGATTCTTAAAGAGTTACAAGTATCTGCTTCCCAAATAGGCATATAACCAATTTAACCTTATTGAATACATTATGTTTTCTCTTTCCTGTTTACTTTTTTATGCTTCTCTTGAGTCTTATATTTGAAAATCAGATTTTATGTTCAGCTTTGGTCTTTTCATCAAGTATACTTGAAAATCCTTTCTTTCATTAAATTCCTATGTATTCTCCCCCGCACCCCCAAGATTATATTCATTTTTGCTGGATATGTGATTGTGGTTGTAATCCTAGTCCCTTTGCCTTCTAGATTGTGATATTCCAGACCCCTGATTCTTTAATGAAGAAGTTGTTAAATCTTGTGCAATCCTGACTGTAGATCCATGATATCTGAGTTGTTTCTTTTGGGCTTCTTGTAGCATTTTCTCCTTTGCCTGGGGGTTCTAGAATTTGGCTATACTATTCATGAGTGTTTTCATTTGGGGATCTCTTCAGGGGGTGAGATTAATAGATTTTTTCAATTTCTATGTTACCTTCTGGTTCTACGAAATCAAGGCAGTTACGTTTGATAATTTCTTATAATATAATGTCTAGGCTCTTTTTTTGAGTATCGCTTTCAGGTAGTTCAATATATATTTCTTGGATAATCTCTTTTGGATCTCTTTTCCAGGTCAGTTTTCCTAATAAGATATTTCTCATTTTCTGTCCCTCCTCCCAATTATTTTGACATTATTTAGTTTTTGTTTCTTGATGTCTCATGGAGTCATTGGCTTCTACTCGCCCAATTATAATTTTTTGGGAAGCGAGTTTCTTTGATGAGCTTTTGCACCTCTTTTTCCATTTTGTCAATTCTACTCTTTAAATTACTGCTTTCTTCAGTAAATTTTTGTACTTCTTTCCCCATTCTTTTGTGCTTTTTTTAATAAGCTGTTGACTCTTAGATTCATGCCATGATTTTCTTGAATTACTATAATTTCTCCCCCCCAATTTTTCTTCTACCTCTCTTGATTGCTTTTTGAGCTCTACTAGTTTTTTTTTAATAACACTAATTCAAATTTTTCTTTGAGGGCTTATATGTAGTCATTTTGACATCACTGACCTCTTCTGAGTTTGTATTTTGAACTTCCCTATTACCATAGTAATTTTCTATGATCAAGTCCTTTTTTTAGTTTGCTCATTTCTTGCAGCCTATTTCTTAACTTTTCACTTTATGTTTAAGTTGGACTCTATTCCTGAGGTGAAAGGGTCACAATATCAAAGGCGTCAGGCGTGCTACTGTTTTCAGAGCTAATTCTGGGGATGTGTAAGTTTTTAGTTCTTCTAAAGTAGTAAGATCTAAGCAGAGGTATGGTCATTGCTCTTCTGGTCTGTGCTCTATGAGAAACCAAAAGCATTCTCTTCCACTCTGAACCTGTATGTGATGAGGGTCTCTGCTCCCCTGTGGCCTCATTCTCTAGTGTGTTAGTGCTCCTCCTCACTCTGAGATACTGGGATCTGAGTCTGTGACTTGGACCCCTATTTAAAATGCAACAGAATCATGCACCCAGTGTCAGCAAAATGTCCACTGTACTACCTTTTTGACTCACTGCTTGTCCCTCTAACTTTCTGTCAACTGAGCTCTGGAAGTGGCCCAAAAGCCTCCAATGGCTTGCTGGGCAAAGCCTGCTGCTTCATTGCCTGGGTTACCTGTGCTCCATTTTCTTTTTGTTGGTTCAGATGCTCCAGAATTCATTTTGAGGTATTATTTTAAAGTTGTTTGGAAGAGAATTTGGGAGAGCTCAGGTGAGTTCCTGCATTACTCTGCCATATTGGATTTGCCCTCTAAGATTATGACTTTTCAAAGGTCATACAGCTAGTGTCAGAGAAGGGTTTGTATGGAAGTCTTACTAATTTCAAAGCCAGCTCTCTATCCAATAAACCCTGCTGATTTTAACAAAATGTCAAACTACACTCTAGCTAAAGTTCACCACTTGCAAACCAGGAAGGAGTGCAATGGTATTCAAAAAAGCATCATTATGACTCAATAAGGGGCCCTTGTAATTTATAGTAGCAGTAATTCTGTAGAATATATAAAGAAAACTATATTTAAAAAAAAAAGAACATACCAAATTTAGCTTCAGGAGAATTAAGAAGCTGTTCGAGAGATGGTGTATGGATACTGGTAGAAGACACAGACTCAGTGTCAGTTGTTTCCATTCCTTCTCCCTCCTCTCTGGCTACAGTGTGCATTTCAAGGAGGGGTAGGTCTGTGTTTCTTCTTTCACGAAGATTCTTCAGTGGCTGATGTGAAGAATTTGAACCTAATGGAAAAAAATAGAAAGAAGGGTATGTCTTTGAATACATAAATGGAATAAAAGATCACAATACTCTTCATGATCTGATAAAAGTAATTCCAAATAAGTCTCTATATATGTAAGCCAAAGACTAGCAATGAAAATGAAATGATAATTGGGAGAAATTCAAAAGTGGGAAAACTATTGAACTTAAAAGGGCCAAGTCATACAAAGAAGGAATTTCTAGTTCACTCTTAAAACCAAGAAATGAATATATTTCATAATGACATGGAAACTTTCATCATTCAATCTATTTCTACAGAGACTGATAGTTACTGCTTTCTAAGTAGTTGGATGAGAAAAAATGGTCTTCATAAAATTCTTAGAATGGCTGCTTCTAACACACACAAACTTTTCAGTAACTCAGGATAGAATATTTTTACATTCCCAAACACATGCATGAATCTTTATTTTTCCACTTTTCTCTTCCATCCATGGCCAATACTTGTATAAAATAGTTGAGAAGAATATATGTATAAGGGGATAGGAGAAGAATAGTGTAATTAAATTCTATATGGTTAGTGTTAAGATAATAAAACATTTTTAGCAGTATTGCTTTGGGTTGGGCAAATCTAGTCCCAAAATATGTGGCTTGCTTGCTGCAATAGTTTCTACCTGATTCAGAGATTATTTGTTAGAGTCTAGGCATCCTTTATGGGCAGTAGGATTCAAATCTAATTATCTCAGGAGAGCTAAAGTCATAATGACCCTTTCTAACTTATGGGGCTACATTGTAGGTAGTACAATCTTTAAAAACTAAACTCTACTGAAGACGACACTATCATAATAGCTTTGACTTAAGCTTTTTTTTTTTTTAAACCCTTACCTTCCATCTTGGAGTCAATACTGTGTATTGGCTCCAAGGCAGAAGAGTAGTAAGGGCTAGGCAATGGGGGTCAAATGACTTGCCCAGGGTCACATAGCTGGGAAGTGTCTGAGACAAGATTTGAACCCAGGACCTACTGTTTCTAGGCCTGACTCTCAATCCACTGAGCTACCCAGTTGCCCCACTGACTTTAGCTTTTTTTTAATCCTTACCTTCCACCCTAGAGTCAATACTATGTATTGATCTAAAGGAGAAGAGTGTTAAGGGCTAGACAATGAGGGTTAAGTGATTTGCCCTGGGCTACATAGCTAGGAAGTTTCTGAAGCCAGGTTTGAACTCAGGACCTCCTATTTCTGGTCTTGGCACTCAATCAACTGGGCCACCTAGCTGCCACTGACTTTAATTTTCTTATAACCCAAGGATATGACCTTAAAGCTAATGCTTTGCGAAATGAGGTCTTTTGTCATTTTTTTATCATGAAAAATATTTAAATCAGTATGTTTAATCAATAGCAATAAAGAATGTTGTAGAGTCCCAAAGATACTAGGACTAAGCATCATCCAATGGAGACTAATGAAAAGAGATTAATGTCAAAGAAAAGGAGATATTACCTGATACAGTATAAAGTATGTAAATGAACATTTATTACTTTAAAAGGTTATGCAGGCTGAAAATAAGGCCTTAACTATTTAGATATATTCATGGATAATTTATAAGTTAAAGTTCCTTGATGAGTAAGTGTGGTATTTCTTATGTTTGTATGATTCCTTAGGAATATAAGAAAGTGGTAAAAGTCTGAATGTAAGGAAACTTAGGTCATCAACAGTTACTACTTTCATGAGGGCACACATACTTCTGACAGCAGGGTCACTCTTGAGCTGGAAGAACTGAGCTTCTACTTTGGAAAGCTGCTGCTGCAGTGTCTCCATGGTCTTCCTGTGGTCTTCCTGTAAATGTCTCATTTGATCCCGGAAGCTACTGCGGAGTGTTTCATTCTGGGATGTTAGCTGACTCACAGTCTGTGCATACTCTGACTTCAACACCATGTTTTCTGACTGTATTGTACAGAACCTGAAGGATGAAAGAAATTTATCTTCAAAAAGCATTTAACTTTACTCACTGCTTCTTTAGGAAATGACTGGATGAGAGAACAGTAAACTCTATTCCTTTATAAAAATTAGGTATACCATCAATTATGACAAAAGCCTTTCTAGATCCTCAATGCTACATTAAAAAAAAATTTGTCATAGCCTAATTTTTGAGCCAGTATGAAATGCTAGACACCAGCTTCTCTAACCAAGTTTTAACATGTTTAAAAAGGGGGGCAGCTAGGTGTCTTCGTAGATTGAGAGCCAGGCCTAGAGATGGGAGGTTCTGGGTTCAAATATGACCTCAGATACTTCCTAGCTGTGTGACCCTGGCCAAGTCACTTAACCCCAATTGCCTAGCTCTTACTACTCTTCTGCCTTAGACCAATGCATAGTATTTACTCTAGATGAAAGGGTTAAAAAAAAATGAAAATATAGAGGATATTTTAGTATCATTTTATTTCTTTTTTCCAGGGCATGACTATATTAATACTAGTCACTTTCCAATCTCACTTAAAACATAACTACATGCCCAAAGGATAATAATTAAAAATTTTGAGGGCAAGCTTTCCTCATTATTTTACAGTAGCATCAATGATTTTCCCCCCTCATCAAGTATTTTGTATTTAATTCTAAAAAAATGTAAAGGGAACTAGGCGGCACAAAGCACAGAGCACTGGACTTAAGAGTCCAGAAAACCTGAGTTCAAATCCTGTCTCAGATACAACAGCTGTTTGATCTTGTTGGAGTTATTTAACTTCTATCTGCTTCAAATTCCCATCTCTGAAATGGGGATAATTATAACACCTCCCTCACAGAGTCCAGTGAAGATCCAATGAGATGACACGTGAAAAGCTCTTTGCAAATCTTATAGTCTTATGTAAATGCTAACTGTAATTATGATTATAGTTCTAACATTTACTAAGAGCTGATCAAATAGCTCTCCCTAGAATTAAATTAATCATATTGTGGACCTTGATAAAAACTAATGGGATTTCTATAAAATCCTTATTACCAGTGTACAAATTAAATTTCATTCATATGCTTAACGAAAGATGCTCAATGAAGAATAGTTCCACCTTCTCCTTAATCTGACATACCATATTGTCATCACAGTAGGATAGTGGAGGATCAGGACAGGGAGGTTGAAGACTAGGGTTTTAATCTGAGCTCTGCCACTTAGCTTAGTTTTACCAACGGCAAAACTAAAGCCAAGAAATAAAAAGTTACCCAAGGTCATACAGTTACTATTGTTTCTTTGAGGATTATTGTGAAGCCAAAGAAAGTATGTAAAATGCATTGTAAATCATAAAGTATTTTACAGATATAAGCTACTATTAACTTCCTTATTCTAATATCCTCAAACTCTTAAACAGTACTATTTATTCTCACAAAGCCTTTTATATGAAATATTATAGTTATAACTAAAATAAAATTGCAACAAAGACTAAGTTTCAGAATAGGTGGTGATTCTGTATAGATTGAGGGAGTTTCCTTATTGAGCAGGCTCTGTACCAGTAAGTTACTACATAGTCCTTTTGACTCTAAAAATTCTGTACTATGACACAATTTAGCTTGGTACATCTATTATGGGGTTACCTGATTTAGGAACACCAGAAAAGCTATAGGGAAATTGTCAATAGAAATGAAATATTTTAAAGGAAAACAGACCTCAAGTTATAGTGTCTCCAGAACGGGCGATTCAATAGAAAGGACACCAAGAGTTGCAGGATTTAAGATCAAATCTTAATTTTGCCACTTACTGCCCATGTGATATTCAGAACCTAATTTCTATAGCTTCAGTTTCCTCAGCCATAAAACAATTTGGATTAGATGAGCTTGAAACTTTCTTCCAGTTCTACAGCTATAATTCTTTTAAAAAATTTTTTAAATTAAATTTTCTTTATTATTCTGAATTTGAAAATCACCAACACATTTTTATACATTAAAAGGAAAGAAAAGCTTGTATATGAAGCAGTGAATTTGTTATATATTGTTTGTTTTTTAAAGTATGTATATGTATATATATCTAAAATTCAAAATTGAATCATCAGAATTGTTCTATTTGTTTTATATTCCTTCTGTACATATAAAAAAGTTTGATAAATATTAACTTTTTGAATGTTTTTCATTCATTCATGATTTCATTTTGCTTAGTTCCATGAACTTTTACTGTATCTCAAAATGATTGCTTTCCTTAGTAATCCTGTGTATTATATATTATTTATTTAAAACAGCATTCTGGGGGTAGCTAGCTAGCACAGTGGATAAGGCACCAGATCTGGAGTTGGTAGGACCTGGATTCAAATCTAGACTTGGACATTTCCTAGCTGTATGACCTTGGGCAAGCCTTTAATCCTAATTGCCCAGGCCTTAGTGATTTTCTGCCTTAGAACTAATATTTATTTATTTTAACTTTATTTAGTCAATTTAGAACATTATTCTTTGGTTACAAGAATCATATTCTTTCCCTCCCTCCCCTCCACCCATCCTTCCCACAGCCCACGCACAATTCCACTGGGTATTACTTGTGTCCTTGATCAGAACTTATTTCCATGTTGTTGGTGTTTGCATTAGGATGTTCATTTAGAGTCTACATCCCCAACCATATCCCCATGACTCATGTATTCAAGCAGTTGTTTTTCTTCTGTTTCTACTCCCACAGTTTGTCCTCTGCTTGTGGATAGTGTTTTTTCTCCTAGATCCCTGCAAATTGTTCAGGGACATTACACCGCCACTAATGGAGAAGTCCATTACGTTCGATTATACCACAGTGTTTCAGTCTCTGTGTACAATGTTCTCCTGGTTCTGCTCCTCTCGCTCTGCATCACTTCCTGGAGGTTGTTCCAGTTCCCATGGAATTCCTCCAGCTCATTATTCTTTTTAGCACAATAGTATTCCATCACCAACATATACCACAATTTGTTCAGCCATTCCCCAATTGAAGGGCATCCCCTTAATTTCCAATTTTTTGCCACCATGAAGAGTGAGGCTATGAATATTCTCATACAAGTCTTTTTCCTTATTATCTCTTTGGGGTACAAACTTAGCAGTGCTACATCTATAGCTATAATTCTAACAAATAGGTAACTTTCAAATATATAAGCAATATACTGATAAGCTTGATAATTTTCAATAATAATACAGGCAAAACTACCACCAACTTTTATAAATTCCTTAGCTGTTTCTAGTTTGGGACCAAAACCCCCCTTACTTCATTTTAAGAAAACAGCATTTTAAAGAACAAAAATGAAAGCCTGTATAATACATATAGTTAAAAGAATACATTTTAGCAAAATTAAAAAAACATACTTTTCTCGGAGTTCTGCCTCTTTTGCAACGGTCTCCTGCAGCATCTTATTATGCCGTTCCAGTAGTGTATCATGTTCAGACTGTAATACTTGAAGTTCAGATGCACTGGTTTGTAAATTGTTCTGGGTGTCTTGCAATTTCATTTTTAGTTGGTCTATCATTTCTAGGTGTTGTCTAGAGGGGAAATAAAAGGTGAAATCTGATTTTGGAGTTTGAAATATATTTTATTTTTCACAATTCAACTCCTAACAGGTGAGCTGTTCAGGCATATCATCAGGAGATAGTATGTGATCAGAGGAAGATATATTACAATGGAGAAGTTGTAACGTATTTATTGACACTAGTCTCCACAGTAATAGGCAATCTGGGGTACAGAGAATATCCTTGAGCAAACATTTTACAGCAGAATGAAGTTCATCATTTTAATAGCATAGAAAGAACTTATTTCAAGTAACATGATTATACCACAAGTGAAATATGACATGGTTCTAAAGTTTACTGAGGACAACTTGGGTATACTCCAATAGGAGAAAGAATAGTAGATTATGATAATACATGCATAATGTAGATCAAATTGCTTACTATCTCTGAGAGGGGAGAGGGATGGGAGGGAAGGAGACAATTTTGATCTTATAATTTCAGAAAATGTATGTTGAAAATTGTTTTTACATGTAATGGGGAAAATAAAACATCTGAATGAAAAAAGAATGGTATGTTAAGGCTGGGTAAAAATAAAAGAATAAGCCATAGTCGTTTCTGTGTTAGCTTCTACCTTCAGAAAAAGCTAATGGATAAGAAAAAATAATAAATGAGAAAATGGATAAGAAAGCAAGAAAAAAATTCAACACAATAATGGTTTATTATCTCACCTCCCCCACCTAAACCAGACATTTTTAGAGTCTAGTTAGATGAAAAATTAGTTAATGAAATTTTTAAACAGTCATATCCCACAATTTTTACAAGTGACAGGTTGGTGCCACCATTTATCAGTTTGCATTCTCCATCAACAGATTTCTAAATAAAAAGGTCGAGTTAAAAATACACAAACATTCCAAGATAGTTGATCTTGCTTAGAATAGTGAGATCATGGTAGAAAAATTCTTTTGTATGCTGAATATCTAGTTATAAAAACAAAAAAATATATGCATCAAAAGAATTCCTGAATCATCTCTTGCTCCAATTTTTTTTTCTTAATTCACTAAAAGTGATCTGGGAAGTATTTAAAATACCTAGTATTTCAATATGGTAATTGAATTGTACATAAAGAGTAATGGTTATACAAGAAAATGTATTTCATGACCAATATTCATTTTCAGTTTAAAATGATTTCAAATATTTACAGGAACCAGACTCAAATAATTTCCCAGGCTATATAAAAACATGTGCTTTATTTTGAATGACACAAGTCCCAGGGAAATTTTAATGTTTGTATTTTTAATAAAAACATGCTAAAAGTTCAACATTAAGCCATTTAACAGAGACTAGAGTACATTATATATTTAACAGAAAGACCTAAATGTTCATAAAACTATCTTTTTTTTTTTAATTTCCTGCCTGAAGTTTGTTGTAGTACCTTAAATGATCAAGTTTCTGACACTGTCCTCAATAGGCAGTGAAACTAAGGATCTAGTTTCTTACTGGTCCGGCTATGAGCCAAAATTGGATTATGTGAAATCTGAGTATGGTCTAATCTTGGTGCTTACATACACAAGATGTGTGACTATTCCTTCAAAGAAATTTCATTTTAGGGCTGCAGTCTGTATTTGGGGGATGTCCTAATTTTTTTTTATTAATATGTGTGACTTTTTAAAAAGAAAAATATTTTCATTTTGCACTTAAACACTAAAGAAAAAGGGCAATTACACAATAGAACAAAAGATGAAATTCTATGAAAATACGAATCTCCATTTTGTATCCCTTGCTTTTAGAAATCTAGACATTTAACTGTCAATATCCTTCCAATTAAAACCTGAGAGAAAAGGCAAAAACGTCAAACAAAACTTTTGACCAATAAGCATAGTCAAACAAAACAAATTCATGCAGAGGGGATGTCCAAATATATCTCTCTTTTTATACTGTATACCAATTACCATTTTCTCAGGAAGGGGGTAACACACTTCATCATAGGCTCTTTGAAATATATGATTGATCATTACATTAATAAGAATTCTTGGCAAGTTTTGGCAAGATAGGAAGCAACAAGGTGGCTTAGTGAACAGTGTAGAATCTGGAGTTAGGAAGACCTGAGTTTAAATCTGGCCTCAGACACTATCTGTGTAACCTTAGACAAGTCATTGAATCTATTTGCCTTAATCCACTGGAGAAGGAAATGGCAAATCACTTCAGTATCTCTGCCAAGAAAATCCCATGGACATTATGATCCACAGGGTCATGAAGAATTGGACATAATTGAATAACAAAATCTTCTTGTATAAACTATTTTCTGGGTTCCACTCACTTTATTTGTGTTAGTTCATACTGAGTTTTCTGAAATGTCTTTTGTTTTTTTTCTTACTATTCCATTATATTCATATGCCACGATTTGTTCAAACATTCCCCAACTTTCTTAACAGAAAATGCAAGGTATTCCTTTAGATTTGTTATTTTCTTTTTTCCTTTTAAAATTACCTTTCAGGATAAGGAAGTTTGCTTTGTGATTATTCTCTCCCCAGTATTATCATTCCTGGAGCAGCGAGGTGGTGCAGTGGATACAGTGCCAGGCCTGTGTCTTCCTGTTTAAATCTGGCCTCAGACACTGGCTGTGTGACTGGGCAAGTCACTTAACCCTGTTTTAGTTTCCTCATTTGTAAAATAAGCTGGAGAAGGAAATGCCAAACTACTCCAATATTTCTGCCCATAAAATTCCAAATGGGTTTAAGAGACAGAGAGGACTGAATATTATCCTTTCTCTAAATTGTCCATTTCCCCCATAACAACTTGACTATGTTGAGTCTGATGTGTGTGTGTGTGTGTGTGTGTGTGTGTGTGTGTGTGTGTGTGTGTGTGTAAGTGTTTCAACCTTCCTTTTTAATATGAGTTAATAGTCAGGTTCATCTGATACCTACTCTCCCCATCTTTCTTCCATATTTTAAATTCTCATATCACCATGAAGAGAAATAATGAGTTTCCTCTCCTTACTCCTCCTTCCTAAATTAGCATGTTCCCTTTTTCTTCCCTTCTCTTTGTCATCATCAATCCTTCGGAACAGAACCAATGCACTCAGTATTTCTTCACTCCTTAATGGCACACTATCATTACAGTACTATATAAGTCCTTCTAATTGCTTTAATAAATTTAGATTTATAAGTTTCTCTGGATTCTTGTATTTGTATTTCAAATTTCCTGTTCAGATCTGCTCATCTGGCCAGAAATATTTAAAAATTGCATTTTTAACCCCAATAGGATTAGATTCAATTTTTGTTATTGGGAGAAAAGACTCACTGATAAAAATTGCTAGGAAATAGTTTTACATCAACACCAAAGACCCATATGCATAGATAAGCTTCAAATAAATTTAACAGTCAAAATCAGAAGAGAAACAAGTAACTGAGAAAAAAATTTGCTTACAAGTTTATTTGATAAAAGTATCCTATCCAAGATATACAAAGAACTGATTCATATTTGTAAAACAGCCATTTTGCAATAGATAAATGACCAAAGGATATGAGTAAAATAAATGTTTTAAAAGGAAGACATTAAGATTATTAATATTAAAATTATGAAAAAATGCTCTAAATTATTAAAAATAAGAATAACTTGTGAAGTCTCATCTCTATCAGAATGGCCAAGATGTGAAAAGAAAAATTACAAATGTTGGTGGGACTATGGGAAAACAGGTACATTAGTGCTCTGTTAGCAGAACTAATAAAGTCCAATTACTTTGGAAAGGACTTTGGAACTATGCCAAGAAAGTTACCAAACTGTGAATATAACCCTTTACCGAGCTATATCATATATCACTATTAGTAAGTTTACATATAATACCCCAAAGAAATCAAAGAGAGGAAAAGCATTTCTATGTGCAAAAATATTTATAGCAATTCTCTTCAAGACAGTCAAAAACGCTATCTTTTCCTATTGGGGAATGACTAAAAAAATTATGGCATATGAATGTAATGGTATATTAAATAGTGCCTGAAGAAATGCTCCATTTCAAAAGAACCTGGGAAGACCTTTAGGAACAAATGCAAATGAGTAGAAACTGGAAAAAACAAAACAAAACACTGATAACATTATAGAGAAGAATTGTGAAAGACTTTAGAACTCTGATAAACACAATGATAAACCATGATTCTGAAAGGATGAAAATGGATCATGAAATCACCTCTTGACATAGAGGTGATGAACTTAAAATGGAGAAAGAGAAATGCATTTTTGGATTTGGCTAATGTGGAAATGTTTGGTCAGATGGCGTAGATATGTTATCAGTTCACTCAAAGGAAGAGGGGGGAGGTAGTGGGAAGGCCAGAATAATTTTAAAAATCTTATAATTTAAAAGTTAAAAGACCTATTATTTTGAAAAGAATCTAGTTTCTCATAGAAATGCTTGTTCATTATTAAGTCTGGTGGGAACATCAGGGTTTTGCTAGAGTAAGTATGTTAGCTGGGCAGCCTTTCAGGCAGCCATCTTGCAATATCAGTCTCAAACACTCATGTCTCTGTGATCTCATTGCTTAGGGAATTCCTCCAAGGATGCAGACTGAAAACTCGCTATGCCTATCTTAAGTGTTTCTTGTCACATTCTGCCAGTAGCTGTTTCAGGAAGGAGTGGTGGGGGTGGGGTGGGAATGGAGTCCATGCAAGATGCTTGAAGCTTTCTTCTGATATTGCGAGCACATCAGTGGAGACCCTCTGGGTGTCAACCCCTTGCTCTTGCCATTATACCATCCTTTCTTGTCATACAATCCCTTGGTGATATTCTTTACTTCTATTCTCCTTTTCCAAAGCTCCTCACTGTCTACACAGTAGCCTGCTCATACTCACCATGTGCCTCATTGCTCTCTGTGTGAAACTTGTCTTTGGAGGCAGTGCTGTTCTGTGTTCCCCTGACACAGAGCAACACCATTAAATGTTACTATTGAACAGACAGGCCTTTGCTTTCATGGGGAGTTTGGAGCCTGGAAAAGTGCTCTGCAATTTCAGTAAGCTCTCTAACACTTCAGGCTCTGGAGAAAATCAGCACAACGTCACCTCTAACAAGGAGCATCAAGAAAACCTTACCATCCACAGGGAACCTTTCCTCAACTTGGACTTTGTCCTGGCTCTCCTCCCTCACAGTTGTGAATACCTCTGGTGAGCACACATATCTCCTTGTTTTATAACGTGTTTGATACTAAGGATCAGAGGGTCACTGAAGAGGATAATTTTGGTTACATCTTCCAAAACTCCTGAATGATCTTGATGTGTGGATGGGAGACACCTTACTATTCTACCAGATTCAAAATTTTTTTTGTCACAAAACAATAAGCACAATGGGCTCTCATATTCTCTATATTTTTCATTTAATTGTGATAACAAAAATGTGGCCTATGTCAAAGGACCATTTGCAAAACCTAGCTTGTTACCTACGAATGCCCTTGACTCATCTAAAATGTATACATGTGAAACTTTAAAAGTAAAAAGAAATATTTTATATTGTCCAAAAGAAACATATTCTTCCTTTTAATTTTAGAATTTGACTTGCTTACATGGAAATGACTGTTAATTAATTTGGTCCTACTTTCTTAAATTCTTTTTTTTTTTTAACCCATACCTTCTGTCTTGGCATCAATACTGTGTATTTGTTCCAAGGTAGAAGAGTGGTAAGGGCTAGGCAATGGGGGTTAAGTGACTCACCCAGGGTCACACAGCTGGGAAGTATCTTGAGGCCAGATTTGAATCGAGGACCTCCCATCTCTAGGCCTGGCTCTCAATCCACTGAGCTACCCCCCCCCCCCTTCTTAAATTCTAAGGATTTTATATAACATTTTATTTTATTCCTTACTTTAATAGTAATTACTTATGTAGTAAAATTTTTTTAAAATTACCTTTCCTGTTTGGCTCCTTCTGTTTCACTCTGAGATAAAGATTTATTTTTTTGTTGTTTTAAAACATTATGAACCCGGACTTTGTAGCTCTCAAATTCAGAGGCAATGGTAGCTTGTTCTGCCTATAACATTTAAAATGAAAACAAAAGAAGAGAAACATATTTTGGTTTCAAATACAACATATCGGTTCCTTTCGTATTGAAGGGTTATATCTATATCTATATATAGAGAGGAAATTTTTATGTAAGTTAGGGTGTGGACAGGGAAAGATACACTTATCTTCTGAATAAGTTTGTAGTAAGTTCTAATGCATGATTTATGTGGGCCTTTGCTTTTCTTATGCTCAGAAAAAGAAAGGTTGTGTCTTATGATGCCCTTGACTCTGGTGATTTGTTTAATCTCTGAGCTTTAGTCTCACCATCTTTAAAATAAAGGGGTTGAAGAGGATGATTTGTAAGGTTCCTTCCAATGCTAACATTCTATGCTTCACACACTAGTAACTTAACTTAATATTGATAGGCTCAATATGTTATTTTCAGTCTTTGGAATTATTCAATGTTGTCACCATGTTAATATGAAAGGCATAAAGTGCAGCTATCAGATAGCTAGCTTTGGTAAGAGGAAGTCTTAGGTTCAAGACTTATCTCTGATACATCCTGGCTGTGTGACCCTGGGCAAGTCACTTAACCTCTAAGTTCATTGATTAGTACTACTAGAAGAAGTTTCCATATCAGGAGTTTCCAATACCAATGAAACAATAGATCCTGTCCAAACAATTCAATGTCATTACAATACTTCTTTACCCCCCAAATAAATTAGAGTACTTAAAAATTAAGCAGCTTATTATAGAATACTGAAAGGGATAACAGATAGATGAAAAAATTACTATGATGAAAATTTAATTCCCATAACACATTTTCTTAAGTCAAGAAGCATTTATTAAGTGTCTTCTATGTGCCAGACATTGTGTTGAAATATGTTGGACATGAAAAAAAAGTAAAAAAAGTTCCTCAAGGAACTCATAATCTAATGGAGGAGCCAATGCAAAGAACTATGTATGGATGAGATAGATATAGTGTAAACTGGAGAAAATTTCAGAAGGGGGAAGGTGGCATGAGAGGCTTCTAGCAGAACAGGAGAGATGGAGTATCCTGTATAAGAGAAAGCATGCAGGCCAATGCCACTGAACTGCAGAGTAGGAGTAAAGTATAAGACTGAAAAAGGAGCAAAGGGCCCTGCAAGGAAGGACTTTAGATGCCAAACTGAAAAAAAGAAGAAAAAAGATAAAAAAGTCAAACAGTTGATTTTCTATTTGATCCTGGATTTATAAGGTCAGAGTCATCTTCCTAGAACTACGCCATCTCTCCCTGCCATAGTTCAGTCTATGTTCTAGGAAGCTGACTCTGACAGTTAAGAGGAAGAATGGATCGGAATGGGAAGAGGCTTAAGCGGAGAAAACATCTAGGAGGCTTATGCAACAGTGCAGGCTTCAGGGGCTGAGTGTCTGCACCAGGGTGGCAGCAGTGTCAGAAGAGAGAAGGTAAGGAGGTCAGTGAGAGGTTCTATGAAGGGAGAATAGCTAGGGCTTGTAGGGGTGGGGAGAGTGAGGTGCCAAGGATGATCCACTGGCTGAAAGCCTATGTAACGGGAGGACGATGGTACTTCTCACAGTAATAGAGAAATAAGAAGAGGGAAGCTTTTGAGGAAACCAATGAGTTCAGTTTTGGACATGTTGAATTGAAAATATCTAGGAGACATAAATTTTGAGGTGTCCAATAGGCAGTTGAAGATGTGAGACTTGAGATCAGGGAGCGAGTTTAGAGCTGCACAAATAGGTGTGAGGATCATCTGCATAGAGATGATAAATACAGGAGAGTTGATGACATTATTAAGTGAAATTCAATAAAGGAAGAAAAAGAAGAGGGCTCTGGATAGAGTCTTGGAGGACATTCAGTTAGTAGGTGTTATTTAGATGAAGACCTAGCAAAAAATATGGAGAAGGGGGCCACTAGGTAGCACATCGGATTGAGGGCCAGGCCTAGAGACAGGAGGTCCTGGTTAAGTTTAAATCTGGCCTCAGACACTTTGTAGGTGAACTTGGGCAAGTCACTTAACCCCAATTGCCTTGCCTTTACTGCTCTTCTGCCTTGGAGCCGATACTTAGTATCAATTCTAAGACAGAAGTTAAAAGTTTAAAAAATATGGAGGAGTTAGTTATCAGAGAACCAGAAGAGAGAAGTGCCATAATAATCTAGAGAAGAAAATATCAAAGATAAGAGGGTAATCAACAGAGGCAATGGCCTAGATAGGTCAAGAAGAATAAGAAAAGTCCATTTGTCAAATTTTAAACCAAAACTGTCACTTAAGAGGTCTTTGGAAAAAAAAAGAGATTATCGATAACTTCGGAGAAAGCAATTTCAGGCAAACAATGAAGTCAGAAACAGATTGGAGAGTTGGAAAGTGAGAGAAAAGGAAGTAGAGGGAAGGAGCCTAGAGGACCTTCTCAAGAAATTTAGTCACAAAAAAGAGAAGAGATATAGGATAACAGCTTCTGGGGACAGACAGCTCATGTCAGGCTTTTTTGAAAATGAGGGAGATCTGGCTATGTTTTTATCTATCAGGAAAGTAGTCATTAGTTAGGGTGAGAGTGGAAGTGAGTGAGAGGGGATAACGGGACAATCTGGAGAAAATAGAATGGATATAGAGGGATTTAACTTGGCAAGAGAAGGGCTATTTCTTCATATGAGACAGACGTAAAGGAGATCATGAGGGAAGACGTCTGAATGAAGGGAGATGAGGAGGGGAAGAAAGGGAACCCTCAGCAAATGGCTACATTTTTTTTCTGTGAAATACAAGGCAAGGTTCTCAGCTCAGAGGATGGGGAGGGGCACAATGGGAGGTTTGAGGAGAGATAAAAATATTTGGAAAAGCTGCTGTGTTAAGTAGAATAGTAAATAGATTTGGAAGGTTTAGATGTATTGGCTTGCTAGTGAAGACTCAGTCATAATTATATAACAAAAATCTGTAGTGGATCCCAAGGGAAATTTTACAAAAGATTCCCTTTTAATCCAAAAAATATAATCTTTCTATGAAATTAATGACATTTCATTCTTTTGGGTACTATTTGAGCAGTAGTTGTAGTTATCTCTGAACATAAAGTTTTTTGAACCAAAAAGGAATACCGTAACATGTCCTATTTTCATTGAAACAAGTAATGAACTCTGTCACAACTTTTATTAGACTCATTCCAACTCTTATTTTGCAATAGTCTTTAATAATTGGTAAAACTATTAAAAACGGAAATAGCAAAGCAAAGTTCAAATAAAAAACAGTATAGATATGTTTGTATTTTTCTATTTAAACAAATTCTGATTCATCACAGTCACTTATATGAACCTATTATCCAAATGTCAACCAATTGGGTTGAATCATTTGGTATTTTTCTAAAATAGCCCAAAGATCACGGGAAAATCTTTATTCATTATTTTTCACTCATATTGGCATTGTGTTTTGAAAATGCTTCTTCTAAATAAACTGTTGGCATGAAATGTAATTTGGTATACCTAATTAAAAAGAAAAAAAAAGGGAATTCAAGGCACCTGCTCATGTTTTCTTGTTCCTGAAAAAGATATTATAAAGGAAAGAGGAAAGGAGGGAAAGAGATGAAAACCAACAAATATAATAGAAAATGACTTGATTTTATTTTCTGCTTGTTAGGAACTATCGTTCTAAAGGAAATGCATTTCTTTCAAATTATTGGTTCTAATGTTACTAATTTTGGGGGAGGTGGGGTGGGGATCTAAACTTGTGATCTAACTAGGATGAAGAACTCCCTTGACTGCAGAAAAAGTATGCAAACTCCTTTGATTAATATAACTCTCTCTCCAAGTTATAGTCTTTTCTATAGGGTTGCATGGGATTGGAATGTTAAGTATTTTAGTCATAATCTTACAGTTAATATATGTTCGGGGCAACACCCGAACTGTTTCTCAGATAAATATTTGACAATCAGTAAGGATTTAAGAATGAATAGAAATCAATCAATCAATAAGCATTTATGTAGTATCTACTGTGGACCAGACATGATGAACCTTAATTTGAAATCAAACAAGATGAATTCATTTTCCTACTTACACATTTTATCATTTTCTGAATAATCTTTCAGGATTCAATAATTTTATCTCAGCTAAAGTTCAGTTCAAAACAAAATTCTTGTTCTTTATACCTTTATATATCTTTATACCTTTGACTTTCCTTTTCAAACTTAAAATAACTGTCATTTATACAATGAAAAAATAAGTCCACTGACTTAATATTAGCTATCTATCAAAGACACAATGAAGAATTTCACTTTTATACATTTTTGCTAATGTACACTGAGATAAATTACTGTTTTGCATTTAGAATAACAACTGTATTTAATAATAATAGAAAAATAAGCTTTGATGGGCAAAAATTCATGTATTTATGGATTTCATTTAGGGCTTTGAGTAACTATTAACCACCCTAAAAAGGTAAGGAAATACATTTTTGAAACACTAGAGAATAAATATTATATAGCAAGTTACTTCTAACTTGTATGAAGTACCTTAGCTGTGTTGCATTCTTCTTGTAGAATTGTGATTTTCTGGTGGCAAGAACTCAGGGTACGCTGGTGTTGCTCTACAGAAGTCCTCAGTTGTTCTTGGATTTTGTGTTTTTCTGATGTTACTTCAGCTAATTGAATCTGAAAAAACATTGTTGTTTCACAATACTGGTAGTAAATCAGTTTCTGAGTGATGCATTTGGAAAATTTTTATTTTAACATAAGCTATAGTAAGAGATGCTATATTAAAAGAATAAATAAAAATAAACTATATTTTAAGAGATGTCTTTTAAGCTAGATGATAATATTTGAAGACTTCATCTAAATAGTGAATAAAATATAATTTAAAAATAAGATATTCACTACTAATAATGAACCTAGGGCAAAAAGAAATAAACTTCCCTGGAAAATAAGTAATATAATCTTCATTAATTCCTGACTTTTCTTTTCATTCAGAAATACTGATCATATAGATTAAAAATAAGTTGCCTTGGTATGGATATTATCTTTTAATATTTACCTCAAACCCAAGAAACTATCAATTTACTTTTAAAACTTAAATTTTTAAATTAAATTGTAGTCTGTGGGGGCTCTTTTTCTAAGACTCCAGCAGCAAGCTGGAGAATTAGACTCTATGGTGTTCTCTTGTGGTTTGTTCCTGCTACCACTTCCCTTCCTCTCTGGGCTGGAGTTTTTTCACAATGAAGCTTAAACTGTAATAGAGGATAAATGCCTTTCCTTATACTCTTGCTCTGCTCTTAAAATAATATATTACTTCCTTTAGGCACTTTAAAGGATTTTACTACTAAGAACCAAAATAAAAGGCATGTTAAAATTACACAGCTGTAGGATTCCTATATGTTAATCAGGGTTATTTCCATTTGTTCTACAGAGATTAGAGCTTTATTCCCTCTAAAGTCCTCCCTCTAGCCTATTAGATTTTGTCTGGAATAAATTGACTCAATCCTGCTTATTGCTGATATGAATCAGACTTGGAAATGATGATATAAATCATAGCCTTTCAAGAATCTTCTTCTTCATAATGTTCTAGGTGTGGGAATCCTTCTGTTAGGTTTCAGTCTTGCAAAGAACTAATGACCATCTCCCTTCATCCTAGATCATTCTGGATACAGATAACTTAAAGCCTGCCTATACCTGGACTCTCCAGATGATAAAAACCTTTCCTATTCCTCAAAATTTATGCCTGGAACTTTGACCTTTCTGTTTGCCTGTGGCAACTGCCAACTATACTCTCCAAGAGATTTCAAAAGCTCTGACCTTAGGCATGTACTCTTGCCTTGGACCTATCTTCTTTCTCTCCTGGTTGATCTGCCTCACATAAACTTGTTGGCTATTTTTAATAGCTGTTTCTACTCTTTGTGGTAAAATTTGTTTCTTTACCATACTGTTCTAGATATGGATTTACAAATCTCTTTGGTCTAGGACCATGCAATTTAGGCAATCATCTATATAGGGTTTCAAGATCTTCTATTTTGCCAGTTTTCACAAAAAGAAGGAAAAAAAAAGTTTGAATGATGAGTAAAAATTCTGAAAGACTGAATTCTGGGTAAGGAAAAAAATCAATTTATTGATTAGGCTAGCAATAATTAATAAATGGTCAGTGATCTCTCTTGGTGATCAATGACATAGTTATGCATTGTGAGTCTTTAAATACAATTGTGGAAGCTCATTTTTCAGGCATCCCTAAGACATCTCTAATTGGTGGATACTAACAAAGAGGTGGCTAATATTTTCCAGTCCCTCCCTGATTCCCTCATGATGATGGGGAAAATCACATGCCAAATCACAGAACTCCAATATTCTTGATGATCTAGATGAAGAAATCAAGTTGGACATGGGCAGGATTGACTTTCCCCCCTTCATCCCAATAAAGGAATCAAGGATACTCCCCTGACATATTTGGTCCAAACTAGTTTTTGTTTACTAGACAGGAAAAAGCTTATGGTCTCAATCTTTTAATTATCCCAATTTCAGAAGCTGTTTTCGGGTAGGGAATGTGAGGGCATTCCTAGGACTGTTGGGACAAAGGAATGAGGAAAAAGGCATGAAAAAAAAATTAAAGATTCCTAATAGAAATCAAATAATACAGTATTAAGGATACATTTTCTCATTTGGTACATAAAATTGATGAGCAAAAAATTCCCTCCATCAACAAATGCCAAATCATGTCACAGAAAAATATGGTTTGGAAACATGTTTACTTAGTTTTGTATCATTATGGCTTTTCAATGTTATCTTTAATGAAGATAACTCAATTATTTATAAGCAGTATATCTACAATATTATTGCTTAAAGTCCATACGCTAAACAATTATTCATTGATGACATTTCAAGACATTTAATATAGTATACAGATTGAAGAATTTTGCTTAATAAATATCTATTTAGGAACATGCACAAGAGTAACCCTCTTTCCAATGAGAAAATTTACTATTTAAATGGACCTTACTTTATAGACTTCAACTTGCTGCTGGTTTGCTTCTAGTTCACCTTTTAAAGATGAGTGAAGTTTTAGCTGGTTGGCTTCCTGAAGAATGAAAATTTTGGTTAATTAGCAAAAAGTTAACAAATATGTAATAGAGACTATTAAAGTATAAAGTCAAGAAAGAAATTAACATACAGCTTGTTTTGAATCTTTCAGTTCTTTTTTGGTTTTTACTAGTAGCTGCTTGATTTTGGTGTTTTTATCCTCAGCTTGTGTTAATGAGGACTGAAGTGAACCTAGTGTAAGAAAAACAAGCTTTAGAAGCCAAAAATAAAGATCATTTTCTGAGTTATTTTAAAACTAAAAGGATAATCACTATAAAACCGATAATAACCTTTTAGGAACAAAAATACTTTATAGGACCACAAAAATTAAATTGTGACTAATGAATTTAAGCATCAAGGCAGGTTATAACACCTATTTGATGCTTCTACTTTGTAGCTTTTACATTTTATTGCAATATTTGCTTTTTGAAATCTCTTTTGATATCAAATGGTTAGAACAACTTACACTACTCAAATATATGAAAGGTATGCCATGACCCTGTAGCTAATAAACATGAATTTATAAGGATTTTCTAGCAGTTTTTTATTCTTTTGCTATAATTCAGATTCTAGGCTATGCATATGTTACTTAAGATTTTTTATTATTGTTTTCTATTGATCAAATTATGTCTGATTTAGTATAATAGTTTTATAAACTTTTTTAATGTCTTCATTATTTCTCTCTATTCTCTGTAATCAGATTATTTCTAAAACTGATTTTACATCTGGACTAGATGACTTCTAATATTTCACTTCTCTCAAACTCTACTATAACAATGTACTTTTTTTTCTGCTCAAAAACCTTCAAGGTTTCAAAAATCTCAATGACCTATAAAATGAAAATCAAATTCCTCAAGCTGTTATTCACAGCCCTTTACAGTGTGATCTAACTAAACACACTTTTCCACACTCATTTCTCCATCTTTCTTTTCTTAAAAAAAGTATCTTTACCTTCTGCCTTGGAATAGATAGTATGTATTAGTTACACGGCAGAAGAGAAGTAAGGGTTAGACAATTGGGGTTAAGGGACTTGTTCAGGGTCACACAGCTAAGACGTATCTGAGGCTATATTTGAACCCAGGATCTCATCTCCAGGCCTGGTTCTCTATCTACAGGCCCAAGTACTCCTTCCCATAACTCTAATTTCATTTCCCATGACCACTTCTTAACAAGAACTGTGCAAATTTTAGCCAAATCATTCTTCTCCACAATGGCTTCCAAACCCACTATGTTTATTTCTTACTCCACCTTCTGTGTGTGAAGGCCTCAAAAAATATTTTAATATGTGCTGATCTCTCCAATTCTCTGGGCTCTTAAATCACATATTTTCAGTATTATTCTGTAAGCTTCAATCATATTCTACCTTGCACTGCAATTTAAATTTTCACTGCTGCCTGTCTTGTGTCTCCAGTTGGACTATAAGTTCCTTAAAGATAAGACACATTTATTTTGCATACTACACAGTGTTACGTACATAGTATGTAAGCATTGACATATGAATAATCCTTAATCTCCCATCTCTAAAGCGAACTGAAATTTTGAAAATTGAAATTTGTTGATAAAATCATGGAACTTTATAATTAAAAAGGGACAGAGATAATTTATTTCAACTATTACCTTAAATATGGATCTAATTTATAAAATCCTGACAAGTCATTATCTAGCCTCCATTTGACTCTACTAATGGGGCAGACTGAGGCAGCCCCATAAACCCAATACATTCTGGGAACCTGACTGTTTTGTTATTACACATTGGCTACAAAGGACAGAACTAGGATCAACAGTTTAATACTTCTCCCACTTGATAGTCCTTCAAATATTTGAAGATGCAGCCAAGTTCCTGTCAGGTCTTCTCTGGGTTTTAATATGCTTTTCCAATATCATCTCTTTCATTCAACGAATCTTTGTATGGTATGCTTTCGTTATAAGAAAAGAGAAAAGTGAGTTTATATTTTACTCACTCATTTCTTCCTGTAGGGTTTCTTGTTTCTGTTTATAAATTTTAACTTCTTGTTCTAAATCTTCAATTCTGCTGTTTTGATCAGTAATAGTTTGATTCAGTTCTTTCACTAAACGTTCATAGTTAGCTATTTCCATGTCCATCAATGTAGTTTGCTGAGCATCCTGCATATTTTGTATATAGAAAATCCACATAAAATTCCAAATCAGTGAAAAAATGTTTAATTACAAAAAAGAATTATTAGTACAGAACATAAAACCCCTTGAAATTATTTTATATACCAGTGCATAAAACCAGAGACTAATTCTTATTCATTTAGTTTTAATTTTTATTAAGATTTCCTTATGTTTATTCTAGTTTTATGCTACCCCTTTTGTTCTCTTACATGCACAAAATAATTTTCTAAATATTTCTAATATAATTAAATTCAGTGACTTACTGAATTTTCCATTGTCATTCATATCTTTTCAAATATAGATAAATTAAATGTATATATTTTGAAAATTGGAAAGTAATTAAGTTTTCCCCCTTCACTACAGTTACTTACAAAAGAAAAAATAAGATTTCTATGCATTCTAACAAATGTGTAAAGTTAAATAAGACCTCAAAATAGGTAAAATTATAAAAGGGGTAAAGACACTCACAAGGAAAGCAGGCACTTGCAGAATACATTAATTTTTTCATTTTTATGAGGTACTATTTTAGAAATTACTAACTTTATACAACAATAATTTAGAAACTTAAAAGAACTTATAAAATATTTCTTCTCAAAGTAATGGGAGCATTTGGCCCTATGACCATGTGGCTTTCAAAATTCAACTAATGGGGCTTATTTTACCTTCTTAACCATCTCTAACTCTTGCATGGTTTTCTGAAGATATTTCTTTTCATTCTGAAGCTGTACCTGAAGCTCTTCAAGTTCCTTTAAAGTATTAGTATGCTCCTAAAAATTAGAACAAAACTATTAAAAAAGTATTAGTAACCAGGTTACTCAAATGAAGTTAACCTTATGACAGACAGGACCTGTAATCTTAGTAGTAAAAGGAACTCCCAGATGAGGAAACTCCCTCTATCAGTGCAGGCTGGCAGTTTTCCTTTAATTTATAGATTTAAGAGTATCTAGAAAGAGGTTAAGCAACTAAACAAGGTTCACATAGTCAATATGTCATAGGTCAGGGCTTTCTGGCTCCCAGGCCAGTTCTCTACCCATTATATCACATGCTGCCTCTTTACTTGTGTGACACTTTATACAAATGTTCTAATTTGTGTTTAAACTCATCTGAATTTACTAAATATTCTATTCAACTTTTATAATTCTTTTCTTTAACTAAATAAATCATATCTTTTACATTCAAATCAACAGTTGGCAAATACTCAAGATTTAATGAATATCATTTCATATCTGCCGACTATTTCTTCAGAGAGCCCTTCTTTCATTTAAACAATATTGTGAATAACAGAGAATTCTAAAACTAAAAGAGAACTAGCTCAGAGGTCATCTAGTCCAAAGCTCAATCAACACATTATTTTCTTCAACAATGTCACTGATAAAGTCATTTGTCCCCATTTAAAAGAAGTTCTTTATAGCTGAAATCTGTAGCCCAGCTTCAGAGAAAGTAGACTATCATCAAGACAGATCTTCAGATATTTAAACAGACAACTATCAGGTCTAATCTCCCTTCATTTGGATTCTATAATTCTATAGGTCATATTAGTTTTTATAGAAGACATTAATTTGGTTTGCAATTCACATCTTTTGATCTTTTTTTGCTCATGAACTATTGTCTTTCTGAATCTCCCTCAATCTTGTACTAGATCAGCTAAATTTTTGAACCCGAATTGACTTTACATTTATTACTAATAATTATTTTTTGAAAATTTTATTTAGTCAATTTAGAACATTAGGCTTTGGTTACAAGAATCATATTCTTTCCCTCCCTCCCATCCTTCCCATAGTTGACACTTAATTCCACTGGGTTTTACATGTGTCCTTGATCAGAACCTATTTCCATGTTGTTAAAGTTTGCACTAGGCCGATCATTCAGAGTCTACATCCCTAACCATATCCCCTCGACCCATGTAATCAAGCAGTTGTTTTTCTTCGGTGTTTATACTCCCACTGTGTTTCCTCTGCATGTGGATAACTAATAATTTTTATTATCTGGTTTAGTCAATTGTTCCTGCTTGTCAAGACATGGGATTTTAGTTCTGTCATGTAAAATAGCTTTCCCTCCATGTCTTTCATTGTAACATTTTTGAAGATATATACCAATTAGTGCCATCATTTAAATCACTTTAAAATAAAAATGCTAAAAAAAAAGGAGGGACAGGATATTATAGCAAGCTGCTAGGGATCTCTAGGATAATACTAATTCAAAATCATTATTATGCAGGCAAGGCTATTCAACCAATTATTAATCTAGCTAACTGTACAACCAATATTCCTTCGTCTTGTCCACAAGGATACAGCATATTACTTTACCTTTCTAGGCTTATTATACATTACTCCTCCTCATGAATTTTATTGTCTAATCAACTAGCCTTACTGTTATTCTTCACACAGGCTACTACTCCATTTCCCTTCTGTGTCTTTGCATAGTTTGCCCCCAAGACCTCGAATTCACTCTCTTAGAATTCTTAGTTTTCCTCAAAGCTCAGATTAAGTACCACCTTCAAATTAAGGACCTTCTTGATTCTATCCAACTGTTAAAGCTTTTATCTGTCTTGTATCTTTTTGTCTAATCAAATACATATTTGTCTTTTCCAAAAAAATAAGCTCTATGAAAGCAGGATCCATTTAATTATTGCCTTTATATTCTCAGTAGGTGGCATTTGGTGGACAATAAATGCTAGTTGACTGTGTATCATAATTGCTAAATGTTTGTTGAACTGAATATAACATGCATTCCTATATGAGAATGTCAGATACCTTACTGAAATCCAAGGATACTGTATATACAGAATTTCCTTAATTTACCAAATTAATAACTTAAAAATCAGAATAAAAAATAATTAAGTGGATTTTACAGCTAAATTACCTTTATTTTTTGCTCTTTTTGAAGTTTCTCAGTTTCCAATTCTTTGTCCACTGTGACCTTCACTCTCTGAACTTCCAAAATTTGAGCCTCTAACATCTTGACATTAGACTGTAGAGTTTCGATATGTGCTAGGAGAGTTTCATTATCAGAGCTCAGCTTGTCACACTAAAATGACAAATTATTTAGGACTGTGAATCAAGAAATCAACATTTCTTCATACTGTGTGATGTTGCCTAAGGAAGAGCAAACTAGCCCAAGTAGGAAATGGAGCAAAACAAAGCATCTTTGCTGAAGAAGAGTAGGAAAAGATTCATGAATGGCTGCTGTACTTCCAGCATGGGCAAACTAAGAAACCTCATACTGGAAAAGGGACCAGGGCAGGGAGGGATGGGGTAGGGGGAGAATAGATTTCAAATGAATAGAAGCTTGAAAAGTAAATTTCCTTCTCTTTAAGATAAAAAATTAAGAACTAATTCTATAGCATAGAATATGTAATAAAGTATACTTGTAAAAATCTCACTGTCAGTATTGATAGGAACACTTTTTTTATGTTCTATCAGGAAGAGTAAGAGATGTATGTACTCTACAAGTGACCAAGTATTTTAGAGGAATTTAACTGGAGCTTGATAAAATCAGCACAGTATCATCTACAAACAGTAGCAAGTCAAAGATCTTAACAGGTTCTGTGCTAGATATGAAAATCTTCCAAGAACAGTGGCAAACGCATTTGGTGGGTCCAAGGCTTCCTGCTTTATGACTCAATTGATATAATTTATCAGTCAAACAAAATTTCTATTATTCATTTCAAGAAATGTTGTATGATTCAGTCACATGCAGAGGAGAGATTATGTTGAAAGAGAAAAAGCTTCTAAAGACGAAATTTGTTCTAATTCAATACTTTTTATAGTCAATAATTAAGAACAACAGGAACTTGTATTCTCTAAACTTTTAAGCTTTTTGACACCAAAAATTTGGTCTATTAGTAAACTACTTAATGTGAAAGCTTACCTGTTCCCTTGTCATACCTAAATCAAGGAAGTCTGCTGCATATATAGATTATTTTCACAAAGATTTTGTAGAGATGGAAAAGATGGCTTATACATTAATAGCTGATATTTTTTTCTTGATCACTTTGTTTGGGGGTCTGTGATGTTTTTCCTCTACATACTTGTAATTTCTCCCATCTTTCAGATAATTTGATTAATCCCTCAAAAACTGTGTTGCCTCCTAAATAGAGTACTTCTTCATATATTTGATTTAGTATACCTGCTATTCCCATTTTCAGTGCCATTTGTACTTCATCAGAACATCAAGGGCTGTGATGTCAGAATCTAAATATGACAGTTGCATTGTCATTGATGAGACTGTTAGAAACACCTTTACAGATCTTTTTTTTCCCCTCTTTGTCATCTTTCCA
Organism: Monodelphis domestica; assembly: GCF_027887165.1. Classification (NCBI taxonomy): domain Eukaryota; kingdom Metazoa; phylum Chordata; class Mammalia; order Didelphimorphia; family Didelphidae; genus Monodelphis; species Monodelphis domestica. The sequence continues at coordinate 189,577,258 of NC_077234.1, forward strand.
GAATGGGATGACCAAACTTTTTTGGTTATTTTTTCAAGAAGCCTTTATTATCTTCTATGAGATTTTACAAATGAGTTTCTATTTTTCAAAACCATTGTTGCCCCTTGGCTGGTATCTCTCTTGCTTGGAAAAAAGATAAAGTGTTTGTTGATTGGTCTTTGGGTTTACTTCTTGTGGCTACTGAGTTAGAATTTAGGAAACGGTCCCAGGAGGTGTCAGTGTATATTCTTTCTCATTTTCTAGCATCAATAATTTTAAAAATAGGTCAAAATGGACCTTTAACTTCTCATTTTTATTGCTTCTTCTAACTTGGTAATGATGAAGTCACAATTACATGTTCAAGTATTAGTCCTAATTATATTATGAACTCCTTATTGGATTCTGCTTTTGTATTCCATCTACCACCCTCATTTTCTTATCAGCATGGTACCTGCATATAGCAGGAAATCAATGTTTTCTTGATTAGAAACTGCAACCTTTATACTCTTTTACTGGCATTTAAACTGGTCTATATTTAATAAAAGAAGTTTTCTTAAATAAAAAAACTGAATATATTCTACAGGAAGTGTTAAAACACCAAACCCTTACTTTATGTATTATAATGTTAGATATCATTTCTAAGGTAGAAGAATAGTAAAGGCTAAGCAATTGGAATTAAGAGATTTGCCCAGGGTGACACAGCTAGGAACTGTGTAAGGCCCTATTTAAATTAAGAACTAAAGGCTTGGCCACCTACTTGCCCCAGAAGCTAAATATTGATAACTCAAAGCAGCAAGTGAAGGGACAAATAACTTTTCTTTATCTGTAATGATATCCATATTAAATGAAATCCAACATAACTGGTGGCTAAGTTAGTGTACAATAATTACAAGTTTTACAAAAGAAATTTCTTATTCAATGAACTATAAAAATGCTTATTCAAAATTCCCTACAGTGAACTTATTCCTTCCCATGCACCTATTCACATTTGGAAGGCTCTGTTTAAAAACATTTACCAATTGTTGCAATGTTTCATATCTTATTCCTCTCAATTAGAAAATAAAAGTACTAAAAAGGGATTATTGCTAACCTTAAAATGTGACAAACAGAACAGATATAAACCAAAGACTGACAAAATACATGATTACATTTTCATTTCTTTTGGTTATTTCTCAATCAAAATGAAAGCATGGTGCTTTTCCTTATATAGCTGGTTTCTGTTGGAAGCAAAGGAAAAACAGTCAGAGGTTCACCTTTACTGAATGAGTAACCTTCTAAATATGGTATGTTAAATAAAAAAAAATCTAGACAATAGCAAAGAAATATATCCTGTAGATAAAAGTTCTTCACATATGAAAAATTTAATCAACAATTCCATTAACAATTGATGCTGTTTCAAACTTTTTCTTAGAGAATATTTCAGAATATAATTTTTTTAAAGTTATACATTAATATTTTTGGTAACATGTCTTCTTTATTAAAGTCAATGAATATGTGTTAATGAGCATATCCATAAATAATCAATTTTCAATTACCTGAGAAGTTGAAGTATTTAATTGTCTTTTAAGGTCTTCTATATGATGCTCAAAATTATTTGCACGCTCCTTTTCCATGTCCAATTGCTCTGCTTGTTTATCATATTCTAAGAAAAGATTCTTTAAAGAGAGACAAACAATTCCTTAAATCTGTGTTGGTGAAGACATGGCACACATGCCTTGGCAGCATGGAGGGGGCTGGTCCATTCCACCTTGCCTGAGGACAATTTTCACATACCCTACCCCTCTGGCCAACTGCCCAATATGAGTACTTCCTCTCTCTGCTCTCTGGGATAATGCAGGGGGCTTACAGGTGGCTTGAAGGAGCAGTTTGGCCACATGATCTCTAAAAGGTCTGCCAACTCTGCCTTAAGTAAAACACACTAGAATATCACATGCTGAATATTTAGAGTTATAGTCTTCTTCTTAATATTTATAAATATGGACTGGATGCTAATAATTTTTATTAGGATATATTATTAGAATATTCAATTCATGTGAAAATGAGGCAAAGAAAAACACTTTTGCTACATTTGGCATTTAAATGAAAGATAGCTAAAAAGATTAAAGGAAAAGAAATTTCCAAGAAGTGATGAAAAGACTTATGAATTCTACTACAAAATGCTACTCTAAGTACAAGAGACTAAAGCTATAATTATTATAAATCCTATGTGGGCTTCCAATAAGAATTCCCACACTAATTTCAGGTTAGGGATTGGAAAACAAATACTGTAAATCAAAATATCAGTTTAATAAGGCAAAACCAGCTCTTGGTTGGTTAACGAGAGGTTAACGGGAACAATTATTTTTTCAGGCTACTGACATATTCTTAATCCTGTGCCTTTAGTTCAGTATGCACTAAGTCAGGGGACATGCTGGTCACTATTCTTACAAATGCATTTTTAAAAGAAAGAATAGAAACTATTTATTGACCACTGCTTACCAGCATATAAAATAAAGTTAACAATATACAGCTGTGCAACATTCCAATAACTATAGTTACTGTTTTTGCCTGATTCTTTTGGAACCAATTGATCTGAATACTCAAAAGGTGAATCTTGCATATTGAAGGTAATTCTTTGTCACCAGAAAAAGAGCTGCTATAAATATTTTTGTACATATGAATTCTTTTCCTTTTTCTTTGATCTCTTTGATACTCAGACCTGGTAATGGTATTACTGGGTCAAAAGGTATAGTTTTAGAGTATGGCTTCAAATTGTTTTGATTATAGTTAACAGATCCACCAACAGTGCATTAGTATACCCATTTTTCCACTTCCCCTCTAAACTCTATTATTATCCTTTTTTTTTTAAAGAAATCAAGCTAGTCAATCTTATGGGTATAGCAGTAGCTCAGAGTTGTTTTAGAGCATTTTTTTTTCATGTAACTATTGTTATCTTTTATTTCTTCTGAAAACTTTCTGTTCATATCTTTTGATCATTTATTAATTGAAGAATGGCTCAAATTTTTATAAATTTGGCTCGGTTCTTCATATATTTAAGAAATGAGATTTTTATAAGAGACACTGGCTATACATTCTTTCCCTAGTTTCCTGTAGTCCTCTAATTGTGGCTGCATTGTTTTGTTTGTGCAAAACCTTTTATATTTCATGTGATCAAAATAATCCATTTTTCTTCCTGTGATTCTTTCTCTTGGTCACAAACTTTTCTCTTTTCCCAAAATCTGACCGGTAATTTGTTTTTCCATACTCCCCTAATTTGTTTAAGATATCAGCCTTTATGTCTAAGTCATTTTGACCTTATCTTTGTATATGGTATAAGATGTTGTTCTATTTCTAGTTTCTGCCAGACTGCTTTCTAGCTTTCACAGTAGAATTTATTAAATACTGAGTTCTTGCCCCTGTAGCTTTGATCTTTGGGTTATTAAAATATTAGGTTACTATGGTTTTATTTACACACACACACACACACACACACACACACACACACACACACACACACACACACACACATATAATGTAACCTGTTTATTTCAACAGTCAACCAACCACTCTATTTCTTAGCCAGTACAAACTATTTTGATGATTATGACTTTGAGGAATAGTTTGAGATCTCGTAGCATGAGGTTATCTTCCTTCACTTTTCAGCCCCCATCAAGTCCCTCAATATTACTCATCTTTTGATCCTCTAGATGAGTTTTATTTATTTTAGCTTAATAAAATAATTCTTTGGTTGGTTGGCTGGCATCTGTTGATCCTCAACAGAAAGTAAGCTTTCTGAAGAAAGGAATTATTTTTTTTTGTTTTCTATCCCCCATCACTTAGCATAGTGTCTTATATAAAGTGGGTGCTTGAATTTAGAATATTCTAATATAGGCAAAAATACATTTCCAGAAATAATTATCTTCACTTTGAAGTTGTAAGGTGAAATTTTAAAAAATATTAAAAGGATTTTTACCTTATAGCCTTCTGCTCCTCGAATGAGGTCTTTCATAGAAGTAGACAAATGATCTCTTTCAGATCGAACCAATTCAAGTTCTTCCCTCAGAGATTGTGCCTATTTCACACACATATCAATATTATGATTTTATTCAACACTGAAAAATGAAGATTTGTTTAAAACTGCAAAACTCCAGAGTGTTTAGAAGGTATCTTACCTCTTTTCGGCTGGAATCAAGTTCTTTTCTTGCTTTCAAGGCAACAAGTTTTATCTTACTTAATTTCTCTTCTTTTTCTTTTGATTCTTTTTCTAAATTTACTGAAAACAAGAATAAAAAGAATTGTTTATTTAATTTACAAGGAATTCTCTAGTAAAATACCTTTGGGACCTGCCCATTGCCTTATTCAGTTCAATATTTTTATTAATGACTTCGAGTCAGAAATAGCATCTTTATCAGAAATGTGGAAGATGTGAATCCAGGTGGAACAGGTAACATACAGCATGATAGAAGAATCCAAAATTGATCTCAACAGATTACATAAGTCAACAGATAATAAGTCAAATTTACAAGATGACATTTAATAAGTGTTTCAGTTCTGCGCAGAACATTTTAGAGAAAATGTTGATGAGGATGGTGATGAGACTAGAAAATGTTATATAAAGGGGGCAGAGTCAAGATGGCGGCCTAGAAGGAGCAGAAGTTCAGATCTCTGAAAACCCTTCCTTACCGATCACAAACTGAATGCTCCCAGGGGACTGAAAAACAAACTTAACAACAAGACAGAGCCAAGGAACCCTCCTGCTGGACTTAATTCAAAAGGTACACCCCCTGAAAAGCTGGAATCCAAGAACACTTGGGTTTAAAGGGAAGATAGAAGGAAGGTCCCAGGACCCATCCCCCTTCCCACCCAGAGCATTGAGATTCTAGCAGCAGCGGGAACTTCTGGGTGGGCAAAGGTGCTGGTCTGAAAGGCAAAGCTTGAGAGCAGAGCTGGCCAAGTTCAGAGTGTCCAACATAGACAGCGGGGAAGGAGCTAGAGAGGGAGCATAGATCTGGCAGCCTGGCCAGAGCTTTGGAGATCTTCCATATTTGCTCCAGCCTTCCAGGAAGTTTACGACTCAGAGCACACCCAGCCCAACTAAGCTGAACTTAATCCCATCAAAAGTCTCCAGAATGCAAGGAAGCCCAAGCTCCCCACCCATCCTCATTGACTGCTGGACGTTAAGCCAATCAAAAGCCTCCAGAGGACAGGGAAGCTCAAACCCCCAACAACCCTCTCCCAGAGACTATACCAAGAGATCTTCTGTTAAAGCTCCAAGAGGGGAGACTGATAGAAGTCCCCAAAAAACAAAAAAATGAGAGGAACAAGAGCACAGACAAATACGGGGAGTAAAGAAGGGGTGAATTTGAGCAAACAACAGAAAAAGAAAGAAACTACAATAGACAGCTTCTACTCAGCAAATGGAACAGAGGGGGAGAGATCAGCAAACGATAAATCAGAAATCCCAGCGATTTGGATACAGGCTGTGGAAGAACTCAAAACACAACTAAGAGAGGCTGAAGACAATTGGGAAAAGAACTTAAAAATTAAGATAAGTCATCTGGAAACAGAGGCACTTGAACTAAAACGAGAAAATAGTGTCTTGAAAGCCAAAATCAACCAGCTGGAAAATGAGGCAAAGGAGATGAAAGACAAGGTAAAGAGGATGAAAGACGATCTTCAAAGAAAATCAGACCAGAAGGAAAGGATGACCAAAAAGCCAGAGATGAAATCCAATCTAGAAAATGTTATATAAAAACTGAGAACTGAAGAAGAGAAGTTATGTTTCTAGGGGGCAGGGTTTGCAAAAATGGTACAGTAGAAAGAGTGCTAGATTTAAAGTATGGGTATGATTTGGGGTTATGGTTTTTAAAAGACCACTGTTACAAATATGATTATAGAAATAGTAATAAGTAATAAGACATGTATAAACCAGGGGAATTGCTTGTCAGCTCTGGGAGGTGGGAGAGAAGAGGTGAGAGAACATGAACATGTAACCATGGAAAAATATTTAAAAAAAATTAAATAAAATAATGTGGGGAAAAAAATCAAGTCAAAGGTCTTGGGGTCTAATCCTGGCTGGACTACTTATTGCCTGGATGACCTTGAACAAGGCCTTTGAAATTCTCTGGGCTTCAATTTCTTATCGATAAAATGAAGGGGTTAGAATAGAGTTTTTATTCAACACTAAATACATTATTCTATGGTTCAAAGTATTTGAAAAATCTTCTAATGGAAGGATTAGATTGTTTTGTACTAAAAGAGGTAGGGATTATAAGATATTTCCAAGACAAAATACAGTCTGATATAACAGAAAAACTGTTAATAATTAAAGCAGTTCACAAGAGAGTTGCCTTTCTAGGTGGTAAGTTCCCCATTAAGTCTTCACATGGAGATAAAGAACTGTTTGGGATATTAGAAAAGAAAACTCTTCAGGTCTATGTTTGACCAGAGACTTCTGAAATCCCTTCCAAATCGAAGATATTAGGCATAAACTGAATTAGAAATTGTTAAGATAGAAAGCAAGAAACATATTGCTGGGTTGTTAAAATGAGATATTAACATTATTATTATTACTTTTTTAAACCCTTACCTTCCGTCTTAGAAGCAGTACTATGTATTGGTTCCAAAGCAGAAGAATGGTAAGGGTTAGGCAATGAGGGTTAAGTGACTTGCCCAGGATCACATAGCCAGGAAGTATCTGTGGCTGAATTTGAACTCAGGACCTCCCATTTCTAGGCCTGGCTCTCAACCCACTGATCTACCCCTTATAATTTATATATATATTACATATAATATATATAATACCCCCTAATATATATATGCATATATATATTTAATCATTTAAGTTCTGACCTCCTGATTAAGTCAGATAAACAGAGTGGCTTTAAGGAATTATCAGCCATTTTCCCAAATATTCTACACATTTGGGTCCATTTCTGTATTGTCAAAGGTAATGGGGAAGCAATTATAAACAGTATAGGTAGTCAAGGGCTAGAGGAGTTAATTTATATGAGTCAGAATCAGTGAAAACCCAATATACCACTTTTGGTGTAGTGGTGTTAGTTCTCAAAGGCCCTCAGGCACTTTCATCTTAGTGGTGCTTTTTGTTCTCTCTCTCCTACTTATCCTACAGTGTTCCTGCATTGCTCACCTTATTTCTTTTGTGATATATTGATCTTCAGACAGAGTTTCTGATTTCAGTTTGGTAATTGGTTCTTGCTGGTACCTTTTTCTTTTCTCTTTCCTCAATTCAATCCTACTACTAATTTAGTTTTTGATATTTGCCTCCTAGTTCAAATTTTCATGCCTTCTTAAATGTATTTTTGATTTTCACTAATTAGTTATATCAAGATGGTGATTGTTAATATATTTAATATATTCCTTAACTGGCATATAAAAGTTCTATTGTGTAAAAGCTTAGATATCCATACATGTTGATGTTAAATTCTTCTTAAAATGACAGATAAGGAGGAAAAAAAATCATTAGAACACAGATCTGTTTTGGGGCATTTCTTGATCATAAATCTTGTACTTGTAAATTAAGTGTCAACCAAAATGATGTTTTGATTGGGAATCTCTAAAACTTAAAAGGCAGGTCTGAAGATCATATATCTTTTTACTTCATGCTTTGTAAACATTAACCTTAAGTTGGGTTTTTTGTGTTTTCAAATGAGAAATTTCCAAAAATTTTTTTGTAGAAGATATTTTTTTAAAAAAGTTGCTTCTTTTCATTAATTACAGGATAGGCCACTGCTATATATATAAAAATATTCTTACTGAGAGAATTTTTTGCCTATCATCCTCAATGGAAATAGATAAAAATAGCCCAGGAAAAGAGTCTCAAAACAACTTATCTTAGCCAAGTAACTATTTAGAAGATTGATTTATATAACAATGTCAAACAAAACTCACCATATCTAAGAGTTATATTTATTAGCTATGTGAATTATTTTCTTTAACTTTTTTTCAAGGCACTAATTCTATAATGTGGTTTATCCTTATCATTAAAAGAAATTGAGATTTAAGGAACAATTACCATAAAAATAAATTTCTGCTAAATTATTTATATATATAAATAGCCACAAACGTCAGTAAATATAACCCTACAGTCTTGTTGAAATCTGTTTAGCCAGATTTTCTTTCCAGATGGTTTTATATTCCTATTAAAAAAGATAAGTGTTCAGACAGTTGACTATTTCAAACCACCCATGTTATGCAAAATCTAATACTGTATTAAAGTTTCTGGATCCTCCTTCCCTTATAATCCTTTTAGGATTTCTCTCTAGATTTCATTCAATCAGAATCATCATATATGTAGTTGCTACCTTCCTGTTATCTGAAAATGATTTTATATCCTAGGAGGTGTACATAAAGTCTCAAAATATTACATCTTTTTTTTTTTTTAAGTGAATTGGATGAAGGCAAAAGGAAGTAGTACATTTATTCACAAACATTGGTTTGTAAAGGTTATGGCTAGATTTTTTTTTCAATATCCAATGGTGCTAATGCCTTAGTAAGGCTTAGAGGGAAATGACCAAATGAGTATATGAAGGTAGCAGAAGACAAAGTAGAGGTGGTCTTTTTCTTTTAGGGAACCCTAAAAGCTTGTCTAAATAAGTGGTAAAAAGCAAGAACTAGTTTCTTGTTTTTTTTTTTTAGACACACAAACTTGATGAATGCAAATGAAACGGTTTAGTTTTTCTGAAAATTCATCTATCTGAACAATATACAACATACAAGTTTATTTCTTCTGATTACATAGCTTTTTTTTATCCTTTTGTACAATCAGGAAATCATCATCAGGAAACTGATAAGACAGATACAATAATCAAGCATGAACATGTGTGGCTGTTATATAAATGCAAAGTACTTCCACTAAGAGTAAAATAAAAAGGTTCATAGAATCATAGACATAGAATTTTGAAAGTGTTTTGCCCAAAGTTACACAAATGTTTAAGTGGCAGAGCTAGGATTTAAAACCTCATCCTCTTGCTAAATCTATTACTCTTTCAAATGTGACATGTTACTCTTTAGGACTCTCTACTTTCATGTTATGTTATTTCAAAGTACTGCTAAACTGATCCCTTGAAACTTGAAGCCTGGATTTTGATTATATTAACTTCAAACTCTAAATCTTCTGCTGTTTTTTCCTTAAGTGATCAATCCATATTTCATATTTTTACTAACTTAAAAATGTCACTTCTGATGAAATATCCTTTAAAAAATATAATTATTCAAAAAAAACTCTGCTGTTAAGACTAAGATTTTAATCTTTAACACACACTAAGTCTTTTCATTTGCCGAGTATCAACTATGCTTAAAGCTTTATTGTCATCTTTTACTACCCCATTCTTCTTCACTTCCAACATCCAAATTGATTGGCCAATCCTATTGTGTCTTTAATATACATATAGCTCTACTAATTCTATTCGCTACAGTGTCTGCTCCTTTACGTTCTTACTGCCATCACTCTAGTCCCAAGTTGGTGAAGACATGGCATGTGTGCCCCGGTGTGTTGGAGGGGGCTGCTCCATTCACCTCTCCACAGTGCCTGAGGGCAATGTTCACATGCCCTACCCTGCCCTTCCACTCACCAGCCCAATGTGAGCACTTTCTCCCTCTGCTGTCTGGGATAATGCGGGGGCTCAAGGCAGCTTGAGGGTGCAGTTTGGGCATATGATCTCTAAAAGGTTTGCCAATGCTGCCCTAGTCCAAATCTTCATGACTGCCAGGATTATAGTAATGGCTTCCTAACCAATCTTCCTGCCCACAATTTTTCACCCAATACATCCTTCACTACACTGTCAAAATTGTCTTCACACATTGTCAAAGCAATTTTTAAAATTCAAGGTCTATGAAACTTTACTATCAAAAAATTTTATGTGTCACATTACTATCTACCAAATAAAAATCCAAACTTTTTGAAGACTAGCATTCAAGGTCCTTTATAACCTGCCACCAATTTACCTCTTACAGTGTAATATTCATGTTCATATAATTGGTATTCAAGCCAAATTGAACTATTCACCACCTCATAAATAGAATCCACACTTTTCTACATTGGTGTCTTTGGCCTATTCTTGATACCTGAAATCTCTCCCTTCCTCCCTAAGCTGAAATTCTAATCTTTAAGAAATCTTAATTCTTTAAGACCTTCCTAGTTGAAAAACAATTTCTTCCTCTGGAAAAATTTCATAACACTTTGTAATTATTTTATGCATTAATATTGCATATTACTTTCTATACATTTTGTATATACTCTATGAGGGCTGAATAGTGTATATTTTAGGTGCTCATTGTTTATTGAACAAATGCACACAAATGTAATATATATATATATAAATGTAATATATACATATACATATATATATAACTTAGGAAGTAATATGCTTAGGTTATCATAAAGTTCATTTTAGTATCACAATCAGCTCCATTTATGTAGCATTATTCATGTTTTCCAAATAAAGATTAACAATAATTTGTGTGTGTATGTATGCATGTGCATGTGCATGTGCAGCTAAATGGGAGAAATGGATTGAGAGTCAAGCCCTGGGCTCAAATCTGGCCTCAGACACTTCCTAGCTATGTGACCCTGGGCAAGTCACTTAACCCCCACTGCCTAGTACTTACCACTCTTCTCCCTTGGAACCAAAACATAGTATTGATTCTAGGATAGAAGGTATGGGTCTAAAAAAAAATTCAAGTAGGTAGTTATTAAGAAATAATAACCTTGTGGCAATTGTTATGCCTCATGCTAATGTAAATTTTTTTGGGAGATGACCTGTTAATGAAGACATGTATAATAAAGTATACAATTACTTTGTCACACTACTTAAAAAAAACCCTACAGAAGAAAATAGTCAAATTAAATATAGTACACAGAAAATCCAGAAAACAATAAAATTTACAGAAATCAAGGATTGAACTTCCTCTTGAATCTAAACCATTTCAAACAAATTTGATTCTTTAAAAATAACTCCTTTGGTAATAAATTCATTATGTCTTACATATTTCATTAAACCAAACTTAACACTCTAAGCCTTTAAATTCCCTTCCTCCTCACCAGATCAAGCATCCTTTCCTAGAGACAAATACGTGGAAATAGAAGGCATAACTGAAAAAAAAATAGTAAGGGCACTGGGAAAAGAACATCTGCCATAAAAACCTATTAGCTTAATGAATTCTTATTCCATAACAAGAGACATGAAAAGAAAACAGCTGTCTTTATAAAAAAATGTTAAACAAAAATAGTTACCAATTTTATCTTCTAGCTCCATTACTGAATGTTGATCACTTTTTACAGAGGTTGAGTTCTCTAAGGAATCCTACATTTAAACAAAGGCAAAAAAAGGCAAAATGATGTAATTAGAAGTTTCTTTGTAATGATGAAATAGCAAGAATCATTGTACTGAAAAAAAAAGCTAAAGTATCATATGATCTATATAAAAATATTCTGGGGGTAGTTTTTTCTCAGTGTTATCAAAAATTTTAATATAAATCAATAACAGAAAGCTTCAGGTAGAAAAGCATAGCATCTATAAATAATGTACACAATCTTAAACATGAAGTCCTCATAATACAGGAAAGATCAAGTAAATTTTCCAGCTTACCATATTATGATTAAAGAATTTTTTGGGTAGAGGAACTCCAAATTTTAATGAAATAGAATTACCAGTACAGTTTTATTTTTGTTTTGGCACTGTTCCTTATTGAGGAACAAGTTTTGAGACAAAATTTTCTGGATCTTAGTGATCCTGCTATATAAAAAATAAGTCATTTAATCCCATTATTACTTTTCATAAGCAATTCAAGATAATTTTTAAAAAGTGCCATTTTATTAGACTAAGCCTTATGAAAAGTCTGGAATGCTTTTGAGTAAGCTTACCATTTAGAAACAAATAAAAAGTGGTAAATTTTCTTTTGACTTCATTTATTCTAAGTTAATTCTCCCCAGGGTTTCATTATTAGTAAAAGTGTTTGGAATGGGCATACTCTAATCAAGAATTTTATTAATAAAATAAAATAATTTGCAACCTTTAAAGTTGTCAATTCTGCTTTCACATCATGTAGTTCAGCTTCTCTTTGTTCTAGCAATAGTCTTATGTTTCCTTGCTCTTCTACAGAAGACTCTCCTTGATCCTGAATTTCATTTTTGCTACATAGAAGCTTCTGAGAGACTTCTTTTATCTGAGCTAAAAGATTTTGGTTTTCAAGCTGTGTCTTCTCATTTACATTATTCATCTCTTGAAGATCATGTTGCAATGCCACTTTTTCTGATAGACATCCATCCAGTTCTTCCTTCAGAGAAATTCTCTCTCTTTCATAGTCTTCCAGTAAAGATCGAAGTTCTTTACAATTGGCTAAATTCTCTTCTTTGATATATTCATTTTCTTTCTGCAACTGAAGCACCATTTCATTTTTCTGAAAATCCAAGCTCAGTTTTTCCTCCTTCATTCTTTCTAAAGAGTCTCTTACAGCTTGTAAGATAATCATGACATCTTGTTCCTCATTTATTTCTGAACCTGTGGCTCCCATCTCTTTCAGGAAATTATACAGCTGGCACCTAACAATTGAGTTTTGTGTTTGCTCCTTTACAAATAACTCCTCTAAATTATCTTTTTCTTTAATTGCCAGCTGAAGTTTATTTCCCAATTCTGTAGTTTTCTCTTTAAAGCTAAATTCTTTTTTTTCAGCTATGAAAGTGTCCAAATCTTTATTCATTTGGTCCCTTTCTGTACTTAGTTTTTCATTTTCTTTCTGAAGGTTCTTCATCTGAGACAACAACATTTCTTGCTCTTCAGAGAGAACTTTAACTTGAACCTCAAGCTTTTTCACAATTTGGCTGTTATGCTCTTTTTCTTTTAAAGCCTCTTTCCATGCTACCGTTGATGCATTCACCTTTTGTTCTAGTTCATTGTTGTACTGAGTAATTTGATCTTCTTTTTCCTTAAGTTTTATAATCTCTTCCTCTTTCCTTTCACATTTTTTGTGGAGGTTGTCCAATTCCTCCTGAGCATTTTGTATTTTACTTAAGAAATGATCCTTTTCATCATTAAGAGTACATATTTTTGCTTGTAGCTCTTGAACCATGAGATCTTTCTCATTGAGACTAATCAATATTTCTTCATTTTTCTCTTGAAGGTCCTTGACTACATTTTCTTGTTTCTCTGTCTCATCTTGTTTAGATATTACTTCTTCCCGTTCTTTGAGATCATTCAGAGTTTCAAGGAGCTTATCTTTTTCATTAAATGCAGCTCTGAGTTTTTGCTGCAGCTCAAAAACATCAGAAGCTTGCTGTTGCTTCATGGATTCAAATTCCTGGCTGATCTTTCCAGCTGACTCACCCAAATCTCTTTGTAACATTTCCATAGTTTCTCGCAAACTCTCATAATTTAAAACTGCTTCCTGCTTTTCTTGCTGTAAGTTTTCATACTGTTCCCTAAGATCCTGTATTTCAATCATTATGGCTAAATTTTCTTTTTTTGAATCTGACAAGAAAGTTTGCTTTAGTTCTGATATTTCTTTTTGATATGCCTCTTTAAGTCTCTCTACTTCCATATCATGTTGTTTAATAGTATTGCTAACTTGATTTCTTGAAGCTTCTAGCTCAGATTTTAATTTTTCAATTATACAACAGTGATCTTCTTTAACAAGTAGTAGTTCATTAACTTTAAATTCTAAATCTTCCCGCTCATGAAAAAACTCATCCTTTATATGCTGGGCATCCATCTCTAGTTTTAATTTAAGATTATTCATATAGGTTACTTCATCTTTTAACATACTATGCTGTGACTCCATTTCTTTCAAGGAATCTTCTAAGTGTTTGACCTTTTCATTAACTATTTGTTTAACAGCAGTATCTTCTTGGATTTTTTTATCATGTACTTGATTTTCTTTAATTGGATTTAAGGCTTCTTTAAGGTTTTCATGTTCCACCTGCTCCTGAATGTTTTTTTCATTTACCTTAGACTGCTTTAGCTGTATCGATTTGTTTCTTTCTTCTTCACTATCTTTACCACAAACTTCTAGTTGATACATCAATGTTGCCATTTCTTCTTTGTGTACAGTCTTCAGTTGCAAAAGCTCCTCCAGCAAGCTACTAATTTCACCTTGGTAATATTGAGAATTAGCCTTAATAATGTTTTGGAGAACATTAATTTCTTGATTTTTTCCATCAGCGATAGCCTCTAATTGTTTTTTCAGATACAAAATTTGTCCTTCATAAGCTGGCCTAATTCTTTGAATCTCTTCTTGAAGCTTTTTGACATCATCTTGGGACTCATTATTATTAATTTTAAGCTTTTCTGCAAGTCCTATTTGTTTTTGCATTGCTTCCTGCAATTCCTTCTCTAAGCCAGCTTTATCTTCACTGTACTTGGACTGTACTTCAACCAAATCAGTTTTCAAACTTTCAATTTCTTTCAAGTAACTTCTACGTGAGTGTTCCAACTCGTTTTGTAGGTCTTCCATCTTGGTTATGGAATGCTAGTTTAAAAAAAACATACATTAATCATTTAAAAAGATAAAATTAACCTTAATTTCCAGTTTTCTCAACCTCTTTTTAGTTGCAAACTAATCAGATAGAGGAGAAACCCAACAGAGATAAGCAGGATAGATAAAGATGTTTTAAATATTATTACTATAGCTAACATTTAATGAATATTATTGTAGAAGACAGCATACTGTAGTCAATGCTTGAACAAAAAGCAGGTAAAGTATCTGAATCTGACTTTCCCTTTTTTTAAACACTTAACTTTCTGTTTTGGAATCAATACTAAGTATTACTTCCAAGGTAGTAGGCCACTGGGGTTAAGTGAAACAGTTAAAAGTGTCACAGGACCCCCAATCTCCTGACTTGGTCTTCTATCCACCGAACCACCTACCAACCCCTGAATGTGACTTTCCTTTTAAAAGTATCTAAAAATTGTTTTTAACTTTAAAAAGTAAACTTTCCTTATTCAAACAAGGCAGTTGCAGACATTGACAAAAAGAAAAAGGAATTTTAAAGCTAGAATTATGACAGAAACGAATGACACATAGGATTGGCATCGTATTTTTAGCTAAGGATACTTGGGGTCATCAGATGGAGTTCTACTCTTACAATGGTAAATAAGGAAAGGTTAAATTATTACACTTTGTACTACTTATATAAGGAAAGCTTCATGAAGAAAATGAATATCACTAGCAGTAGTTATCTACAAGAATATGTGTAAATGCTTTGTCTCAGAAAAAACGCAAAGTGTTAACGTAGATCATATCTGGTTAATATAAATTCAGGTTCTGTTAAGACAAAGTGTGGTGCTATGGAAAGGGTACTAAATATGGAGTCAGGGGATACTAGTTGGAATTTCAGCTCTGTCATTAACTATTTCCAATTTTGGTCAAAATCTATGTTCCCATTAACTGTATTTAAATAGTTAATTATAGAATTTAATGTTATCACAAGTCTTTATATAACATACATTATTTATATTGTATCTCATCCTGCATCTACATCTTCTGGGTATTTAAGCTATGCTATAGATGCCTACATTTCATGTACTTATAGCAGACCCAAGGAAAAAAATTAACCATTTGAATTTTCAGAAACGGTTGCTATTAACTTCTGCAGGAGATGCACTTATCAGGCATTTTACCACTGTCCAAATGTTATTATTTACGTGATTACAACTGAAAATAAAAATGGCCTACCTCTGGCAAACTTGGGAAGAAAACTTTCTAAGGTGGCTTTAAGTCTCCCTTTTCCTGCTTGCTTTTTTCCCTTAATGGTATCCTTTCTTTTCTTCTGACTCTCCTCTCCCTTTAATTGCTCAATGCCTCGATTTTTAACTTCTTCTTTAATACAATAAAACTTTTGGCTAAAACTCATTTACAACATTATTAATTATCCTGGCTTCTTGAATGTTTAAATTTTCTTCATAAATGTAGAATAAAAGGAACACCCATCAGCTTAGCTGGTCTTTCTTCTACTCCTCTCAACCCTTTCTTTCCAAATCTCTATATGGTCAGATTCCCACAGACTGGGGAATCCAATGCTTATCTCAGATTCTCATTGATTTCCTTGATCTTTCTCCATGCCATCATCCCTGGATAAGGTCTTACTTTATTCCAAATAGCACTGTAATTAAATATTATTTACTTTGATATTTTTAAAATTTTAGAATGTATAACTATAAAATAACTTTAGAGATTACTTTTTCCTAATGAAAATGCTTTTTCTCAGTACAGCCATCATGATTAAACAATGCAACAATAAAGTTAGATAGTAACTGAGGACATATTAAAAACATTCATGAGAAAAAGATAAGTTTCCATACTTCAGTTTCTTGCTTCATTTTAACATTCTCTTTCTTCAGTGCTAAACAGTGTTGCTCATACTCTGCTTTTTCCAAAAGAATAGTATCCAGCCGTTCTGTAAGAGCCTATTTTTGAACAAAACAATATGTTCATTAAGTGCTAATCAAAAAAGAGATTATCGTTTGGTCACCAAATATTAATATGGTACTGAAAAATTTTCTGTTTTATTAGGAAATGGATCACTAGACACTCATTTTTAGAACATCTATACGGCCTGCTACCTAGAAATGGTATACTAAAATTCTGATGATAGTAGAATAGTTATGGCAAAACAATTATTTTAAATATGATTTTACTTCATAAAGGCTAAAAGACTAGATGAACGGTCATAGTTTTGAGAGAATAAAGGGAAGTTGGAAAAGGGAGTTGATTTGGACAAAGGAAGAGTTAAGAAAAGAGGAAGGAATATGAAGTGGATTCGAGGTGATGGAAAGATATCCAAAAACAATTTATAAGGTGGTCATTATAATGTAAAGGAAGACAATACTGATAAGACTTGGAATTATGATCAAAGTGATGAATCACTACCATTTCTTCTAGGCCTAGATGTGGTGGACTATAGGTACAGAATGAAGCCTGTGCTTTAACAGTTGGACATTTTTATCTGCTTTGTTTGATTTTATTTACAACAAAGAAGAAGTTGGGGAGGAAAGTCAGTGGATAGTGATAGTGATATTTTTTTTTAAAAAGGAAAACAAGACATAAAATGTAAACAAATATTTAAGTAGGGAAACAAGACTGACTAGATGGACCTATTAGCTAAAAGCAGAAAGCTTTTAAGCTAATGCTTTAAAAGTGGTTTAGGTCTCAAAGGGAATATAGATAGAAATGAGTAGAGGTGCAGAATCATACCCAAGTTAATGGTTGAGGAAAAGTCAAAGGTTCTCTCTCTCTCTCTCTCTCTCTCTCTCTCTCTCTCTCTCTCTCTCTCTCTCTCTCTCTCTCTCTCTCTCTCTCTCTCTCTCTCTCTCTCTTACTTTCACACACAAACAAAAATTTTTAGAACTACAAATTATCTTAAAGACCATGTGGTTCAAGAGTTCTTAACATAGGGTCTAATGGATAGAAAAAAATTACCCTTTTATTTTCCTAACCTTTGCTATTCTAAGTATTTTATGTATTTAAAAATATTAATCTGAAAGGATCCATTGATTTTACCAGACTTCCAAAGAGATTCAAGACACAAACATGATTATGAATTATTGATCTTAAGAGTCCAACCTCCTTATTTTAGAGATGAAGAAACTGAGGTACTAGGAGTCTAAGTGACTTTCCCCAAATCAGAGAAATGGAAGAGCCTGGATTAGAAACTAAAGTCTCCTGATTTATAATAGTATTTCTTCCAATACACTAAGCTGCCAACTTGCAAGGAGTCATGACTTGTCATCAGATATTTCTCATGAAAGTAAATGCATTTGAAAACTACCATCTCCACCAGCAATATTCAGAAATATTCTATTACCTGAATTACATCATCAGTTCCCCCAGCAAGAGGTTTTGATCTCAATTCTTCAATCTCCTTCTCTAATTCTTAAAAACAACAATAACAACAAAAAACACCCCAGGTAAAAATATGTTATACATTTTGAACAAAATAATTCAGAAATCAACAAAATAATTGCATAAGGAGTCTAAAAGAGCAATTTATAAAACACCTAATAGTTGCATCTTTGATTTAAAAAGTGGCAAAGCAACATTTGCTCCCCTCCCACCTCAAAACATATTAAGTACTAATATAAAACTCACAACAGGTCATATACAGGCCTAAAAATAGCTACATGTGCCCAATTGTGGACCAGAACCTCTGACTAAATTGCTTTTTTTCAATTTGATCCAAATATTACTGAAACCAAAATCTTTCTAGTTAGGAATTCTTAGGGTAGCATTTAAAAGTCATCAAAAATTTAGGAAATTCAAAGGTAACATGCAGAAATATTTATATTAAAGAAAAATAATGAAGTCTTCTAAAAGGAAAATATAAACTAAAGACAGCACTCAATATCAGTGAATGATGATACCTACTAATGTGTATATATACGTATGTATATATAGTGATTAGTATGTGCTTTACTATTATCTCATTTGACCCTCACTCATTTCTTTGATAATCTGTGATAATATATAAAAGTTCTTAAAATTGATAGTTTAAAATTATTTCATAGGAAGCTTCTCTCTTTTTCTCTCCATCTTTGTATTCCCCTCACTTCAAACAAGCATTGTTTTATCTTTCTCATATTCCTTTCAGCTCAATCAGACAAAGGCAACTGCTCTTTACTATGGTAAGATAATTAAATCATCAAAGACTAGGGTGGGTGGAAATCTTAGTGTTAGTTTCTATTAGAGAGTAGGAAGAATTACATGTTTTGCATGGTATTCTCAAGGACCAAAGTCAAGTCAGTGTGATATTAGCAACTATTTAATATTTCTAAAAAGAAAATGAAGATCTGTGTATTTAAAGTAGATGTTTTATCAAGCTAATTACCTGTGCATCTTGATTTAGCTTTTTGTATTATCATCATCTGCTTCTTGGCAAACTTGATGAGATCCTCCTTGGGTAATGTTTCTAACTGAAATGTAAAAGATGTTATTAAAAATGGTTGTAACTTATATTTCTACTATAGCATAAAGAGAGTACTTCAAATATTTTGCTAAAAGTAGTCAAATATTAATATATGTTGCATGAAAGCACTGATATAACCTATATCAGACTATTTACCCCGTTGGAGAGAGGGGAAAGGAGATAATCTGAATTGCAAAATATCAGAAAACAATTATCAAAATTCTTTCTACATGTAATTGAAGAAAATAAAATTCAATTTAAAAAAGTCCAATGTTGATGTTTACATTTTTGCTTTTCTTAAAAATTTTAAGTCAATTAAACAAAAACTATGCCTACTCCATGTTCACTTTTTAAAATAAACATAAAAAGAACCTATAAGCAATAAAAATAAAGACCATTTTAATAGTCTAAGAAACTGGATTAAGTCTGACTACAGGAAAATTCAAGAACTGTTGTTGAATGAGAAAGACGTGTATTCTACCAATAATTTAATGCTTTCAGAAAGATTTTTGTGAAGAAATTATTGGCTTTTTAGAGATCTATCTTTGCCTTACAGACCATGTGACCCAACACCCTCAATTTACAGAACAAACTGCGGCCTTTGAGGTACAGGTCATATTTTAGGATCACACCCCTAATTAGTAGAAGAATTTTGACTATGCTTAGTCTTTTGACTTCTACTTAGTCTAGTGGCTTTTTAATCTTGATTTGTTCTACTACAGAACTTATGTACAAAGCTCTTAATGTTTTGGAAAACCTGCAGAATCTTTCAGCAGTTATAGAACTCAGAATACTAACTTAAATGATAAAAATCTCTGCTAATTTGGAAATAAGATTTATCAGCATTTCAGGAGAAATATGTTCCCTGGTTGAAAGGGTTTTCCAACTGTAAAATAATGGGGGTTGGCCTCAATGCACTCTAAGGTCCCTTTGATTTCTTAATTTTAAGTTCCTATTAAAATTTCTGACATCCAACACATTTACATATGCCAGACACTGTGTTAGGCCTTGGGGATATAACAATAAGAAACAAGATCCTCACGGAATTTCCTGGAAGGAAAAAAAAAGTATGTAAAAGGAAAAGCAAATAGTGTAAAATAAATACAAAGTTATTTGTGATGGGGAGGCCCTTGGAAGCAAATAAGGAAAGGCTTCTAACAGGACATGAGCTGAGTTACAAAGGAAGTTAGAGATTCTAGGAAACAGAGATGTAGTATTTTCATAGAATTAGATAAGTAAACCTGTATACAGCCCACAACAGCATTTTGGTTTATTTTTTACCTTAGATTTGCCAATCCCAGGTGTAGCTGGTGAAGCTACTACATCTTGCCCAGGATCCTGCAAAAAAGACAGAACCAAAACCTTTGAGTTCCCAAGCCGGAGTTCCTTAAAAGAGGCTTCATCAGCAAACTCTCTCCTGGAACCAGGTGAGCAAAATATGGGGAGTCCAAAAAGTCTTAAACTTTTAATAGCTTAAAATCACACTAAGATTTTTGGGGCACTTGGCATTCCTTTTAAGGACAACTGGGAGGGCTTGAGGCTGTAGTGAACTAGACGGAGTAGGCAAGGTGGGGTGCGGGGTGGGATGCTTCAGGCAGATAGGAGGGTATATTAAAAAGGCGGAGATTGTCATCACGGAGGAACCTCCGAACTCAGGAGGGAAGGGCAAGGGGCCAGAGGGGGGTGGGATGAGAGGAGGTTTGAGGCAGCCGACAGGGGTGGAGGGTGGGGGTGAGGGGTGGCGAGTCAGCTGAGGAGGCCTTCGAAGCCGGGAAGACTTCGGAAGGCAAGGAAAAGGGGAGAGGCGTCTACGTCGCAAGCACCACCGTTTCTCCCCTCCTCTCCCCTAGAGCACAGGAACCAAGTTACCTCCATGGCCACGCCGGCATCATATACACACACACACACACACCGCGTCCCCCTAGTCCGGGACTAGCCGGTCACCGTAGCTACCAAAGCCAGAGCCGCAGCTAGTGCCGCTTCACTTCCGTTTCCAGCAGCTGCTGCGATAGAAGCCTCTGATGACGTAGAATTTATTCGTGGGTCAAGGGTGACGCTGCACCGCGACCCCGCCCCATCCCACCCCTAGCGTTACCGCGGCAACGGGGAACCGCCTGTCTGGTTCTTCTCCCTTCTTGCTCCGCCCTACTTCCCACCCCATTCTTTCTGCTCGTTGCCTGTTGGTTGAGGTGGCGCTTCCTGCTTCAGCCTTCCACATCCGGGAGTAGGTTTCTAGGCACCGGGGTCAGAGTCCTCCCTCCAATATCCCTTTTTTCTCAGTGCATTCTGGGGAATGAGGGATGAGGAGGGGGAAGTGAGAGGCATGAGACTTAGCCAGGTCGATCAAATACTAAGCCAACCCCAACCTATTTCTGCGGAAAAGGCATTTAAATACGTAAATACACACATACACTGGAGAGGCTAAACTCACTCCAAACCAAACCACTTTCCCAAAAAAGGTACTTAAAACACAGACTTAAAACCAAATCACTTTTGTCAAAAAGACACACATACACTAGAGAGGCTAAGTGCACCTAAAACCAAATCACTTTGCCAGAGGCAGTTACAAGTTAGCTAATAGGAAAAATAGAATTAATACTGGAATTTGAAAATAATCCACAAAGGTGAAATTAAGGGTTAACCAGGTGCAACCTGTCAGATGATTCCAAAATGAAAAGCACACATTTGGTAATATTAAGGGAAAACGACTGATAGAAGCAGAACTTTGCACAGGCCTGATCTGTTCTTTGTTCTGTGCAGATTGGAGGGATAATTCAAGTGGGTCATGTGGATTTCTTCCTTCCTCTAAAAATAGATTAATTTTGAGAACCGTGAACAAATATCTTAAAGCTCATTGCCTTCAGCATTTGAGGAGAAAGATATCAGTGCTGTGCTCCTTCTGAAGTATATTTGAAATTAGAGATAGAATAAGATATGCCAAACTGAGAAGAAGAGTTAGAAAAAGCGGAAAGAATTGACAGCAATATTTATATTAGGATAGTGGACTGGCGACATCCTTCAATCTGCTCATCTTGCAAGGCTTTTTGGCTTTACTGTGGAACTGGACTGGTAAACCTGGTGTGGGGTACTGAGGCTTTAATTGCATGACCAGGTCACCAGAAGACCCGACAGTTCACCTTGTTATATAACTAGAAGTATATGTGCATGCACCTCTTTCAGGCACCTTGCCATATCTTGTTGGCCTTGGGACTCTTTGCTGGTTCTGGAAACGCATGAGTTTCACCAACTCTGAGAACATCTTTATTAGAATACTCCCCCAAAAGACATCTGTGTACACCTAATTATTCTATGCGTACTTTTATTTACTTTATCCTATATAAGAAGTCCCCTTAACATAGAATAGTTGTGGTGATCTGTATTTCTGCTGGCCTTTATGGACTGTGCAATACTAATGTATAAGTTACCTATAATAAACTTACTTTTGTCATGAGATATACTGGCTGGTCTCATTTTTCAATCCCCCCCCCCCCCCCCCCCTCTCTCTCTCTCTCTCTCTCTCTCTCTCTCTCTCTCTCCTCTCCTCTCTCTCTCTCTCTCTCCCTCTCTCTCTCCTCTCTCCTCCCTCCCTCCCTCTCTCTCTCTCTCTCTCTCTCTCTCTCTCTCTCTCTCTCTCTCTTTCTCTCTCTCTCTCCTTCTCTCTCTTCTCTCTCTCTCTCTTTCTCTCTCTCTCTCCTTCTCTCTCTCTCTCTCTCTCTCTCTCCCTCTCTCTCTCTCTCTCTCCTCTCTCTCTCTCTCTCTCTCTCTCTCTCTCTCTCTCTCTCTCTCCCTCTCTCCCTCTCTCTCTCCCTCCCTCCCTCCCTCTCTCTCTCTCTCTCTCTCTCTCTCTCTCTCTCTCTCTCTCTCTCTTTCTCTCTCTCTCTCTCTCTCAATTTCTCTGAGCTTGGGAGTGGGGGAAGTTATTCCTCCCAACCTCTGTTGTCATCACACACTTGAACACCATTTGGGAACTTTGATGGCTGCAGCTTGGTGCAAAGGAAGGAGTACTGAATTTGAATTTCTTCTACTCTTTTCAGCTCTAAATTTAAGATCCATGATCTTAAGCATTGTGGTATTACTATGAAAATATATGATAATACTCCAATAGACCTTTAGTCTCGTCAGTTTGTGTTCCTTCTCCAATTATACACAGCAAGGTATTTATACTTGGTCTATGTGACTATTGTTTATGTCCCTCCATAAATTCACCACAGGAGGGCTATGGACTGTGCTATGAAGGTGGTTAAGCCTCAATCTTGCTTCGCTAACCAGACAATCTTCTTTCCAACTATTCATTTCTCTGATATTTAATCAAATAGACGCTCCCTATTAATCTATTTCTATTCAACAGGAAGGATCAGAATCTGGGCAAGTCTCATATTCACTGTGGCTGTTATGCCATTGTTCTGGGCAGAAGGAACCTAGCTTTCAACTGTGTTTCTCTGAGTGGCCTTGCCAATTTATCCAAATAGGAGATATAGTTAATATGGATTTACTTAATTAAAAGAGTTCTTAAACCCCCATCCTATTGACAAAAATCAATCTCTTCTTTGGACTTTTTAGATTTTACTGAGCCTGAGTCACACTATTATGGCACAAAGGAGTCTCTTATATATAGAAGAGATAGAACATATCCAACTATAAATAGTAATTTATTCTTGGTAAAAGGATACTTTTGTACTCTTTATATGGGTGTGTATATATATATATGAATATGTATATATATAGTGTGTGTGTAGATACATACTCCATACATATATACTCCATAATTAGATATACTCCTTACATGTATATTTCATTTCTTTTCTGCTTCATTTCACATATATTTACATGAAAGTATATATGAATTAAATATATAAATGAAATGAAATTTTCATTTCCAATTTAACTGATATATATATGTATATATGTGAAATAAAACAAATGAAAGGTTCATTTCATATGTATATGAAATGAAAAAATAAAATATATGTGTATATGCATGTTTATGTATATATAAATATATAACTATACATGTTTATATACATATGTTTTTATATAGCTATTCACATATATGTATATATTGTGAGAATTTATTTTTAATATACTGAATTCTCATATTGGGGCCCTGGAATAGAAAGGTCCCATTTCTTTTACACTAGGAAGAATTACTATGTATTCCTGTGTCTAGGATCTGGTATTACATCCGGTTTACTGCTTTTTACATTTTATTTGTTCTTAGGAACCCCCAGGAATATCTTCTTTTAAAACAGAATTTGGTTAATAAATGAAGGGGACAAGGATTCTTTTCTGACATATGTGCCTTCACCTGCCTACTTGTCTGTACAGGGAAGAGCTGAAGGTTTGATAGTTCATCTCTTAATTAGCTAGTCACCAATTAGAGAGGCACAGGGATGTTCAAGGGAAGGACTGAATAATAATCTCCTAAAACTATTTATTAAGTTATCTGACTGAGATTTAGGTTTTCTTTGGTCATTTCTAGAATGGCCATAGATATCTATGTCATTTTATTGGTTATGTTGCTGGCCTTACCAACAAACTGATATTCTTTGGGCAAAATCAGTCCCTCAAGAAAAATTCAATTGTTAACAATGTAAATATACCACAAAGCTATAGATCTGTAGCTTCTCCAAGATGTAGGAAGTTCCCCCCTCTCCCTTCTCATACTATCCAATCCAATTTAAATCCTGTAATTCTTTGAAACTCACCTTTTGGGTTTATTTAGTTTCCATATTTGCTTCTCTAAGGAAATAAAGGAAGAGATTAGAGACATCCCAGATAATGTTTTAGTCATGCCACGTAGTAGTAAAAGTTATTAAATGAAATCTTAGTTTCTCTGGACTTGGGACTCAGGCCCTCATTCTTGAGGTGCAGGTGATGGATAAGTCTAAAATTCTTATTGTTGGTGCTTTTTCCCTGGCATGCTTTGTCCCTGGCAGACTCTGCTGACTTTTTTTCTCTTTTTTGATAGTAACTAACTTATTACTTATTGTAAAGCAGGGGTATAGATAAGGACTGAGATAATGGAGAACATGGAGAACTTGGTACTTCTGTCCAGCATAGTGAAATGCCATAACAGCCAGTTTGAATTTATATAGAGAAACTTGTCCCTGTCTGGGCAATCTCCCAAACTTGGCACAAACAGGTTTGGGGGCTGAATCCCCAACTGGTTAAAGGACTCTCACAGGTTCAATAAATAGCCTTGGCTGTAGCCTTCCCAAAGTATAGTTCATGATTGCCTACCAATAGGTTTATGTATGGTAATAAGGAAATAGATACAATTAGTTCAAAGCAATACTGTTTGCTAATATGATACAGTAAGAACAAGAACTACAAATCATTCGCTGCACAAATCTGAGGTGCATTCTTGTGCAAATACATACAGTGTCTAAAAAGAGACGTATAAACTTATAGTACAATGTTAATGAAGTACACATTCAGGGAACACATGGTCAGAGAAGCCTATGCCTCTTGTACTACAGGATTTTAATATCCTTTCTCTCCGTATGGAGGCTTTCTTCCCCCAGGATCTACTCCACCTTGTCCCACAGCATCTCCATTGGATGAGATGCTCAGGTAAGTTCTCTTTACAGCTCGATTCTTAATTGCTAGAGTTAGTTTCCTTGAGTATATAGTGAGTTCTCTTCTATGCTGCTAGAGATTCTGACCTACTTTCTGGCTCCAATGATTACCCTTCTGACTATTTCTAGTGTGCCTCTCTGCTCTCTTTTGAATGAAGTGTCCTCTAGCTCCACAAGGAAACATTGGGGGCAGTGGGTGGGAGGGAAGAGAAGATTTTCTCTTTTCCAAAATCTCCCAAGTGGTGGAATGATTCCCCCTCAGGAGTCAAGTTCTTGTTTTCCACATGGCTTTTGTCTGAATCTGATCAGAGAGCTGGTGAGTTCAGATCTTTAAGGGTCTTCAGGGGCATGGCTAATCTTTATCTGGACAAGGGCCAAACTTCCCTTCCAGTTACAGTCAAGGAAAACTTCTCAACACTTCTAAAGGGATCACAGAATATTATTGTTTTCACATTAAAAAAAAGCAAAAACCAAACAACTCAAGAAATCAATCAATACTTCATCACCTCTGTTGTTTTATCTTTATTTTCTGTGATTTCATCAAATGGTGAGAAAAGAACCTCCTCCCTTACCTCTCTTTTCCTGACATGGAGCCCTTCAGATCTAGTTTTCATTCTAGTTTCAGTCTGAGAAGTGTTTGATGTCTTCCCTCACTCTTTAAGTCTTTGACCTTGTTGATGACACCTTTCACTTGATGCCTTGTCTCATCATTGTTACTTGTACAATTCTTTTGCTCTTTCATGAGCAACCAAAGCTCTGCTACTTAGCACTGGGAAAATGAGCAGACTAAGAGGAATGCTACAGATTGCAGCTTTTATACTACCAGGAATTTATTGTATTACAAGGGAGTTCACAAGCATCTCTCCATTGCCCTTAATTTCGTTTTTCTAGAGATTAGACTATTACATGACTCAATCACACAAAATCCCCAGAAGACTATCAGTGTTAAGAGAAAAAAAAAAAGGACAGGCTTTTGTTTCAGGGAATATCTTGGAGGTCATTAAAAGAACTTTTAAATTTCACAATGACTATTCAGTACATTCTCCTGCTGTTCTACTGTGAGTCAAGTTCATTGCATGCAAAAGGAAATTTCCCTTCCCCTCTTTTCACTACATGTACCTGGCAAGAGTTACCAGGCATGAACCCCAAAGCAAGGACTGTGGGAGGGAAATAATTGGGTAAATTAGGTCGCTTGAGTCTGTGTGAGTTTGCGTCTCACCTACCCTACTTAGGTAGTGTAATGTGACTGAGTTTGATTGGGACATGACTCTGAATTTGAACCAGATGTGAAAGGAGAGGTTAAAAGGTTCAAGACAAGCAACTGGTGCTCTCTCTCTGTCTCTGGTGTCTGGCCAAGATGGCTGCTGCTGGAGCTGACCACTGGGATCTACCACGTGGTAGTTAGATTAGGTTATATATCTCTTTATTTGTCAACTTATTTCTCATCTTTTACCAATCCAAGTGATTCTAATAAACTTTATTCACTTTAAGGCCTGCCTCATAATTTAAATTCTTTCAATTGTTCATTTGCTATGCATTTATTAAGTACCTGCTATATATATCAAGGACTGTAACAGACCTCAGGAATTCAGACATTCCTTTCCTCAAGGATTTTGTATTCTATATCTCTCTGACCAGGAGTCTGGTTCAAATTCTGAAGAGGATTAATGATTGGCAGTTGTAAAAAGAGACTATTTTCTGTCCTACCCCTTAACCTACATAAGCCAATATATAAAACAGATGTTCTCAGAGTCAATAGAAAATTGCTAGAGAAGTTCTATTGTATTGAAATGGGTTATATGTTGGCCATCCACTTCTATGTTATATTCTGAATAGCAGGGATTCTTCAACTACTTTTTTTCCTTCTGGGTAGATTCCATTTTAGTTTTTTATTATTCAAATCTCAATTATAAATCTCATAGTGGTTTGACAGGTGTTTTGATTTTGAAAGCCTGTTTGCTAGACTGTCAGATATAATGAAAATAAATAATAGCCCACATTTATATAGTGCTTTAAAATGTACCAGCACATGATATCACAGTTGATTCTTACAATGATCCTGAGGTTGGTGTTAGTCTTCCCATTTTGCAGATGAGGAAACTGAAGCTGAGAGGCATTAAAGGACTTGCCCCAAGTCTCAGAACTCATCTTCATGATTCTAAGTCTGGCATCCATTATGCCACCTCATTAGTAGCTAGTAAAGTTAATGGATAATCAGTAATTAAGCATAATAGAAGAGGCAGCATAATGAAGTGCAAAGAACACTGGATTTGGGGTCAGGAGAATTGAATTTCAGTCACATCTAACCCATGAACTCATTATTTGACTGGAGGTATATCACTTTAAGCTATCTAGACGTTGATTTATTCATCTGTAAAGTGAGATTAGATTAGATGATCTTTCCTTTATGTGGTTCTCTGAGTAACAGAACAAATCAACAACTTGAAAGCTGAATTTGTGTGATTAAGGCAAATGGCTTTCTTTTTTTTCTTCCCATGTACAGTAAGAACTCATAATAATAAGCTAGAACTTGAAGTCCAAGAGGATACTGTTTAATGTGGTAAGCTGCATTATGCTAATGCTATAGCAAAGAAATGCCCAGTTTGAAGGACTTATAATCTTACTATAGATCCCTATCAATTAATAGCTTGGAAGAAAATGGTTTTCAAAATAATAATGAGACCAAGTAGATGTAATGCTCACTCTAGCCTTCTAAAAGTTTCCCAGAAAAAGACACTGCAAGAGAAGGTTGCTTTAGAATATTTTTTATTTCCAAAGAAGAGGGCAGATTTTTATTTATCACAAATAAAATAGAACTGTGCTAAGTATGGGACACAGAGAGCTATGCCACTCCTGTTTCCTGTTTTTCTTATGCTAGCATAGTTCAGTTCATAGCTCTTTGGTACTTGTTTGTCTACTGCATGTTTCTAAGCCTGAAGTTCTAAGAAGAGATGAAGGAAGAGTTGTGGTAGTACATAGAACAGATAAGAGGGGATAAGGATCCCCTCATTACTTCCTGGAGCTATCTAGGAAATTTTGTCTCCTTCAAGGCCTTCCCAAAGTTATACCACCCTTGACTCTGTTTCTTTTAAAACTTTCTTTCATTACTATTTTTTACTCTCTATTTTTTTCCTCATTCTGCTTTGAAAAGAAAGGAAAACAATAATAAATATGCATAATCAAGAAAACAAAGCCTGCATTTTATATATATATATATACCCTTACCTTCATCCAAATTCTTAGTTTTAACTGAGTTCATTACCTCCCTGTGAGGGTGGTAGTTTGTTTTATGATTATTCCTTTGGAATTGTGGTTGATTATTATATCAATCAATTCTTAAGCCTTTCAGAATGGTTTATCTTTACAATGTTTAGGTTATTGTATAACATGTTCTCCTGGTTCTACTTAAGTCATGCTATATCAGTTCATATAAGCTTCACAAGAATCCAGTGATGTCTGTTTTAGTCTGTGTTTCAAAATTCCTCTAAAGTGGGAAATGATCTGGTCATTTAACAAATGCATGGTTCTGCTTGTTAAAGTTTTATCAAGGTGATATTTTTCAACAAAGTTTTGCTCTTCCACCCATTTTATACACATTTCTTTGTTTAATGAAGTGGGGATATCCTCCTTTGGCTCTTTCTCATCTGAAGAAACCACCCCCTTGCCCCCCACTAGCTGTTGCTGCTCCTCCTGCAGCTCCTTGGTTCTTTGTGCCTTTGAACTAACAAGTGATCCTTTGTTTTGGTTGGAGTGGGCATCCCCTTCTCCAGATTACAAAGTCAACAGGTTTTAGCAAGTACTTTGAGTGCCAAGCACATGTTGAATACCATGACAATTTTTTCTCATCAAAACATGTAGAATACTAAATTCAATCAGTTGTGAGTACCAAGGTGACGATATATCATAATTTGTTCAGCCATTCACTAATTGGTAGTTTTGTTTTTCTCTACCACAAAAAGAGCTGTTATAAATATGTTATACATATGGATCTTTTTGCTTTTGGTTTGATCTCTTTGGAGAATAAACCTGAATGGATCAAAGGGTATGAAGTCTAATGTTTTCTTGAGCATAGTTCCTAAATTTTTTTCTGAAATGGCTGGACCAATGAATAATTCTAATAACAGTGCATTAATAAAGGGAAGCTGGGTGGCTCAGTAGATTGAGAGCCAGACCTAGAGATGGGAGGTCCTACGTTCAAATTTGACCTCAGATCCTTCCTAGCTATGTGACCCTGGTCAAGTCACTTAACCTACATTGCCTAGTCCTTACCTCTCTTCTGCCTTGGAACCAATACACTATATTGATTCTAAGATAGAAGGAAAGGGTTTTAAAAAACAAACCAAAACAAAAAACCCCAATATATTAATGTACCTGTTTCCCCATAGTTCTTCCAGTATTTGCCATTTTTGCCTTTTCTCAATTTTGCTAATCTAACAGATATTAAGTAGAACTTCAGAATTGGTTTATTTTTTATTACACATTTTTTAAAAATTTAGAATACTCTTCAATGGTTACATGATTCATGATTCCCCCTTCTCCCACTTTCCCACCCCCATCCTGGAGCTGACAAACAATTCCTCTGGGTTATACATGTATCTTTGTTCAAAACCTATTTCCATGTTTTTCATATTTGCATTAGAGTGATCGTTTATCATCAAAACACTAATCATATCCCCATAGAACTATGTGGTCAATCATATGTTTTTCTTCTGCGTTTGTACTCCACAGTTCTTTCTCTGGATGTGGATAGCATTCTTGTTCCTAAGTTCCTTTGGACTATCCTGGATCACTACATTGCTACTAGTAGAAAAGTCTACTACATTTAATTGTGTCATAATGTATCAGTCTCTGTGTGCAATGTTCTCCTGGTTCTGCTCCTTTTTATCTGCATCAATTGCTGGGGGTCATTCCAGTTCACATGGAATTCTTCCAGTTCATTATTCCTTTCAGCACAACAGTATTCTATCACCATCAGATAGCAAACTTGTTCAGCCATTCCCCAATGGATGGATACCCCCTTGTTTTCCAGTTTTCTGCCACTACAAAGAGTGTGGCTATAAATATTTTTATACAAGTCTTTTTCCTTATTATCTATTTGGGGTACAAACCCAGCAGTGGTATGGCTGGACCAAAGGGCATGCAGTCTTTTAAAGTCCTTTGCACATAGTTTCAAATTGCCAAATTGTTATTGGATCAATTCACAACTCTACCAGCAGTGTATTACTGTCCCAATTTTGTCAAACCCCCTCCAATATTTATTATTTTCCTTTATTGTCATATTGCTAGGTGTGAGGTGGTACCTCAGAGTTGTTTAGATTTGTATTTCTCTAATTATGAGGGATTTAGAACACTTTTTCATGTGCTTATTGATAGTTTTAATTGCATCATGTGAAAACTGCCTATTCATATCCCTTGACCATTTGTCGATTGGGGAATGGATTGATTTTTCATAAATTTGACTTAGTTCCTTATATATTTGGGAAATTAAACCTTTGTCAGAGAGTTTTGTTCTAAAAATGTTTTCCCAGTTTCTTGCTTTCCTTCTAATTTTGGTTGCATTGGTTTTGTTTGTACAAAACCTTTTAAATTTGATATAATCAGAATCAATCATTTTTCATTTTTTAATATTCTCTATCTATTGCTTTGTCTTAAATTCCTTCCTTCCCCACAGATATGACAGGTATACTATTCTATGTTCACTTATTCATGATTTTATGATTATGATTTATGAAATTATGATAATTATTTAGAATTTAACTCTGTATATTTAAGTCATTTACCCATTTTGAATTTATCTTGGTATAGGGTGTATGATGTTTATCTAAACCTAGTTTTCCCCCATACTGTTTTCCAGTTTTCCCAGAAGTTTTTGTCAAATAATGAGTTCTTGTCCTAAAAGCTAGGTTTGGGTTTATAGAACACTAGCTTGTTAAGGTCATTTACCTTATCTATTCTGTTGGTCCACCCTTCTGTCTCTTAGCCAGTACTATATTGTTTTGATGACCACTGCTTTATACTACATTTAAAGATCTGGTATTGCTAGGCCCCCATCCTTCACATTTAAAAAATAATATTTCCTTTGATATTCTTGATCTCTTGTTCTTCCAGATGAACTTTTAAATAATTTTTTCTAATTTTATAAAAATGTTTTTTTGGTAATTTGATAGGCATGACACTGAATAAGCAGATAAATAAGAATATTAAAAGGATTGTCATTTTTATTATGTTAGCTCATCCTAGTAGTAGTAGTAGTCTCTCGGTAATCAAGGATGACGATTGTCTTTGTGCATTTTCATCTATGGTGTATAGATGAGTGTGTACAAAGACACTTGTGCATGAAGGAGATTTAAGTGGAAAAGTCAATGCACAGAGACAGTCCCACTCTCTCGGTGTTGGAAGCCTGGGTCCATGGCTTGAAAGGTCCAGTGGCATGAAAAGTCGTTACACCTGGAGACTTCCTCAGCTGCATTGGATGGCTGTGTTGTCTTTTGTGCTCCAACACGCCCTAAGCACTCCACAGTGCTTTGCTGCGTTGCCATCTCAGCTGTTGAGCCTTCTTATTGGTTTCTTCCATCTGTTCAGCCGAAGCAGTCTTCACATGCTGAGTGAGCAAAGTGTAAAGATTAAAATTTAGGGGAGACTGAGGCAGGTATAAATTAGTTTCTCTCTGCAAGGAGTATTATATTTTTAGAGGTTTATTAAAGGTTAAAGATTAAAGAATATACAAGTAAGAAAAAACACGTGCCTAGGCCAGAGGCCTAGACAAGATAACCTCACATCATGGAAGAGATGCCTCTGCTCCAAAACAGAAGTCCAAAAAGAGAGCCCCAAAGCCTTTGCAATCAGCTTAAATCCCTTCTTGATCTTGGCCCACCTCAGAATTCTGTGATATTACAAAGCATTTTGGGGGAAGTGGAGCAAGGGCTTGTGGGGATTGGGTTCACCAGGGGTCTGCGACCTGATGGCTACTCTCACAAGGTCGAAGCCGTTGCCTGGGGTGTGGCTGCTGCTGCATGCTAGCAGCTACTAGGAGCCACAAGTGAGAGCTGAGTGTCAGTTGGGGGTCAGAGGCTGGAGAGCTGCCCTAGAAGGGCACGACAAGCCCTCCATACCAGAGATACTACCCCTCCCTGAACACCCCATACACCTCGTCCTATCCATAAGCAATGATCTAGTTTTAGTTGAGTGAAAAGTGTTTTGTAATTGTGTTCATATAATTCTTGTGTTTGTCCTGGTAAATAAATTTCTAAATATTTTATATTGTCTAGAGTGATTTTAAATGACGTTTCTCTTTCTAACTTCTGCTGCTGAGTTTTGTTGGAAATATATGGAAATGCTGTTTCTTTATGTAGGTTTATCTTGTACCCTGAAACTTTAATAAAGTTGTTAATTATTTCCACCAGTCTTTTTGTTGATTTTCTAGGATTCTTTAAGTATAACATCATATAATTTGCTAAGAGTGATAGTTTAGTTTTCTCATTGCCTACTTTAACCCTTCCATTTCTTTTTATTCTCTAATTGCTACTGCTAGTGTTTCTAGTACAATATTAAATAATAGAGGTGACAATGGGCATCCAAGCTTTACTTCTGATGTTATTGGGAAGGCTTCTAAGTCATCCCCATTGCAGATGATATTAGCTGATGGTTTTAAATATATGCTGTTTATTATTTTGAGGAAGGGCCCTTCTATTCCTCTACTTTCTAGTGTTTTCAATAGGAATGGATGTTGTGTTTTGTCAAAGACTTTTTCTGCAGCTATTGAGATAATCATGTGATCTCTATTGGTTTGCTTATTGATATGGTGAATTATGTGGATTTTTTTCCTAATATTAAACCATCCTTACATTCCTGGTATAAATTCCTGGTATAAATCCTGGTATATTCCTGGTATAAATCCCACCTGGTCATAGTGGATAATTCTTGTGATAACTTGCTGTAGTCTTTTTGCTAATATTTTATTTAAGATTTTTACATTTATATTCATTAAGGATATTGGCCTGTAGTTTTCTTTCTCTGTTTTTGGTTTGCCTGGCTTTTGAATCAATACCATATTTGCATCATTTGTGTCAAAAGAATTTGGTAAAACTTCTTTGCTAATTTTGTCAAATATATTGGGATTAGTTGTTCTTTAAATATTTGATAGAATTAATTTGTAAATCCATCTGGCCCTGGGGATTTTTTCTGAGGAAGTTCCTTGATAGCTTGTTCATTTCCTTTTTCTGAGATGGGATTATTTAAGTATTCTGTTTCCTCTTTTGTTAATCTAGGCAATTTGTATTTTTGCAAATATTCACCCATTTCACCTAGATTGACATATTTATTGCCATATAATTGGGCAAAATAGTTCCTAATAATTGTCTTAATTTCCTCTTCATTAGAGGTGAGAGCACCCTTTTCAGCTTTGATACTGTTAATTTGATTCTCTTCTTTTTTTTATTAGATTAAACAGTACTTTGTCTATTTTATTTGTTTTTTTTTTTAACATATCACACCCTAGTCTTATTTATTAGTTCAATAGTTCTTTTACTTTCAATTTTATTAGTTTATCCTTTAATTTTTAGGATTGCCAATCTAGTTTTTGACTGGGGATTTTTAATTTGTTCTTTTTCTAAATTTTAAAGTGACAAACCCAGTTTATTTATTTCTCCCCTCTCAATCTTGTTGCTATAGACACTCAGAAATACAAGTTTTCCCCTGAGAACTGCTTTGTCTGTATTCCATGTTTTGGTATGATGTCTCCTTATTGCCATTCTATTTAATGAAGCCCTCAATTGTTTCTATGATTTCTTTTTTGACCCACCAGTTTTGAAGAATTGAATTATTTAGTTTCCAATTAATTTTAAATTTGCCTTTCCATGGACCCTTGTTAAGTATAATTTTTATTACGTGATCTAAGAAAGTTGTATTTATTATTTTTGCTTTTCTGCATTTGTTTGCAATATTTATATGCCCTGGTACTTTGTCAGTCTTTGTATATGTACCATGTACTACTGAAAACTAGATTTATTCCTTTTCATTTCTATTCAATTTTCTCTAGATATCTATTAATTCTAATTTCTCTAGCATTTTATTCACTTTCTGTACTTCCTTATTATTTATTTTTCAGTTTGATTTATCTAGTTCTGGAAGGTGGAGGTCAGAATTTCTTTAATTGAACATTTCTTTAATTATTATTATTGGACTGTTTTTTCCCCCTATGGTTCTTGAGAACCTGGATTTTCTCATCTGCCTCTTCCTCTCTTTTGACCATTAATTAGGAAATAGATCTACAGGCTATTATTATGCACTTTCTGTTTCATTAAACTTGCTGTTGTCTTGCACAATATTCCATCTCTTGCTTCTCTGCCTTTTCATAAATGATCCTCCATATTAGGAATTTACCCTACTGTCACCTCCATATCTCAGAATCCCTAACTTTCTATAAAACATAGGATAAGTTTCTCCTTCTTTACAAGGTCTATCCTTATCCCTTCAGTTGGTTCTTTTTCTTTCTTCAAATTATTTTGTATTCTTTATCTACTTTGTATTTACTTATCTGGCCATCTTCTTACATCCCTCCTCACCCCCAGTAGAATGTCACCTCTTTAAGTATAAGGATTGTTTTTCTAGCTCATCACTAGACATTTATTTGTTGAATCAAATTTATTTTCATGGCTTTTTCCAGCACTAGCTATCTGCTTGAAGGTAGGAGTAGAGAATATGGAATTTTGGAATCATCTATGATCACTGTGGGCATGGTGGATAGTGAAAGGGAGAAGGTCCACAAAGGCATCATTGAAGTGGTTTGCTAGAGTGTCCATCCTGGTTCAGAAGGAAAAATTAGGGCAGAAGTGTGCTGTTTGATTGGCAGAACATGAAAGCCTTAAGGGCTTAGAAGTCATGAAGGTAATGAGCAGTTTCAGTAGGTGCAAAGGAGTGGGAGAGATGTCAGTTAAGGATATCAGATGAGGTAATAAAGGTGACACAATTTTAAGTAGTGATGAAATCCAGTTTCATCTGCGGGTGAATGAAGCAGAGATGAGCTTCATCTCTACTTCATGCCATTGACAATGTATGGTTGGAAAATCTTGAACCCCAGGACCATGTTCCCCAGAATTCCTTTTTTATTTCCCAGCATCCTTTTCCCTTCGTTTACATGTGTCTTTACCTTATTGTTATATAGCTTTCTGGGACTCCTCCCTCTTTCTTCTGCTTCCTGGAGACCATGGCTTAAGTTAGTTAGCTCCCTTTTGACTCTAGTTTTTATTTTAATAAATTTTATAAATATAATACTTGAGTTATTGTATATTAATTTTAACTTTCACAAGATGAATATTAAAATTATCGAAGATGTTATTGTAGAATTGACTGGTGGAGAAGCTGTGTCTCACTCTCCCAAAAGGCAGACATGAATAAGAAAACCTTTCTTGAGACTTTGACTAAAGTCCTAGGTCCTGGGGAGGACACATGAAACAAAGGTCAGGGAGAAGAGGTAGATCACCCTTTTTTAATAGCCAATAATATGATGACAGTGATAGGATCATAAGGGACCTTATAGGCTACCTAGGCCAACCCCTTCAATTTTCTGATGAAGAAACTGAGACCTAGGATGATTCAGTGATTTGTCCAAAATCTCATGATGTCAGATGCAGAATTTGAACTTGGGATCCAGATCTGGACCAGATCTCTTTCTACTTTACTATATGCTTATTTACACTAAACCACAGTGAAAAAGTGTCCAAAGTGAGCAGCGATTAGTGAATCTGTATACTTCTTAAGAGAGAAGCAATGGTAAAAGAATCCTCAGGCCGAGGGTCCTCGGGAATAGGGCCAGCATTTGGTGGATACAGTAAAGAACCAAAAGTCAGAAGGACAATTGAGGGAAGTATTTGCATTATATATGTCTAAAAAGATGAAATAATGAGACTCAAAATCCCACCCTCAAACTTAAGGATGATATGCAGATATTATATATGAACTTCTGGCACAAGGATTTTGAGATAAATTCAGTTTAAAATTTTATTTATTGGGGACCGATGTATGAAATAGTTAAACTGCTATTTTGTTAGTGATAAAACAAAAAAGATACATGTGACAATGAGTTTAGGCAATAGTCTAAAAAGATACATTGTCTTTTGTGGCTATAAGCAGTTGACAGGCAGCTGGCTACATCTCCTGTTGCCAAGAATTAGGGACTGGAGTTCTTTCTCTCTCTTCCTTGGGATAGCTTCCCCTGATCATCTGTATCTCTCCTTATAGTAAACCAGTTGTCTTGAGTATAATGAAAAACAACTTTACTAAGAGCAATGAGGATAATACAGAAAGAGTATTGGCAAATGTTAATAGAATAGACAGCCTGGATTTATAATTACTTATTGATTCCCTTTCTTTGTTTCAATCTCTTTATCATTACTTCCTGAAAATAGCCTGTTCTCAGTCTTGAACCCATGCCTAGTTACCCAAAATATTCTCTTGGTCTAAATCTACCTATTTTATCTTCCTGAGTTTTAATACAAGTACTTTCTAGTTCAGATTTTCATTTCCTCAAACTAAAATTCTCTTCTTTTTTCTTCCATTTTCAGTTTTGATTTCTAGCCCTGGATACTTAACTCTTCTCAAAAGCTGGGAGGCAGATTCCCATTGTTCTCCATGTTAAGAAAGCCATTCTTCAAAGAGAAGACAAAGAGATGACAAAGAGATTTTTTTATCAGAATCAAAATCAGCTGCTAATCATGTCCAACCCATTTATAGACAATGCAGTGCGATTTCAAAATTGCAAGGCCAGTTTTGGTTTGTTTCTAAAAAGCTATTATATCACAGGATTAAGAAATAGCTGTTCTTCCCTACCCCCCCCTCCATTTAGATGAGATTTACCCTGGAGCTGTCTTTTTAAAAAATATCTACCAAAGATGGAATAATTCCGTGTTTAGGGCAATAGTATATCACCATTTAAAAAATATCATTTCTAAAGCAATAGGGTTTTGCTGCTGGCATAACAAAAGATGGCATACTGTCGAGGTAGGTGGAGACCAATGACCTTGCCTCCTTAGTGTGACAGATTGTGTAGGTGGTGTTAGGTATATAATTAATGGTGCTGACAGAGCTACTCAGCTGACTCATTCCTCAGCTTTCTGCAATCTGCAAAAGAGA
Source organism: Monodelphis domestica (assembly GCF_027887165.1). Classification (NCBI taxonomy): domain Eukaryota; kingdom Metazoa; phylum Chordata; class Mammalia; order Didelphimorphia; family Didelphidae; genus Monodelphis; species Monodelphis domestica. The sequence continues at coordinate 189,614,839 of NC_077234.1, forward strand.
GCAATGGGCTCACGTAGATGATGGATATACAAGTAGAAAACTAGATGAAAAAAAAGACAATAGGATGGATGGATGGGTGGGTGGATGGATGGATAGAGAAAACATTTATTAAACACTACGTATTAGGTTCTGATCTAACCCCAACTCAGGGGTTAACCACAAGCAAGACCATTCCTCCTCTCAAAGAAAACCATGTAAAGGAGAACTGAAAGGGTGGGGTAGTATTGGCCAGCTGGAAATGGTCTGGAAATGGTGGCCAGGAAGTAGTAAGCAGATGAGAGTGTTGGCCTGGGCAAGATTAGGTAAAAACGTACCTGCCAGGAATTCTTTTAAGGTTCTGGTTTGTGGGAGGAGGAGGCAGAGATGTAGATGATGACTGCAGTGAAGGCACATAGTGAACCGGAATGTGATAAAGAAGTCTGGTCCTGGGCAAGAGAAGGCAAATGCTGATTTATCAGAACTGGCATTCCAGAAAGTCTAAGGTTCTGGTGGGAGGGCAATTAGTAGATGGCTTTGGTTTTAGTGGCACAGTTTGAAATGGAGATCATGTTTAATTCATTAACCAGTTAGGGTGAATTACATATACGTATATATTAAATAGATGTAAAAAATATACATATGTACCACCACCAGGTGGCAGTGGTCATGGGCCACACAATGGCTACTATCATAGGAAAAGGCATATTGCCTTTCTCAGTGGCTTTACTTACCTCATCAGCCTGTCTATGGAAGAATGTCCGGCTTTCTTTGCCATTTGGTATCTCCCAAGACAATAGTCAATTGATTTTGGGTTCTAGGTAAATCCATGACTTGGATTATGCCCCAAATTGCACCTATTCAAATCAATAATCGTTTGGAACTGTATCAACCATTAAGATGCCAAAAAAAGGTGTGTGTGTGTGTGTGGGGGGGGGCTGGCTATATCATGGCATGCTTCTGCCATTTCATATATATATGTGTGTGGACAGTAATATTCATTTCATTGGTAAACTATTTGACACTTGTTTATGTCATGGGTGACTAGGCTCACATTCTCCAAACTCCCATTATGTCATATTATATTTTTAGAGGTTCTGATGTCATATAATAATCTAGGCATTAGGCATACAAAGATACAGTGCTGTCTTCAAGGAATTTGCCTTCCGTAGGTAAAGACAACTTATTTGTGTGTCTACACACACACACACACACACACACACACACACACATATGCAGAATATATACAAAGTAAATACAAGGGATTTTTTGGGAAGATACTACCAGTTGAAGGGAATCAGGAAAGGGCTTGTGGGGGATATCACGTCAATAACCATTTATTAAGTACTTACTATGTTCCAGACACTGTGCTAAATGCTGGGAATATAAATGCAAGCAGAAAGAAAGAAAATATCTCAAGGATCTTACATTCTATTGGGTGAAGATGACATTAAAGGAAGCCAGAAGGGAAGAAAGGATGAAGATACTTGATGCAGGAACAATGTAGAAAAAATGGAGAGGAAGCTTGGAGGGGAATGAAAATTGGGTGGCTTAGACATTCTTGTTAAAATGAAGATTCTAGGACAAATCAGACAATCACAGGGAGAAGTCAGAGGGGGAAGGCAAAGGTGTTTTGGTAAATGTTTAACAAAAATAGATCTCAGAAAAAAATGTATGTATGACACAATTTAAAAACTTAAACTACCTCCACAGAGGCAGGGCTTGGAATGAAGAAGACCTGAGTTCAAATCCTTCCTGATATAGTGTGTAGTCCTGGGCAAGTCACTTAACTTCTGTTTACCTATGTTTCTCAAAGTTTAAAATGGGGATTAGTAATAGGACTTCTGGGTTGTTTTGAGGGTCAAATGAAATAATATTTAGTACTTATTCAGTACCTGACTCATAGTAGGTGCTGTATAAATGCTTCTTATTAACGTTTTCTTCATCACTTCTTTAAGTCCAGTGAACAAAACAATAAATCAAGTCCTGATGTAGCATTTACAAAAATTAACTACTGACCAGGATGATCTGACTCCATCATGCCAATAGGTGGAAATTACTTTTAATGGGTGAAGTCTATGGATGAGAGAGTTACATACTGCATTGCAAGGACTTAGTTTGCAGGAAAACATCATGTAGGAAAAGAATGGAATTTTGATGTCAATGGGAGGTGGGGCTAGAACCTCTAGCCAAGAAAAGGAGATCAGCAGTCGAGGAGAGGGTTCTTGTCTCTTTTTAACTAGAAGGGAGAGGAGCATCTTGCTGAGCTCGGCCTGTTGTGATCCTTCATCTATCTGAACACAATCAGATTAGCCATCTTTCCTCAGTGGTGGATAGAGACCTTTTCCCTTTGGGGAAGATAAGAGACTATCCACCCAAGAAGATTTTTAATTGACCTCGTCAATAACTGTATATCCCTCTATATCAGGAAAATACAACAGCCTGACTCCACAATCTTACCAGGGACTCAGGTCCCCAGACCTGAGTCTTCAACCTCTGAGGGGAATTTAGGTTAAAATAAAAATTAAGGATTTCCTAATTTTCCCTCTACCCTAAACCTACCATTCCTAAATACCCCCCCAAATAAATAAAAAAAAAATAGATCTTATTAATCCAGAAGAAACTGAACATCTTATTCATCTAATGTACTAAGGGGATCGGGATAATATCTATCAAGGGAAGAAATCAGAAACCAGAGACTGAAGGGGATTTCTTCCTTACCTCTCAGCTCTGGATTTTGATCAAATCTCTCACCTTCCCTTGTGTATTTCTACCCAAGAGAGGATGTAGTGTTTCTTTTTATCTGTCCCCTCTCTCTCTTAGACCTTTCAAGCTTTGGTTCCTGACCCCCTGCTAGTACAAGTCCAGGGTTTTTGTGATCTTTCACACAGAGGTTTTCAGAGAAGAGAACATCTAGGAGGAGAGTTAGGAGTACAGCTTGGAGTGGAATGAAAACCAATCTTAGTGGTATTTTATCTGAGATCTAGAGGAAACCATGGATCCTAAGAGATAACAGTAAATGGCAACTCGAGTGTCTATGGGAACGACATGCTTGTGTCATGTAATGGCATGTCAATGTCACACAATGACATGCCTATGTCATGTGAACAAGAAGTATACCTGTTTGTCTTGAGTTTCTTTGCATGAAGGGGAACTACTACTTCTGGTGTGAGGGCTTGCCCAACCCATTCCAGTGATGCTTATCTACTTTTGGTGTCTCTCTTTCATTCAACTCTCATCTGGTCCTCCAAAGAAGCTATAACATACACAGTGGCCATATCTCAACTTCTCTCATTCTTCGAGTTTGGAGTGGTACAATTTCTTATTGAAACGCCTTACAAAAAATTGGACTGCTCAATTAATCTTAAGGTCTGCAATGTCATTTTTCCAAATTAAACCATATTTATTCCCTTCTCTTGTATGCTTGCTCCTCATCTTTTAGAATCTGGAGAGAACTAAAAATAGAATTGTACTTTCTAATTCTTAACAACATTTAACATACATTTTAAACATTAGTGGGTAACACTTTAAATTGATGACATTTAAGGCCACTATAGAGAAACTTCAATCTAAGTTTATCTTAGAGAGATACAATATGGGCAAAGTCCTGAAGTTAAGTTCTCAAATTTTCTATAATCAAAAGCTTTTAACAAACCATTACCATGAAGAATCTTAGATAATAGTGTTTCATATTTTGGGAAACTTTTCTCCATTTGCTCTTATTAAATCAATTTGTAGTTTTTATTATAATAGTTTCCATAGTTTTACCCAACCTTCCCACTTAGAACTTCCTTAAAAAATTTCTTTAAATTTTCTAATCAAATCCTATTTATCTTTTGACTGTTCCAGATAGTTTCCCAGACTGAAATCGAACATAATTTAGAAGTCTTAATTTGAGGATTCATTTTAACCTAGTTTTACAATCTCTAATGCTCAAGATCAATTCTTAATTAAAGTTTTAGTTATTCAAACTGTTTCTTTCTCTCTGCTATTTTTAGCTCCCATTACCTGTACATTGACTATGGACTTTTTTTTTTAACCCAAACTTTGATCAAAGAGCCAGGAACTCAGAAAGAGATGAGTTCGGATATCCTAGAGTTTGCTTACCCAGGCTGTTTTGCCAAATTGAATTTGAACTGCAACATGAGGGATCCTTGTTGGTACCAACCATTGGAGTAAATCAGCAGCTGACTGGGTAGGAACTTCATATCTCAGTGTCAACCTAAAGTAAACAAAAATCTACCAAATAAAGGTCCTTTAATAAGGGTGAGAAGAATATAATGTGGGTCCATCACAATACTGGTATATCATCTGAGGCAGGAGGAATGGTTTTTAAAATATATGTAGAAGGCACAGAGTTGAGAAGGGGTTTCATAATAAACAAAGGTCCTGAGACTCAGAAAGGCAGATCAAAAGAGTGAAATAATAAATAAATTAGGTGAACATAGAATAGTATACTTGCCAGATCTGTGGGAAAGGAAGGAATTTAAGACCAAGCAAGGGATAGAGAATATTGCAAAATGTGAAATGAATGACTCTGATTATATCAAATTTAAAAGCTTTTGTACAAACAAAACCAATGCAACCAAAATTAAAAGGAAAGCAAGAAACTGGGAAAACATTTTTTTAACAATACTCTCTGACAAAGGTTTAATTTCCCAAATATATGAGGAACTAAGTCAAATTTATGAAAAATCAAGCCATTCCCCAATCGACAAATGATTAAGGGACATGAATAGGCAGTTTTTATGTGATGAAATTAAAACTATCAATAAGCACATGAAAAAGTGTTCTAAATCCCTCCTGATTAGAGAAATGCAAATTAAAACAACTCTGAGGTACCACCTTACACCTAGCAGACTGGCCAATATGGTAGCAAAGGAAGGTGATAAATGTTGGAGGAAATGTATCAAAATTGGGACACTAATACACTGCTGGTGGAGTTGTGAATTGGTCCAACAATTCTGGAGGGCAATTTGGAACTATGTGCAAAGGGTTTTAAAAGAATGCCTAACCTTTGACTCAGCTATACCACTACTGGGTTTGTACCCCAAAGAGATAATGAGGAAAAAAAAAACTTGTACAAAAATATTTATAGACTTGTTCTTTGTGGTAGCAAAAAATTGGAAAATGAGGGGATGTCCATTGATTGGAGAATGGCTGAACAAATTGTGGTTTCTGATGGTGATGAAGTACTATTGTGCCCAAAGGAATAATGAACTGGAGGAATTCCATGTGAACTGGAATGACCTCCAGGAATTGATGCAGATCGAAAGGAGCAGAACCAGGAGAACATTGTATACAGAGACTGATATATTATGACACAATCAAGTGTAATGGACTTTTCTACTACAGCAATGCAATCACCAAAGACAATCCAGAGGAATTTAGGAGAAAGAATGCTGTGGAATCCAGAGAATGAACTGTGGAAATGGAAATGCATTAGAAAAATATGTGATCGATCATGTAATGTGACAGTGATATGATTGGGGTTTTGATGTTAAAGGATTGTGCTACTGCAGATACAATTAACACAGAAATAGGTTTTGAACAATAATACATGCATAACCCAGTGGAACTGCTTGTCAGATGTGGGAGGGGGAGGAAAGAAGAGTGGGGGCATCATGAATCATGTAACTATGGAAAAATATTCTAAATTAAAAAAATAACATTGATAAAGAGAATACTCAGAGGAGGGTAATTAGGAGAGTAAGGTCTTAAAGTTCATTACCTATGATGATTGGATCAAAGTACTGGAGGCATTTAGCTCAGAGACTAGAAGATGTAGAGGGAATATTATGTTCAAGGGTTTGAATGACTCTCAAGAAGGAACAAAGAAGAAAAGAACTTACTCTTCTTGGTATCAAAGTTCAGAGCTAGGAATAATGGGTAAAAGTTGCAAACAGACAGATTTAGGCTTACTATTTTTAGAATTCCTAATAAAGAAGTTACCCAAATGTGAAAAAAAAAAGGTAGATCAGAGGCAGGGGGAGGTGGAAGGACAGCTGTGAGAGAACTTTCACAAGCCCCCACTTCCCTTTGATTTCTATCAGTCAGGAATCTGCCACTCTGGCAAAATATGATACATGACTCTATGATGCATACCTATCGTAAAATTTCTGGGATCTGGTGGTCTCCAAGATATTTAATTCACACAGGGGAAGAAAAATCAAGTTGAATCATTAGAAACCAAAACTTTGGGGGCATCTAGGTGGCACAGTGGATAGATTTGGGAAGACCTGGGTTCAGATTTGGTCTCAGATATTTTTCCTAGTTGTCTGACCTAATTTAACCCTCTTTACCTAGCTCTTGCCCTTTGGTCTTAGAATTGTTACCAAGAAAGTAAGGTGTTTTTTTTTTTAAAGAAAGAAAATAAAGTTTTGTAGTCCTTTACCTTGATAACTTGATTGGGTTTCCTTGACTATAGCTGAAGAATTTCCTTCCTTGCATGAGATAAAAAGAAGATGCTTGATCATCTTGTCTGTAATAAATCAATTCAATTTTTTTTTTAATAAGACAAGTCACTTAATCTGTCTGGATCTCATTTTCATCATCTGCAAAATGAGGGAATTGAAGAGGATGATGGTGAAGAAAATGCATAGGGGAAGAATTCTGGACTTAAACAATTGATCAGGAGGATATGTACAATTTTGATTATATAAACTTTAAAAGGTTTTACACAAACAAACCTATAGAAAAAATCAGAAAAAAACCCAGTTAACTGGGGAAAATATTTTTTTGTAAGAAATTTCTCTGAAAAAGTTATCATATTGAGATACATAAGGAAATGGTTTAAGTTTACAAGACTTAAGAGCCATTTCCCAATAAATAAATGGATAAATAATATGAATAGGTAGTTTTCAAAGAGAATATTAAAAAAATTACAGATCCCAGAATAAGAACCCCTGTTTTAAATCTAAAAATATGATGCTTTTTAAAGTATTGCTAATATGATTGTTTGCTATCAATTACAATTTGCAAATTATATTGGAGATAAATTATAAACTTCTTGATGGCAGAGACTACTTTTCATTTTTTGGTTTATATTTCTAAAGCTTAAAACCCTGCCTGACATATAATAGGTATTTAACAAATTTTGCTGAACTAAATTTGGATATGTTAGCCTGATAGCTCAAGAAGACCAAAACCTCAGAGCTGTTTCTTGAGGTTACACTGCAGGATGCTTTCAGGAAAAACTTGGAAAGATTTATACGAACTGATAGAAAGGAAAGTGAGCAGAATCAGGAGAACATTGTACTTAGTAAAAGCAATATCATATGTGTCAAGAAAGTTTATTCCCTCCCCTCCTGAGCTTTACCTGTCTATCAAACATTCCTGACATCAGTTGTTGTACATAGTGTGTTGTACATCAATAAAGGTCAAGGATTTGGGCTTTAAGGGGAGAGAATAGGGGGAGAATTGAGAAGAAAAGGAAGAAGGAAGAAGTCAGGAACAGAGCAGGCAGGTGAGGGGAGAAAGAGGAAAGAGACTGGCAGGTTAGGGATCACGTGGTCAGGTTACTTAGGAATGATTGTCTACCCTTCCTAATAAACTTTATAAAATATATATCTGGGTAGAAATATTATTCCAATTCTTACACATACAATGACCAATTGTTAATTATTTAGCTATCTTCAGCAATACAAAGATCCAGAACATTTCTGAAGAGCCTATGATAGAGATCTAGCCACTATAACTTTCAAACGTAGCAGATTAATACACTATGTGGATGATTTGTTGCTAGCACCACCTGACCCTAAAACATGTTTGGAGAATTCAAAGAAGTTATTGATAGAACTTCATGAGAGGGGACATAAAGTTTCAAAAAAGAAGATTCAATCTACCCTTTGATCCAGCCATAGCACTGCTGGGTCTGTACCCCAAAGAGATAATGGACAAAAAGACTTGTACAAAAATATTCATAGCTGCGCTCTTTGTGGTGGCCAAAAACTGGAAAATGAGGGGATGCCCATCAATTGGGGAATGGCTGAGCAAATTGTGGTATATGTTGGTGATGGAATGCTATTGTGCTAAAAGGAATAATAAAGTGGAGGAATTCCATGGAATCTGGAACAACCTCCAGGAAGTTATGCAGAGCGAGAGGAGCAGAACCAGGAGAACATTGTACACAGAGACTAATACACTGTGGCATAATCGAACGTAATGGACTTCTCCATTAGTGGCGGTGTAATGTCCCTGAACAATTTGCAGGGATCTAGGAGAAAAAAACACTATTCATAAGCAAAGGATAAACTATGGGAGTGGAAACACCGAGGAAAAGCAACTGCCTGAATACAGAGGTTGTGGGGACATGACAGAGGAGAGACTCTAAATGAACACTCTAATGCAAATATTATCAACATAGCAATGGGTTCAAATCAAGAAAACATGTAATGCCCAGTGGATTTACACATTGGCTATGGGGGGTGGGTGGGAGGAAAAGAAAATGATCTATGTCTTTAATGAATAATGCTTGGAAATGATCAAATAAAATATATTTAAAAAAAAAAAGAAGATTCAGTGGGTCCTTCCAAAACTGGAATATTTAGACTTTGTCTTGGAGGGGGGCACCAGGAAAATCTCTAATAAAAGAATAGCAGACATACAGAAGCTAGGCGTCCCTAGAACTAAGAAAGAACCTAGAGCTTTTCTAGGGGTTTCTGGTTTCTCAAGACAGTACATAGTAGGATATTCTAATATTTCTAAATGCTTAACTGATTTGACAAAGAAAGACATTAAAGAACCATTACAATTGAACAAAGAACACTTACATGCTTTGTCATAGTTGAGTTTTCTGCTACAAGCTTAGGAGTGTTTTTATTGTAGTTGTTGAATTACTAATTATTCTTCTTTTGGTGGAATATGTTCTTTTCTACCTAAGACTGGTCTTCATTTTCATAAGGTTTTGTGTAGAATGTTACCCTATGGAGCTCCAACTAATCTTGGTTTCAGTCTTATAGCATGAGTGGTATTTGTCATATGTTTTTGAAGTTAGAGAATAGAAGTGAAATTTTATCTCTATCTCTCCTCCTCCATTTCTTAATATGTTCCTTGATATTGTGAGATTTAAAAGAGTTGGATGCCATAAACTGTAATATTTAAAATAGTTGGAAGGCCATAAACTGTTATAATTAAAATAGTGCAGGGCATAAATTGTAGTGAGTTAAAATGGTGGAAGATATAAATTGTGATAGATATAAGAAAGGGTGAATAAATTTGACCGCAGAAAATATGTTTCACTACAGTGTCTTGGATTTAAATCAAATATAAGGTGGTCACCAGGGAATATATTCCCAAATTATGAATATGCCCAAGTCAACTGGGTTTTATAGAGAATTTAATTAATAATACAATGAGTAATCAAAGAAAGAAAGAAAGAAAGAGAAAAAAAGGTATAAGTATGAAGGGCCTGGCCTAGACCTGAATCTTAAGAGAGAGAGAATCAGTCAGTTTTTTATCACTCACCACAAGATTTGTCTTAAGCAAGGATGTCTGGGGAACAGAGTCTCCCCAGAGGGAGTCCCAGCCAGAGTCAGCCTCCCAAGGGACTTCTTCTCAAGAGATCTTCAAAGGGCCTCCTCCAAAAGGATCTATCTCCAAGCATCCAAAGATCTAAGGATCTCCAAGCCTCTCCAAGCCTCCAAGGATCCAAGGATCTCCAAGCCTCCTCTGCTCAAGAGATTCTGTTTCTTATATAGGGTTTTTTTTCCTATGTCACCTCCCCTAAGTTCTTCCATCTACCAATCACTGTAGATGTTTTCTAAAAGACAGCCCATCTGAATTCCTGCTAAGTCCACTAACCTCCTCAGTAAGTCTGAATCAGAAAAAATGCTGCTGTGTTGACTAATCCCCTCAGTATGTCTGAACCAGAGAAAACACAGCTGAGTCGACTAATATCATTAAGAGAAAACTTGCCTGACCCTTTTAGGTACCGAGAATCCCATTGTATCAATTCTAAAAAACAGGCCTGGCTCAAAGAACTCCCTGCCTTATCATAAGCATGGGTCCAAGTACTTTCATTCTTTAGCAAGGAGTTTTCTCCCCTAAAGCAGTCTTAAGTACGGGTGGAGTAGAGGTCCTCCCATTTCTGATCCTGGCGAGTTCTCACATCAAAATGGGGAATGTTTCCAGTAGGGAATTTGTTCCAATGGAGGATTCCTCAATGTGGAAATTTTTAACATTCACAAGTCTAAGAAATTTCAAGATTTACAATATCCACCTTCCCATTCAAAATCTCTATCTGTACAAGCCATGTAATTCAACTTCTCTATAAAGTCATCTTCATTATCAATCCCTAATCTTGCATAAAGTTCTTCTAATGGTATGCAACTTGTTCTGTGCCCAAAGAATATCTCTTCATCATGATCTTGGTGAGATTTTGATTGTACTGGTTTAAGGTATTCAGTTTTCTCACTTGTGTCCCACACATCCTCTTCTTTGTCTACCTCCTCATAAAGCTTATAAAATTGGTAAGGCATTTGTTCTAAATCATCTTGATCTATTATTATTACACCCTCTGGTATTCCTTCTGATTCAGTATCTGATTCTGACTCACTGAATTCAATCATTATGTTCTTTGGATTTTGTTCAGTGCCATGGAAATTTGAGTCAGATGTTGCTAACTCTGACTTTGTGTGTTTATCTATGCCTATGTCACCAGCTTTTGTCTTTCCCAAATCAATTTCTTGTTGTTTCTCACTACTAAGCTTTAGATTTTCACTTTATATTGGTAAACTTGATGGTATGGGGTTAGCTTTTTCTTGCAGACATTCTATGCTGTTAATAATTATATATCCTACTCTATCATCAGTCTGAGGTTTATTTTCATCTTCACTCTCTTTTGACTGTGTAGAGATAGGAATCTTTCCCTCTGTTGTTATTTTCTTTTGGGAATAAGTTTAGTACATCTGCATTTTCCACTGCATCAGTAGGATGTGTGCCTTCATTCTTTCCCACAGTACTACATACATATGTTTCTGGCTGTGTAGCTAAGGTGTTTATAGCTACTGAGTCATTGTTCATTCCTTTGCTACCCTCTTCCAGCTGTATGTGTGGATTAGTTAACTCTCCTTGATCTAACTCATTTCCTATGAAGTCTACATTTGAGGCTGAATGCACTATATCCTCTACTACATTGGAACATGAATTTAAATCATAGCTGTTGCTTTTCTCACATAAATTTATTTGGCCAGATTCCCCTGTGCCTTTTAGAATGTTGGCCTCAAGTCTGCCATTTGAATCCTTGGATGTTCTTTCAGTTACTAAGACTTCCATTCCATTCCCCTTTTTAAATTTAACTGTCATGCCACTTCCATTACTTTGAATAGGATTATTATTTTCAAATGTAATTTCAGCTTCATTTACAGTAAATTTTGTGTTATCTAAATCAGTCATTTATGGATTGAAAATTTCAGCTCCAGTATTCAAAGTAGATTTTTTTTCCCCCTAAGGGTACTTGTGCCATAAAGCTATTGGAAGAATTAACTGAGTTTGGTGGGATGTTATGTAAATCTGTGAATGGTTTCAAAGCATTTTCATCTCTAGCAACAGTAACCTGTAAGGAATTGAAGTTTTGTTTCTCTGTATCTTTCACTAACTCCTGCTTGAGTTCTTGTGACTTTGTCTCTCTTTTCCTTTTGCACAATTCAATCCCTGAGCCCACTCTCCATTGAAAAAAATTCTCTAACAATGATTTGACTTCATTTGCACTTTTTTCCTGTGTGGTTACTATACAGACCTTCTCAAAGTCTCTTATCTCTTTTGTCATTTGAGAAATTATTCCTTTTTTTATTTCTACATCTATGTCTCTGCCTTTCTCTTGATTTATTGCATGTGCTATCACTCACAGATTCACTTTCTTGCACAAATTTTTCATTGTTTCTCATCTTTTTCCTTCTAATTTTAACAGCAGCCTCTTTTTCACTCTATCATTTCTATCTCCATGTATCAAACTACATACATTAAAGGACTGGCTTCATAACTCTTTCTTAACCATATCTGAATGTTTAGATTTGGCTCCAGACTTAATGGCCTTTTGCATCTCATCTAAATCAGATGCTTGTTTTGTGGAGTTTAGCTTACAATAAGAACAGCAAGTGGAAGTTTGCTTTTTGTAACTATTTTGTGTGGTTTTGTTGTCAATTTCATGCTTCTTCAAAAAACAGTTTTTTATAAGGTGTCCTCTCTTTTGGCAGAAAAAGCATTCTCTAGTTTCTCTCTGCACTGTTCTTGGTTTGTAACTAGATTTTATGTAAGTCTTAGCAGTGTTTAGTTTCTTGATTTCCTCTTTCTCCTTTTCTCTTAGATTTTTCTCTTACTTCTAATTTATCTTTTAAGTCTTGCATTTGTTTTGCTGTTCTGAATGATTATCATGGAGGTAACTAGCAATTTCACATAGTTCAATCAGACTGACAATGTCATATTTAGGGAAATAGTGTTTTAAAAAGTTCTTTAAATGAGGTGTGCATCCCCTCAAAAACTGTCTCACGTGACTATTTGCCTCCTCATTATCTGCCTCTAGACCCATAATTGATTCTGCCATTTCTGAAAGATGATCAATGAATGTGGCTGGATGTTCCCCTTTGTTCTGCAAATCTATCAAATCTAGCCCATGCAGTCTAGCAGCATTGCTTTATAGCTTGGAGCAAATATTCCCTGCATTTCCTTAAGTAGGATATGCTAGTGGGGTTTGCAAAATCTAGAGCTTCCCTTTGCTTCTCTGTGGGCCAACTAGTTAGGTTGTTATCAGTCCTGGCCTTTTCAAGGAATTGACTTTGCTCATGGGGGCTAAACAGTTCAGAGAGGAAAAACTCCACATCTTCAAAGTTTGGGTCAAAGATCCTAAAAGCACGTTTCAGTTCTTTCTGCGTCTTATTAGGTTGTTCTATGAAATTTGGGAATCGCCTTTTCAGGGATTCAAATTCCCGTGAAGTAAACTGCTTGTGCACTTTAGATTATAGCACACCAGTTGTACTAGATAGCTTGGTGACCTCCTTCAGTGGACATATTTTTTCTGGTTCATTATCTGACTTGATGTCCTTGTCACCTTCATTTCCCTTTGCATTGACTTTAGATTTCTTTGCCTTTTTCTCTTTTTCTTTGGTTGCACTATTAGCCTGGCCATTGTTCTTGTCCTTAATCTGGTATACCCCTTTTTCCTTGATCAATTCCTCAAACAAGTTCTTAATTACTTTCTCCAGTTTAAGACTTTCTTCATATAAGTTAGAGTTTGTATGGCTTCCATAGAGCCAATGTACACTTGGGTCAAAATCTGCCAGAGTGTAGGGTCAGTTTGAAAAGGCAACTGCAATATAAACATAGTTGTGTTGCCAATGTAATCCAGTGAATCAAATATCATGTGGGTCATCTTGCTATAGAGTATATTGTAAACCCAGAATCCAGTAATGGCTGCCATCACAACAGCTCCACAGATAAATTGCTTAAACATTTTTTTCTTTTCTTTTCTGCTTTTTCTAGGGATTGTAAGTTATGTCTGTTTAGGGGTGCCGATCTGTAATAGATAACTAATTGAGGGTGTATATTTGATAATTACTGGATAACTAATGGATCAAGGTTTGCCTATCCTCCTTTCTCAATGCCTCCCATTTCCACCTCTCTTCAGAAGCCTTTCAGCTTCCCTTCCCCCTTCTTCTTCAGCCTCTAAGTCATGAACTATGATGCTTTAGAGGAAATACTCTTTTCTCTTGATTTCTCAAGTAAGGGTTTATTTGGGGAAGACAGGACAAGGATAGAGGATAAGGTAAGAGGGATAAGGCTTCCCTATTCTCTATAATTGAGGGTTAGGAGGATATTGACAGTATTGGCAGTTCTGTCACAATTGTGAAACAGTCAGTCAGAGAGATATGAGGACAACTATCTTTCTTCTTTCTTCTGCCTTCTAATCAGCCAGCCAGCAAAAGTCTTTCCAGTCACCACCACCAGCCAAAAGCCCCATCCAAAAGCCTCAGCTTCTCCTTCCACCATCAGCCAGAAGCCAAAAGCCTAGTCTGAAAGCTTCAGCTTCTTCTTCCACCATCAGCCAGAAGCCAAATCCTCAGCTTCTTCTCCACCTCTCTTAGAAGCCAAAAACCTCTCAGCCCAGTTCAGTCTTTTGGCTTGACTCCAACTCCTTTCCCGGTAACATTCTAAAAGGAATGTTCATTTTGACTGACAGATGATGTCCTTTGCATGTGTCAACATGGAAATCTAGAGATCCCCAGTTTATTTAGTTTGAGTGTGGAAACCCCAGGTTTTGACTTTGTCACAGGAGAGGTTTCCCCCTGAGGGATGGTCCCTCTGCCCCAGACAAGGAACTTCCTGGTAGTGTGGGTGGGAACAGCTAATCCCATCCAATGTTAAGCATTCCTTTTGCCCCAATGGTTTCTCCCCCTGGGCTAAGGTCCATTACCAAGGTGGCCCAGCCCTGGGTTTGCCATTGTAGGGCACCAGCCCCTCACTATTATTCCTGTCTGGAACTCCTCATTTTCCTTTCTCACCATTGTAAAGTCAATCAACTGTCCCTCTAATCCTAAACCCCACAGGCCATCTAGAGTGGTATATAGGTTCCCCAAGTTCTTTTGTTCCTTGGAGTCCATCCCAGGGGCTAGTGACTAGGGCCTCTTTGACTCTGTGCAGTCTTGGGAAGCAGCTCTGTTGTCATATTTAGTAGCGCTAACCCCTTTTCCCTTGATTAAAGAGTGATTTTGACTATTTAATAGTTCTGTGTTTTTTCTAGTTGACACATGCATGTAAATTCTCTCCTTCATAATTCTAACACCCCAACTTTCCTTATAGTCATTGCCTATTAAACCATCTTACATGCAATTAGTTATTTTTTGTGGCTTATTTTGATGAGCTAAATGGAAGGGTATTTGTTGTGGCTAACTCAGCCATAACAGAGTGCCAACCAAGAGCCCTCCCCCACTGAGTCAAAGACTCAGGGACGCTTGTCTCCATAATGAAATATAAAATGGGTAATCTGTGTAACTATTTCTTATTGAAATAAAAATGATGATTTGTGTGACACTACTACTTGTTGCTAGTGACTGTGACAAGAGAGAGCTGCTACTAAATATGGGGACACACCTGCCTATTTGCAATGGTGGAGAGATGAGAGACACTGCTGGTACAGGGGAATGCTGTCACAGGGGATTGCTCTAGATAGATACTGGGGAATGCTCTGGGGTTTCCTTACTAATCCCTACTGTTGACTAGTAGATCAATATATTTCCTAACCTCCTCCTCCCTTCATACTCTCTCTTCTCCAACCCTCCTCCTTGGCCCTCACCTCCCAGTTCTTCTTGAAGCCTTTGGCTTCTCCCCCCCCCCCCCCCCCAGTGAATTATAAAGATATTTTTTTCTTTTCTTTTCCTTTTCAAGTCAGGGGGTTTATTGGGATAACAGGATGGGAAACTGAGGTAAGAGGGATGAGGGTGTTCCTAATCTAAAATGAGAAATTAGGATGGTTATGGAAATAATCAGTCTTGTCACAAACTGTGATAGAGAGACAGTTAGAGAGAGATGGATGGAGGACAATTGTTTAAATCTTCTTTCTTTTTTCACGAAGCCGCCAAGAAAAGTCTCTCCTTCAGTTTGGCTTTCCTCCAACTCTTGGTCAGTCAAATCTCAGAGAGAGCAGAGGTTTCTCCCTTGGTCAGAAAGCTCCCCCAAACCAAATCAGCCCTACAAGGGTCCTCAGCCAGCCTCAACTGCCCAAGCCAGAGACAAAATCCCAAAGCTCCAGATCCTGCTTCTTCTCTTCTCTGAGGCCAGACCCCCAACTGCCTCTCCTGGGAACATTCCATTTGGAACCTTCTTCTTGATTGACCAGTAGGTCAGGTCCCCAGCTTCTTGCATCTTGGCTTACAAGTCCTCTCTCTCTCTATGCTTCTATAATCAACTCATGCCAGGGAATCTAGGGGTACCTCTTATATCACCTGATAGGGGAGAACTTCTTTCATCTTCCCACCACTCTCACAAAACAGGGGAACCCCAATTTCCTGAGTAGCACCCCTTGACAGCATTGCCCAGGAGGGATGAGTGAGAGAGTGTAGGAGTCAGCCCATCAAGGCACCTACCTCTTTCTCAACAAGTTCCCTTTTGGCCATCTTAAACCAGTCCTAACATAACACCAGTGTCAAATTCTCTTATAATCCTTATACCATCCACCCCACATAGAAGTAAGACATTATCAACTGTTGTCTCATACTGTCAAAATACTATATACATTGATTTTTATGATTTTCAATTTTTGCCATAAAAACACTAAAAAGGATCAGAAGGAAATCAGAAGTTGCTATCAAAGATGCAATAGTCACTGACCAGGTGAGACAGAATCATTATTGCCTAGTCCTTTGGGGGTATTCTATTCCTAAGTGGTACATTTTAGAAAATAATGGATTGATTGGTCACAGTGGAGCCTATTTTCTCTAAATAATAATAGAAATATTTTTTAAAAGCAGATCTTCCAGAAAACCTTACAAGAAAATTAAAAAATCACCCCAAATCACCAAAAATGTTAAGCAGCAAAAAATAAAACTCCAGTACTACAAACAAATATAAAATAAATAAAAAAATAAAAAAGCAAAGTTAAAATGTCAAAGGAAAGTTATACTGATGTAACATAAATGGATGCATCTGAAACAAAGCAAAAAACAAAAACAAAAAACCCTTCACACAATAAAGTGAATAATAAAACACACTGAATGGACTGAATTAAGAAACAAAACCTGTAAAATAAACACAAATGAATGATATGATTCATAAATTATCAATAAAATCATCAATTTTGTAAAGGACTTGATAGTGCTCATCACTATGCTAAATGCTAGGGGTACACATACAAAAGTGAGAAAGTTCTTTCTTAGAAGGAACTTATATTATGCTGGAGAAAATTCAACATATTTATTTTTATATAAATACAAGATACATAAAAATATACAACCATTTAAGACATCTAAAATAAAAATGGTTAATAGGGAATTGAAACTCAAAGTAAGTGAAGAGTTAGCTCCCTTTAATGAGTTCAGAACCCTAGACCTAGATGAGATGCATGCCAAGGTATGTGATATGTGGAGAATTTTGCTGCAGCAAAAGCACCTGAGATTTATGTGCTGCTTTAAAGTTTGAAAAAGTTCTGCACATATGCTATTTCACTTGTGTTGCACAACACCCATGTAAGGAAAGCTCTATGGGTATTATCCTTAATTTTTAGATGAGTAAACTAAGGCTCAGAGTGGTTAAGTAACTTTCCCATAGTAGCAAAGGTAAGAATTGTCAGTGGTAGATTCTGAATGCAGGTCTCTTTGACTGCAGGTCTATCACTTTTAAATAGCTCCACCATACTGTTTCTCCCAAAGACCTGGCATGAGTTTATCAAGAAGGGAGAATCTATAATAGCCCTATTTTTTTAAACAGATCTTTTAGGCTAGTAGGTCAGAGAAACGCAATAGACATCGTATACACCTAGATGTTGGAAAGGTATTTAGAAAAATAGTTCATCCTTTTAGAAATATGGAGAAATATGGGTTGGGGAATGGTAGAGTTAAGTGGTTTCAGAACTGGTTGAATACTCAAATCCTAAATTCAGTGATGAATGGATTGATTTCAATTTGGAGGGAGGTCTATAGTTGAATGTTTTAGAGAATGTTATCTCTCTTCTGTTCAACATTTTTATCAATGGTCTGTGGCATATTTTTCAAATTTTTGAATGACATAAAGGAAGGAAGACTAACATATGAAAGGACAAATCAAGGGTTTAGGGCTACTGCAGATGGCCTAAAATTGTATGATTCCTAGCCCTTCTCCTACTTTCTTTATCTGTCAGTCTGTTACTGCCATTGGAAATGGGAGAGAACTACAAAGGAACGAAAGGCACTTTATATTTTGCTTTGTTTCATGAATTTGCTGTGGCCAAAGAATTCATCACATAGTAGCCAAATGATGTGTCACAAGTCACTCTTTATTTAGGTTGGTCCTCCAGAAGTAGACTTAGACTCTTTTGAAGGAACATATACAAAACATTTTCAGCTTAATAGAACTTGTCAGAGCTTATGCTCAAATTTATGGAAGAACACAAATGTAACTCAGGATGAAAAGTCATGGGTAAGTCATAATTTGTAATGTTGGAAGTATACTTACACCAGAGGGATCAAAATATTGATTTTTTAAAAAAATTTCAAATTTTCAAATGTAATTCAACTTTTTAATTTGTGTGAAGACAGATTCTTGATTAATTTATGCCAAACATGATTTTCAGAAGGTTTAGCTAGAATGCTAATACATGATTCAATTCAATAAACATTTATTAAGCTCTTACTATGTGCTAGGCACTGTGTTAAGTTCTGGAAATACAAAAAGAGGCAAGAGACAGTTCCTGCCCTCAAGGAACTTACAATATAATGGGGGAGTTCACATGTAAAGTAAACTATAATAAACAATAGAAAATAATTTTATTATATTTTGTTTTCATTATAAAGATATTTTATTCGACCAAATTCATGTAATAACAAATTTCCACATAAGTTTTCTCAAGTTAAATATCGAGATTGTCTCCCTACCTTCCTAGACCTGGCAAGCAATTTGATCTGGGTTAAATGTGTATTATCATGCAAAGCATATTTCCATATTGTTTCTTTTTTTAGAGAATAATCATATAAAACCAGAACCCCCAAATAAAAACCAAAATAAACTAAAGTAAAAAAATCATATTCTCTGATCTCTATTCCTACTCTAGCATTCTTTCTCTGGAGGTAGATAACATTCTTTGGCCTAAGTCTCTCAGAATTGTACTGGATCTTTTGCTGAGGGTAGCTGTCTATCATAGTTGGGAAATAATTTTATAGGGGAAAGCTCTAGAAGTAGGAATGGTTAAGAAGGCTCCTTATAGAAGGGGGGATTTTAGTTGGGGCTTTAGGAATCCAGGGAGTAAGACTGGGATGAGAAGAATACACTTAGCATGGTGGATACCCAGAGAAAATGCCTGGAGCTGAGAAATAGTGTCTCATTCATAGAACAGCCAGGACATCAGTGTCATTGATTGGATTGAAGAGCATGAATGAGTGAGTAAGGTTTAAGAAGACAGCAATGGAAAGAGAGGGCTATGTTTTGGAGGGCTTTGAATGCTAAACAGGGCATTTTGTATTTGCTCCTGGAAGCAATAGGTGGCCTCTGGAGTTTATTGAGTAGAGGGGGGGATATGATCTGACCTGCATTTCAGGAAAATCATTTTAGTGGCTGAATAGAGAATGAATGGACTTGAGGAAGGCAGACCCATCAGCAGCCTACTCCAATAGTTCAGGCATAAAGCAATGAAGGTCTGCCCCAGGGTTGTAGCAATGTTAGAGAGAAGGGGGTGTATGTGAGAGATGCTGCAAAGGTGAAGTTGGCAGGCCTTGGCAACAGGTTGGATATTGTGGGGTTAGAGATAGTGAGGAATCCAGAATGACTCCGAGGTTGTGAGCCTGAGAAACTGAGAAGATGCTTTCCCCTCTACAGTAATGGAGAAGGCAGGAAGGGGAAAGGTTTAGAGGGGAAAGATAATGAGTTCTGTTTTGGACATAGGCTATTCAATCTTTGACAACCTAATTGAGAAGGGAATAAATGCAAAGAAAATACTCATAATCCCTCTAGTTAGCAGAATACTGAAGACTAAATCTATGATAGCTAGTATTTAATTTAAGATCTGCAAAGCACTTTACAAATCTCTTAAAACAAAGCTGTGAGATACACGGTATTATAAATAGCAGGAGGCCCCAATATTTGTGGATAAAGCCTTCACAAATTTCTGCTTAGTAGTTAAAGCAGAAAGTCAGAGTGGTACCTGTCATTTTCTTCTTGTAGTCTTCATCAAACCTCTCATTCTGGGCCACAGTGAAGAAGTTTTTCCAGTCTCCAACACACCTTGAAACACAGCCAAGGGGAAGATTCAATGATCATTTAAAACAGTTTCCTCCTCTATTTTTTAAAGTTTTGTTAAGAACTTAATATTGAAAATAAAGACAACCAGCTGAAGCTGTTTAGTAGTCATTTACATTTCAATTAGCTAATTAAATACATAAAGTATCATAAGGATTTTATATTCACTTCCTCTCTCTCCTCATCAGTGTGTGTTGTTCATTCCGTCTCATTCACTTTTCCTCTTAGATGGTCACAATATCCTGCTCTCTATCTGTTTTGACTTTTTTTTTTGCATGTGTTATTCACAACACCTTAGATGTCTGTTTTCTTTGTGCCTGTTGGTCTCATTGGCTTTATGATATTCTTGTGCAATAATTTATTTAACTATGCCTTTTTCATTATTGTCACAAGTAAAGGATAGAGGTCTGGTTTTAGAGGCAGAAAGACTTGGGATTAATTCTTACCTTTGACATATATTTGCTATGTGACCCTGTGCAAATCACAATCTCCCTGTGTTCTAGGTAACTGTAGGAGAGAGAAATCTAGGAACTTTGGGAATAAGCCTGGAAGAGCTGCAAGAATCCTGCAAGCAGTGAAGGGGGGATGGGCAAAAAGGATCATGGAACCTTGGAGGGAGAGGAAAAGCTGATCCAGGCAGCTGAAACGTACTCCTGGTGGAGAGGACCTGGGCAGAGGGGTTTTTTTGACTGACTGAAACTCAGTCCGTGATCTTTCTCTCCCTGAATTTCTGATCCCAAATCCTCCCAAACCCCAGCCATTGGACAAGGACTTTGAGAGACAAGCAGTCCACAAAGAAGATCTCCACAACTCCTTTTGAACCTTGAACTTGGGGACACTTGCTGTGCCAGCCAAGAAACCAGGCTTCTCTACTCTGACCCCCTCAGGGGTTCAGGGTATCAGACCTGAGCTACCTAACTTTGGGGGGAAGGTGTTCATTAGATAGGGACCCCCTCTCCCTCTTTCCCTCTTGAATCTCAATCCTTACCATTCAGCAGCCCTGTCCCTTTCCTGCTTCCCTTGAATAAACTCAGTCATTGGGACCCAGAACTGACTCCAGCTTTATTAGGAGAAAGCCTGAATTGAGGGGGGAGGAGAAGGGGTTTCTCTCTCCCCAGAACAAAGAGGCTCACCACCTGAAGCCTCTTCCAACAAAGATCCCAGAGAGCCCGCCAGTAGGATTGAAGGCAGCCATAGTGAGGGGCTCTAGTCAGAGAGGGCTGAGGGAGACAAGACAAAATCCATCCTCTTTCTCTCCTCTGGCTAAACAACAGCTCCTCTCACTCTGTCCCTGCTTTAAAAGGAAGAGGCTCCATTTCCATTCTCCCCTTTCCCCATTATATTACATAACTTTTTTAAAGTTGTAGAGCTTTTAAGGTTTTTAAGTTGTAGAGAGGCACTGATCTGCATAGACAGAAGAAATCTCTTCACTTGGGAGTTATATCAGTGAAATCACAGATCTACTTCTTATACACTCATTCCAGGTCAATTTAATTATATATAATTTTATTTTGAAAATCTTTCAACAATAGCTCTTTTTTGTTTTTAAAACTAAGACTTTCAATTTGGAATTCTGAAGATGAGGACAGAAAGAAATTGAGTGGCAGTTGAGGAGCAGAGACTGCTGGGAAGACAAATGGTTCTAAAGGGATTCTGAGGAACCTCTGGGTCTTCTGACTTGGGACCTGAAGCTGTGAAATCCAGTTTTGAGGGGCTGAAGGATCACTGAAGCCACCCGAAAAGACCCCGTTTCTTTCTCCAAGCTTACTGCTGATCTCCCACCAAATATACAACTATTTTTTCCCTCAACCTGAAGAATGACTTCTCAGATCCCTACCAGGAGGCTGTTTGGACTCTCAAAGGAGGGCACAGCTACCTTGACCCTCTTTACCTCCCTGAACTATTTTCTACATATTTTTTTTAGGACAAACTAGGGATTAAGTTATAGGAAGGGGATATTTAGCTGGGAAGGGGCAGAGACATCTGTTGGGTGCTGTTAAAGGCCCATTAGTTTACAGACTATAATCTGGTAGGGCCACCCATTCCCTTTCCCCTCATCCAGTTCATTCAAACCCCAATAATAAACCCCTCTGTAGTAGTCAGATATTTGTGTTGGCCTTTCAATAATATTAGGAAGAGTTACCTCAAAAACTAGGAACTGGTCTCCCAAAGGGCACATGAGATCATTCCCTCTATGATAAGGCCTTGACCAAGGCCTGCCACTGAATCTTCATTGAGGAAGAGGCATAGAAACCATCCACAAGTGGGGCTGACTGGGGAGAGTGACATCAGATCCCCTCAGCCATTTCCTCAAGGGGCATCAAGTGATAACTGACAGCCTGTTATCACTTGAGTAAGAGAGGAGCCATCATTCCTTTACTAACATAGGCTTTCCCTCATACCCCTATCTTGCTCCCACAAACCACCTCACTGGTATACCACCTTATCCAGTGAACTAAACCATTTATTATAGCTACCTTTGGGTAGCTATATACACAATATATATTACCAACAACAGAATTACTGGATTGGAAGCTATAGTTATTTATTGTTATGATAATTTTTATAATTTCAGATTATTCTCTTAAACACAATATTATTTATGTTTAATCAGTCATCCCTTAAAATAAGCATTTTATTCTGATGAATATTTTCATTCTTCAAAGACCTCTATATTTTTGCTTTTATTTCTATCTATGTCTATATTTGAACAGCTATAATTCCCAGATAAAGAAGGGTAAATGAAAATTTCCAAATGATTTGAAATAAAAGAAAAGAATATTCTTAGGAATATAATAGAAAAATACATATACCTTTTCTCATGAATGGGGAAACAGAGTGGTCCATAATTTCACTAGGAATTGTTGTATAGTTTGCCATTGGATTCTTTTTCATTATATCAAAAGAGGTGTGATAGATGATTTTATCTAAAGCATCTTCATCTAGGTTCTTCCCCATGAATTCCATTATCTTTTGAATCTCATGCTTTGGGTTCTGTGAGAGTGGAAAGAGAAAAGAGAATTTCATTCTAGAGAACAATTTGGGATTATGGCCACAGGGCTATAAACTTTGCATATCTTTTGACCCAGAAATACCACTCCTTGAGCTATATCCCAAAGAGACCAAAGAAAAAAGGAAAAGTACCCCCTGCACAAAGATACTCATAGCAGTTCTTTTTGTTGTGGCATCAGAGAATTGGATGTTGATGATGCCCATCAGTTGGGGAATGGCTGAACAATGATATATGATTGTGATGGAATACTATTGTGCTCTAAGAAGCGATCAGGAAGACGGTTTCAGAAAAACCTGGGAAGACTTATATGAACTGATTTGAAGTGTTTCTAGATAGAAACAGAAGGGGCTACAGTGACAAATATCAGGGAATACAAAACTTTCCTTTGAGTGGCCTCCCTCTGACACTGACTGACAAGCAGATCTGGAAACAATGCATCACTGAGCCAGCACAACTTTCAACTTGGGTAGGCACTACATTTCAAAAGCCAAAGGCCAGAAAATAGCTTAGTTCAATTAATTATTAATGGAGTGTTTATTTAGTGTTCCAAATACTGAATGAGAGTCAGGAAGGCTCAAGCATATGTACTGAAAAGGAAAAGATCTGAGTTGGAGAGCCAGTTCCAGCACTTAGGATACTAGTGACTTTGGGTTAACCATCGATACCCCTGAGTCTCAGTTTCTTAATTTATGAAGTAGGACCAATGATAATTGCATTACAAGAGATGCCATAAGGAAAACACGTATAAACTAAAAAGTACTATAACTGCTATTTTACATGTATACAAATACATTGAAAGAGAGAGACTGAGAGAGACAGACAGAGAAGGAGTAGCAGTATGGTAAAATGCTAGTCTTGAGGCAAGAAGGCTCGAGTTGAAATCCTGTTTTAGATATCTACAAATTGTGTAACCTTGTATTACTTAATCTCTTTCGCCTTTACTTTTCTCATCTGTAAAATGTGGGAGTTGGATTGACTTCTAAAGTGGAGGAGTTGGGGGTAGTTAGGTGGTTCAGTGGATTGAGAGACAGGGCCAGAGACAGGAGGTCCTGGGTTCAAGTATGACCTCAGATACTTTCTAGTTGTGTGACCCTGGGCAAGTCATCTAACACCCACTGACTAGCTCTACCACTCTTCTGCCTTAAAACCTATACACACGAGTGACTGGGGTGGCGGGGGCTGTTCGGCGGAGCTCGGCAGCACCCAGAGCTCCGGGGCTGACTCCGTGTTGTCGCCGAGGAAGGTGGCACCATGGGCACGTGGTAGAGGGGGAAGTTGGCTGCCGCCGCCGCCTCCTGGGGGTGGGGTGGGAGAAGTGTTTCAGGGGAGGGGGCGGGCGGGCGAGGGTTCGGCTGGGGGCAAGGGCGGGGGAGGGAAGCTCTCTTGGCCTTGGCACTTTTTTTTTGGGTGCCTCAGCCGCGACCCCTCCGCGCGGATGTCCCCATTCCCCGGAGCGACAGCAGCCGCTTCCTAACCTGGAAAGAGGAATGCCAGCTCCTGAGCAGACCCCTTTGGTGGAGGAGGGGCTGCAACAAACTAGCCAGGAAGCCTCTACAGACCCAGGCATGGAACCAGAAACTACAGCCACTACCATTCATGCCTCTGTGAAGGAGCAGGAGCTTCAGTTTCAACGACTCACCAGAGAGCTGGAAGTGGAAAGGAAAATTTTTGCTAGTCAGCTAGAAAGATGTAGGCTTGGAGCAGAATCACCAAGCATTGCCAGCACAAGCTCAACTGAAAAGTCGTTTCCTTGGAGATCAGCAGATGTGCCAAATACTGGAGTAAGCAAACCTAGAGCTTCTGACACTGTCCATCCCAATATATATCTTATCAGGACAGAAGCAGAACAAGGGACTCTTTATTCACCAGAGCAGACATCTCTCCATGAAAGTGAGGGGTCATTGGGAAACTCAAGAAGTTCAAGACAAATGAATTCTTATTCTGACAGTGGATACCAGGAATTAGGTAGTTTCCACAATAGCCAGAACTTGAGCAAGCCAGATAATAGACAACAGCATTCATTCTTAGGCTCAAGTAATAACCATCTGGTGAGAAATTCAAGAGCTGAAGGACAAACTTTAGTCCAGCCTTCTGCAAATATTACCAGTCGAACCATGAGAAGAGTTAGTTCTGTTCCATCTAGAGCACAGTCTCCTTCTTATGTTATCAGTACGGGCATTTCTCCCTCAAGGGGGTCACTGAGAACTTCTTTGGGTAGTGGATATGGCTCTCCATCAGTGACTGACTCCAGACCCCTGAATTCAAATGTGTATTCATCTACTACGTTACCTGCCCAGCGAGCAGCATCTCCATATGCCACACAGAGACCTGCTTCTCCCACAGCCGTACCACAGGTTGGTTCAGTCACATCAAGGCAGACAACTAACCCCAATGGAACAGCTTCTCAATATCAAACAGCAGTTAGAGTGGGTTCACCTCTAACCCTGACTGATGCACAGACTAGGGTAGCTTCTCCATCCCATGCCCAGGTAGGCTCATCTTCCCCAAAACGCTCTGGAATGACTACAGTTCCACAACATCTTGCATCATCAATACAAAGAACTATTCATGATATTGAACAATTTGGACAACAACAATATGATATTGAGAGGATGGTTCCACTTCGTCCAGACAGTCTCACAGGCTTGAGAAGTTCCTGTGCTAGTCAGCATAGCCAGCTTGGACAAGAGCTGCATTCTGCTGTATCTCCTGACTTGCACGTCACTCCTATATATGAAGGGAGAATTTATTATAGTCCTATATATCGTAGTCCAAATCATGGAACTGTTGAACTCCAAGGGTCCCAGACAGCATTATATCGCACTGGATCAGGTGTTGGAAATCTAAAAAGGTCATCCAGTCAGCGAAGCACTCTTACATACCAAAGAAACAATTATGCTCTAAATACAACAGCTACCTATGCGGAACCCTATAGGCCAATGCAGTATCGAATGCAGGAGTGCAATTATAACAGACTTCAGCACACAGCACCAGCTGATGATGGAACAACCAGATCACCATCCATAGATAGCATTCAAAAAGATCTCAGGGAATTTGCTTGGCGTGATCCTGAATTGCCTGAAGTCATTCACATGCTACAACATCAGTTTCCATCAGTTCAAGCAAATGCAGCGGCCTACTTACAACATCTGTGCTTTGGAGATAACAAAGTGAAAACTGAGGTATGTAGATTAGGAGGAATCAAATATCTGGTTGACCTTTTGGATCACAGAGTTTTAGAAGTTCAAAAGAATGCTTGTGGTGCACTACGAAATCTTGTTTTTGGAAAATCTACAGATGAAAATAAAATAGCAATGAAAAATGTTGGTGGGATACCTGCCCTGTTGAGATTGTTAAGAAAATCTATTGATGCAGAAATAAGGGAACTTGTAACTGGAGTTCTCTGGAACTTGTCTTCATGTGATGCAGTAAAGATGACAATCATTTGAGATGCTCTATCAACTTTAACAAACACTGTGATAGTTCCACATTCTGGGTGGAATAATTCTTCCTTTGATGAAGATCATAAAATTAAATTTCAGACTTCACTAGTTCTACGTAACACTACTGGTTGTCTGAGAAATCTCAGTTCAGCTGGTGAAGAAGCACGGAAACAAATGAGGTCCTGCAAAGGCTTGGTGGATTCCCTGTTATATGTGATCCACACATGTGTGAACACTTCTGATTATGACAGCAAGACTGTGGAGAACTGTGTGTGCACATTGAGAAACCTGTCATTGATTAGAATTAGAAGTACCTCAGGTACGACTGCTGGGAATAAATGAATTGGATGACTTGTTGGGAAAAGAATCTCCCAGCAAAGATTCTGAACCAAGTTGTTGGGGGAAAAAGAAGAAGAAGAAAAAGAGGACTCCGCAAGAGGATCAATGGGATGGAGTTGGCCCTATACCTGGATTTTCTAAGTCTCCTAAAGGTGTTGAAATGTTATGGCATCCATCTGTAGTAAAGCCATACCTAACACTTCTAGCAGAAAGTTCCAACCCAGCTACTTTAGAAGGTTCTGCAGGATCGCTCCAGAATCTTTCTGCAGGAAACTGGAAGTTTGCTGCATATATATACAAGCTGCTGTCTGAAAACAAAAAGGTCTTCCTATTCTTGTAGAACTTCTGAGAATGGACAATGATAGAGTTGTGTCTTCTGTGGCAACTGCTCTGAGGAATATGGCATTAGATGTTCGTAACAAGGAGCTTATAGGTAAATATGCAATGCGAGACCTAGTAAATCGTCTGCCAGGAGGCAATGACCCAAGTATCTTGTCTGATGAGACCATGGCAGCAATCTGCTGTGCTCTGCATGAGGTCACCAGTAAAAACATGGAGAATGCCAAAGCCCTGGCTGACACTGAAGGAATCAAAAAACTAGTGAACATTACCAAAGGGAGAGGAGACAGATCATTCCTCAAAGTGGTGAAAGCAGCAGCCCAAGTATTGAACACATTATGGCAATATTAGGACCTGCGGAGCATTTATAAAAAGGATGGATGGAATCAAAATCATTTTATTACACCTGTATCAACATTAGAGTGTGAAAGATTCAAATCACACACTTCCCTCTCGACAACCAACCAACAGATGTCACCTATCATTCAGTCAGCATCCACAGCTGTATTATAGCCAAGATGACTCCAACAGAAAAAACTTCGATGCATACAGATTGTATTTGCAGGCTCCTCATAGCTATGAAGACCCTTATTTTGATGATCGAGTTCACTTTCCAGCTTCTACTGATTACACAACACAGTATGGACTGAAATCAACAACGAATTATGTAGACTTTTATTCCACTAGATGACCTTCTTATAGAGCAGAACAGTATCTGGGGTCACCAGACTCCTGGGTGTAGCATCATGAAGCTCAGTAGAGGAATTCTTTTCTTCCTAACCATGTTTCAGGTAAGATGGAGAGAAAAACGTTTGCTTATTTGATGGTGAAACATGCAAGTGAAATGGAAAAAACAAGGGGAAGAGGTGTTTTGTTTTCCTTTAAGGAATTATCAGAAAAGTGAGGAAAGCGTTGGAAGAGAACTTTGTAGCTCTGCTTAGGTATTAGTTCTAATTTCCTTGAAGTTCCTGTAGTGTGGTGAAGGTGTCGGCAATGTGATGAAAGATTGAGAAATGGGAAAAATGAGTGGGGAGAATGTGTAGATCAAATCAAATTACAGATGATTTTTATGTGAATAAAGTCATGTTCTGATAGTTTGTACAGAAAAAAAAATGGATGCCCTTATTTTATTGCTATTACTAAATGTCAAGATTGTATGCTATTATGCCTTGTAAATTTCTTTTGTTGGTGTAAATATGGAAATGGCACATTGGTTCAAAGTGCCATCATTTGTAATGCAGTGTGTCATTTTAAAAGAGATTTGAGAAGCTAAAAATTAAAAAAAACAAATGGAAAACCCAAGATACTTATCAATTTAAAAAATACCTTTTTTTAAAAACGAATAGTATAATTTGGAAGCACAAAGTACAATCCAGTATAGAAATACCGTTCCCATTCCCTGCCTCTTTCATAGGACACTTCACTGCCATTTTCTATGCACATGGAAGAAAAATAAATGTGGAAGTTTCATCCATGGAAAAGTGTTCCCTTGCTCATTTTTATTTTCTGTATGTAATATGGAGAAACAAATTTAATAAATGTGAACTCAAAAACAAAACAAAACAAAACAAAACACCTATACACAGCATTGATTCTAAAATGGAAGGTAAGAGTTAAAAAAAATTAAGCAGAAGACTCCAACTCTGGGGCAAATGGATCACAAAACTTCCTAGTGGGGCCAACCAGATTAAAATGTAATTAGGGTATTTTAAACAAAATGGAAAGAAAACACCATCTAGGAGAATATAAATTTGTGCTTTTCCAAATCAATGTATGATAGGATCCATTTCTATTTGGGTGTGACACTACTGCCCTAAAGACCCTTCTGCCTCTAAATCTATTTTCTTACGGGCCATGAAATGATATATCATGCTGAATAATGGGTCAGCAGTCTTGAATTTCAGAATAGGCTGTTTGTAAAGTTCACTTTTAAATAAATTGTTTAGAATTTAAAGGTTTAATTTTTTTAAGCTAGAGATAGTGTTATATGAAGAATTTAAACTGTCAACAAAAAGCAGTTCATAGTATAACAGTATAACTAAAGTATATAGTACCTAAGCAAGAACAGAAGCAATGTTTTTTTTTTTCTTTTTTAATTATGTGTCAGGGCCTTCCACTCCTTTGCCTTCTCAACTTGGTGGTAATAAGAATGAGAACTTTTTCAGTCCTAAGTCCCTGGGGAGAGGGGCTAAAGCCCAGGCAAAGAGGCTAATAAGAGGTTGTTAAAGGAATGGTGGACATCTATTGCCATCAACCTCAGTGGCACTTTTTTAGTTAGGCTTGTTGTTTGTTCTTGCTTACCCTTGTTAAGTCCATTCTTCAGTCACCCCACTTTTAAACTTCCTAGTTGTTCATATTTCCCTAAGCACCCCTCCCTTTTTACAGAGATCCCCCCAAATCAGCATACTTATTCTTTTTCAGTCTTATCTCTGAGGCAAATACACTTTTCTCTGGAGCCTTTCAAAAGAATTTTGCCAGCGAGTCTTTGTACAAAAAGATGTGAAGCCAGAATCATCCACATTTCAGAGGAAAATACATGATTGATTTAGATATTTGGATATTTTGTCATAACATCTATTGAGTGTGGAGCTTTTGGAAGGGGAGGGGGTTTAGGAATTCAGTTCGCAACATTCCATTGATCCTTCTGGGCAGTCCTGTGAATCTTCTAAGACCCCTTCTCAGAATATTTTTCAATAATTGAAAGAAATGCTAGATTTTAGTTAGAAGCCAGTGAAAATCAAGATGTA
The DNA here is from genome assembly GCF_027887165.1 of Monodelphis domestica. NCBI lineage: Eukaryota > Metazoa > Chordata > Mammalia > Didelphimorphia > Didelphidae > Monodelphis > Monodelphis domestica. Next base: position 189,644,610 of record NC_077234.1, read on the forward strand.
GGTTTCCCCCTGCCTCAATAAAGCTATGGATCCTCTGAATGGGACCCCTTGGGTCTGAGACCCCAGATCAAGAATCCTCCCTATGGGAAAAGAGAGTCTCTGGGATTATGGCTGTGTGAACAGATAAGATGAGACTAGTGCTCTTGCTCAAGAGACCAGTGCTGGTATGGGAGAATCTATTGGCAATAATGCAGGACTAAGGGATGTTTGGGGGTAAGGTAAGGGATTCCTCTCCTTCCTTTGATCACTACTAGTCCTGCTACTGCCTATACTATTATAAAACATTGTGCATGGACTGATGATGGGAAAATGTGAGAAGGGTAGTGCTGTTGTTGATCCTAGGCAGCAGCCAGAAATTGAAGGGAAAGTGAAGACAGAAAAGAAAAGGGTAAAGATAAATTCTGAGTGGAGAAAAAACAAACAAACCCAAATAGAGAATTTCTCTTGCCTTTGTTCATTTGTTGTCAGGGAATAATTAAATGAGGTGTTTAGAGTTAAGTGTGGTTGTGTGCCCATATTGTCACTTACCAGATGATAGTGATGGTAATTTACCTTCAATGAAAGCAAACCGAAGGTGAGTAGGGGCTCGTTTACATTTCTCAATATTACCATCATTTTGTATCATGTCTACTATCTCCTGGGTCCATGTTGTTCCTTATTCCACAAAAAGAAATGAGAATACAAGTTTGAAAGAGTTCTTAATTTTTTAAAATATGGAATGACAACTATTCTGTATATACTAAATCCACAAAGCAATATAGAACAAAATTCCATATTGTTTTGTCAAAATATCATTATTGTTAATATAGATAAAAAGTATTGTATAATGGTATTCTATAAAGGAATGAATATCTCAGTCCTTACTTGAGTTTTTCATTCCTTCTTGGAATGGAGCATTTAGTATGTAACCATTGACCCCTGGCTCATGTTGAAAGTATTTCCTTTTGGAAAATAGCTATCTCCTTTTTCAAGCAGCAGGGTCCAGTATCAAGAACACTGGATTTTTAATCATAAGACCATGGTTGGACATTTAACTCAGCTATATTTAATAATTATTCTTGATTATTGTGTGAAATAAATTTTATTTATGTATGGATTAGAGTAGATAGGTTCTCAGACCTCTTCCAATTCTGCCAAATTCTATACTATTTTGAATTTTAAAAATTATATTTAGCATGGAGACATTTTAAGATTGTAATTCCTTAAAAATGAAACTTTGTGTATCTTCTAGAGCATGACAAATATGAATATATGTTTTGCATGATAACACACATATAATCTGTATCAAATTGCTTATCATCTCAGGGAAGAGGGAATGAGCAGAGGAAGTAGAGAATTTGGAACCCCAAATATTAGAAAATGAATGGTAAAAAGCATTTTTACATATTATTGGAAAGAATAAAAAAAATGAAGTAAAGAGGTTGGTACAGAGCATGAGACTTGGCTTCAGGAAGACATGTTTAAATTCTGCCTCAGTCACTTACTAGTCATGTCACACCCTGGGTAAATCACTTAACCTCTGGGCTTGGGCGTCCTCATCTTTAAAATGGGGATAACAATTGGCACCTACCTCACAGGGCTGTTACAAGCATCAAATGAAATAATAGATATAACGTTATAAGTTATAAAGTTATAAATAGTTGCAAACTTTAACACGTTATATCAATACTGGCTATTATTGTTAGGAAATTCTTAGTCTTTGACTCTACCTGAAAACACTCTATTACACTATTTTCCACAGAGACTAACGTAGTCAGCAATTATCTGAGTCAGTAGAAATTTGTTAGTCAAATTGTATTAGGGAGAAAGTTGGTCATAAACTTTGTGCTAATTGATAAGAGCAAGAAATAGATTAGAGCAATAATTTACTCTTTATGACAACAATTGACCTTTATCCTTCCTCTCTCTCTCTCTGTGTCTCTTTCTATAAGAGGATTATAACGACAGCAAACATAAAATAATTTTTTTGGTGAAATAGGTAGAGGAGAAGTAGGGATCAGGATCACTGAAGCTCAAGCTTCTAATAAAATTTTCCCATTTTTAAGAAGAGTTAATGTGTCTACATGCAAACACATGTACACATGTACAACACACAGGATGTATCTAGCCTTCCTTCAAACACTCATGTGTATTCTTAGAACTCTCCTCTACAAAGATCTTTGTAAACTGATTCGAAAAATAAGGCAGGTCTTGTCATGCTCAAAGGAGGAAAGCAGAGCTTAGACTTGATCAGATTGCCTCTTTATCTTTTAAAGTCTCCTCAAACCTCTCATAGGGATGCTCTTTAATCTATTTTAGTGACACCTCTCTCCTACTTCAGTCCCCTGAGAGATGTATCAAATCTCTGAAATTGCAGTCCACGTTTATGCAATATCTCCAAATAATCTCTCTCTAACTCTTTCTAGAAATACATTCATCTAAATCCTGCCCTCCCTTGTAAACCCAGTGCAGATTTTTACCTATTCTAGCATCCTATCTCTATCATTTGACTAAGGAAATATTTATTAAGGCTCCACATTATGTAAAACCCTTCCCTCCAACTTCCCTCAAGCCCTTCTTCCTCAGACCTGCTTTGGGATAGGTTGAAATAAGGAGATCATCTGGCTTGGCTTGAAAGTTCCAGATTTCATCCCAGATATCACAAGTGGGTGTAGGTTGAAGAATCCCCTTTATGTAGTCAACTCCAATTCTTTCGTTCTTCTTGAGGTTCAAGTTCAAATGCTTCATCTTTGTTAAGGCCATTATGGTCAGAATTCAAAAGGATGCTTCTTACAAAAAGAGAGTGGCTTCCTTATTTGCAAAGAATCACATACCCTGTAGATTAACAGATAGATATTATAGATTAACACAGAAAGATTTTAAAGCTGAGCTAACTGTCACTGTTGGAACTTAGCTTTCTGGAAGAAAACAAAAAAAAAAACACTTTTATCCAATGGGCTTTGAGTTATATAAGCACATGACTGTTAAATCTCCTGAATGCTCAAGTGGTGAGTTTTGTTTTCTGACCCTATATTTCAAGCCCAATTTAGTAATAAAGTTCTTGTTGATGGTCTTGAGACAAAAAAAAAGCCCCAGAACACCCCAATTCTGTCATTTTCCTTGGTTTCTTCTTTAAGGCAGAGATGAGGCTGAATTGAATGCCTCTCTCAGCCAATGCTTTTTAGCCCCTAAAGTTGGCTTCTAATTGAAGTTCCTGAAAACCGGGATGAAATTGTCTCAGAAATCGCGGGCTTGTTGAGAGATAAGGAGGTCCTGCAGAGAAGACATTTTCATAAGTTTTACAACAGTGGTGAAGTTATGAGTAAACAGTTTAGAAAGGATCCTTTTATCATTTTCAAAGTACAAAATAGAGAGATTTCCTGTGGAGAGTCAATTCTCTTTTCCTAATCAAATGAGATGACATTTGAACAGAGTTTAGCACAGTCCCAGGCATATTGTGGGGGGTTAATAAGCTCAGTTCCCTTCCCCTCACTTCCTCTCTTGACGTGAGGTTCTATTTATATAACTGTATTGAAGTGGGACACTTCACAAATGAGTTCAAACACCTAGAATATTGAGTATTGGAACCATAATTTATTAATAAAAGAGAGAAATAAAGAATCTACCAGCTGGGGCAGAATTCCCTAATGGAAGCTGCGTTGGTTTGACATTAATGACCAAATTATATACATTGCATAGTTCTTATCTAACAAACAAACCTTAACACAGGAATGTGGGGTCCATGATGGAGGGGGGCAATTCTTAGATTTACTATGGGGCTGTTAACCAAGGAGTGTTTATCTTCACTTAGTCAAATGTTAGTTCACTGGTCCTTTGATATTCCTAAAATTCTCTTTTGTCTCTTGCCACCCAAACTAAGCAGAAAGCATTTTGTTATCTGCCCCAAACATCAAACCCTTGACTCATCAGACAGAGGAGAATAATGTGATTTTAAGGCCAAAAGCTTAATAGCCTGAAGACGCTCTCGGATATAGGTCATAAAATGGTTGATCAGGCAGGGTCCTATTAAGAGGCCCACTATTACTAATAGGAGTGGTCCTGCCATGGCCGTGATCAAAGTAGTTAGCCATGGAGACCAAGAGAAAAGATTGGAGTACCAGTTGCTGGATTGAGCATTAGCCCCGGTCCTCTCTTGGAGCCCTCTGCTGAGCAAGGCCAGAGATTCCTGTATAATCCTAGAATGATTAGCATAAAAACAACAGGATTCTCCCAATGCCATGCAGAGCCCCCCCTGCTTAAAGAAAAGGAGATCTAGTCCCTGTCTATTTTGGAGAACCATTTCTGCCAGCGAGGATAGTGACTTTTCCAGGAAATTAACAGACATTTCCAATTCACTAAGGTCTGAAAAGACAGTTGTGAGCATAGTGAGGAGGGATCGCTCTCTGTGAGGGCGCTTTAGGGCAGTCTCAAACGGTTGCCCAGGTGCAGAGACAGTGGGGATGGGTTCCCGGTCCCAATCCCACAAGGACCCTTGGCTGACTGGTGAGGGTTGCTTTTTGTCAGCTATTTACCACTCTGTAAATTCTCTCCTTGGATCCTGGCCTCTCACCTCCAGCCCAAGTCCCCATGTCCGGCCTAGTAACCATCCTTTATCCTCTGGGTTTTTAATAGTCAGGGGAAGGGGATTCCTGAAGTCGAGGAGGACATCCCAGGCCCTGCTTTGCCCCCTTTGTAGAATGATATTGGGGTCCTCCTGCCACCACAGGGCAACAATTCCACATCTGCAGGCTGCACAATAGAATTCTCCCCCTGATTTGCATGACAGTGGCCCTGTAGATAGATGGGCAAGCATAGATAGGAGCTTCTGATAGATACAGAGTCCCTGATGGGGTTGTGCATGAAAGAATTTGTGAGGGATCTGTCCATTCACTCCCAAATAAATCACACAAATCAAAAAGGATTTTGGGAGTTTTTTCCTCCCAGGTTGGTCTGTCACTAATTAATTCCTTCCCATCCCTTGTCCTACTGATTACCCATCGCTATTGAATTACCTGGAAGGGTAGAATAATTTCCAAAAATCCCCAAAGTACAAGTCCAAGCATAGCTCCACCCCATCCTCCCTTTCCCATAGTGTTTAATGTCTATGAAGCTTGATCTTTTGGTGACCTTCCTCTGCTCTGCTCCTTGCGCTGCTGCTCTTGGTTTAACAGGTTTCAGTTGAGACACGTGGATCCAGCGTTTCTTTCTTGCCACCTTTATAGCTCTGGGGGTGGTCAATATTATCACGGAAGGTCCAGTCCACCGTGGCTTGAGAGCCCCTGCAGGAATCTTCCGAACCCACACAAGATCTCCTGGTTCACCTGTAAAAGGGGGCAGGTTACATTCGGGGGGTGAGGGATGGGCAGTTCAGACAGTCTGAATAATAGTTTTCCTGAGCTTATCCAAAGTCTTCAGAGAAGAGAACAGATATTGGTTATCCCATTCAGTCAAATTTTCTAGTCCCAATTTAGAAAGGAGGAGAGGGGGTCTACAGAACAGAATTTCAAATGGGGTAATACCTTGTACATATGGGGTGCACTGGTCCCTCAGGAGGGCAAAGGGGAGGAGGCTTACCCAGTTCTTGCCAGACTCTAGGACCAATTTTGTCAGGGTCTCCTTCCAATTGCTGAGTCACCCTGGCTACCAAAGCAGGCCCATTATCTGACCCTGTTCCTAGTGGGAGACCAAACCTAGGAATGCTCTCTGACATTAATTTCTTAACTACCACTGAGGCAGTTTCATATTTTGTTGGATATGCTTCTACCCAACCTGAAAAAGTGTCTACCAGGACTAAAAGGCACCTGTACCCATTTTCCCCTGGCTTGATTTCTGTAAAGTCTACCTCCCACTGTCTCCTGGCTCCAGCCCTCTTCACCAGGTACCTCTGGTTCCTTCGGTTCCCCCTTTTGATTAACCCGTGCACATATTTCACATCTCTAAGTGATGTCTTTGCAGATTCGGTGCATATTATGAAAGACAAAGTCTCTGTACAGCATATCACTCAGTTTTGTGCCTCCCATATGTGTGGTGTCATGTATTCTCTTTGCTAGCTCTCTCCTCACTGCTTCTTGTAAGTGAGTCTTGCCATCTGGCAGGCCCAGCCATCCAAAGGGAAACCACACAGCCTCCCAAAGGGCCAGAACCTCAGGCCCCACCTGGTTCAGTGCCCCCTGCCATCCCATCCCCTCCCCTCTCCAAATGTCTAAGGGAAAAAAGGGCGGAGGTCCAAATTTTCTGTAGTTTCTTCAGTGCTGAGAATGGGTGTAGAGCTGTCCTTGCCTATGGTCAGGAGAGAGAGTTTGGCTATAGGCAATGTCCAGGGCTGAAGGCTGGAATGGTTGCCGAGTTTACAAATGCCTACGAACACATATCTCACAGGGGAGTAGCCAAAACTTGAACAGGGAGGGGAAGGCCTCAGAAACAGGGTCTCTAGCGGTGTGTCCTCAGTGAATGCCTGGGTCCCAGGTCGGTGGAGACCTGCTTGGAGATCCGAAGGGTGTCCAGCCACCGCTTCCCCCAATGGGAAGACAGGTCACAAGGGGGAGAGCCAGCCTCTAAGACAGAAGTGCAGAAACCAGGACTGGGGCAAACACCAGAACACCAGACAGAAACAGAACATTAGTACAATAGCAATTAACATTACACATTTGCATTTGTGTATCTTAGCCATGTAAACCTTAAAATTTCTTAGACTTATAAATGTTGGAAATTTCACCATTGGGAAATTTCATACTTGGAAAATTTCTTACTGATAGTCTATTGGAATGTGAACCCCATTGGCATGGGAGGTTCCTCCTCCTCCCTTCTTAAGATTACTTTAGGACAGAAACCTTTTGCTGAACAATGGAAAGGACTTTGACCTATGCTTAAGCATAGAACAGGGATTTCTTTGAGTCATGATTGATTTTAGAATTGATACAATAGAGATACTTGGAATGACAGAATCAGGTCTTAGAAAATACAATTTCCACCCCACTCAGTCCTAACAGGATTTAGGAAGGGCTGCAGCATAGATCAAAATTTAATTATTCCAATCTCTACCCTACTCAGGGTAACAGGATTTAGGAAGGGCTGTAGCAAAGGATCAAAGATTTAATTATTTGAGAATATGACCTTCAACAGACATGTGCAAAGCCAGAGACCTCTGGGCGGTCCTGGGTTAAGCTAGAGCCTCCATTGGCACAGGGAAATTGATGGACAGTGATTGGTAGATGTGAGAACTGAGGGGAGGGAACTTGGATGGTTTCCTTAAAGATAGAGGGGTCTGAAGCCTCAGAGAGGGGGGTGGTTGAGGAGTTTGTCGGAGTGGTTGGAGTGTGCTCTGAGAAGCTTGCTCTGAAGGAAGCTGAAGGTGGGGGCCTTTGAGACTGTTTCTCCATTTTGGTCATGTGAGTAATAGGGACTGATCTCTTTTCTTTGCCCCAGCTATCTAAGGGCTTGGGCCTTTTGGCCCAGCCTAAACAGAGGGGGTATTTAAGCCCTATTCCCTTCTCTCCCCTTTCTCTCTCTCTCTCTCTCTCTCTCTCTCTCTCTCTCTCTCTCTCTCTCTACTTCCTTTCTTCCTCCTGTTTGTAATTAAACTCTATAAAAGGCTGATGGCTGACTTGAGTTTTCATTTAGGAATTACATAGCTGAATTCCTTGGCGACCTTAAATTAATATATATCAGTCTTTTAAAGTGATTTCCTTGTCACAGCCAACAGACTCCATCTTCAGAAATCATCTTCTGACAGGAATAGATCCCCCCCCCCCGAAATTGGATTCCTGAGTTGTTTGCAGAGCTGGTATGTGATGTCTCTGTTAAAGAATATCCCTTTGCAAAGTACACATTAACTATAAACATCTATAAACACTTGAGTAACAATATCTTACAGATGTATTCCTTTACCCCAGATTCTGGGGAAAATTCAAGAAAACTTTGAGCTATATTTCCAAGCTCAAGATCCAAACTTCAACTGTGGTAAATTAAGGCTACAAATACAAGCCATCTATGAATAAACTTCACCTACTTCTCAAAGTATATTCCTAACAATTTGAGAATTCTCAATTATTAGGGTTGTTTGAGGAAATGGAAACTTTAATATCACAATTTGCATTATGTGCTGATCATGGGATATAGTTACCAAGGAAAATATTTCCCCAGGTCCCAAAGGATACAGTGAGTGGCTTCACATGCAGGTAATTAATAGCCTAGATGGTTAGAAGAGGCCCATTCTCAGGTGAGACCAGAACATGCCTCTGTAACCATTCCAGGACATTCTCTGTCCGTGGTGTACTTTGTCACCATTAAATCCCAGAAGCCTTCTTTTGCTTTAAAAGACAAGTCTCACCCATTTCAGCTGAGAGAAATTCTGCTTATCAGTAGTCCAGAAACAAATCTATATACCCCCAAACAAGCCTTTGTTATCCCTACAAGGCTGATCACTCAATTATTCTCATGTATTTTGTCAAGAATTTACACATCACACTTTAGTCACAAAACCTGAAATAAAGAACATGAGTGCTGAATTAAGTAGCTCCATAGTAATATAAATCAGGGCTATATCATCTCCTGGACCTAGGCCATCTGAAAGACTAAGACAAGGCCATACAGTAATCACTTCAGGGTAATTGTCCTGAGAAATTAAAGAATCATGTGTTATTTTCCCACAACACATACATTACTTTTATATATTATCCCTAAGTTAAAGATCCAATTATGAGAGCAGAACATAGCCTTCAAGCAGGCAGACTCCTAGAGTGAAACAGGCCATGGGGCAAAACAAAACAGAATTCTAGAGAAACAGCGCTAATTTACCAGAACAGAACAGAACAGAACAGAACAGAACAGGACAGATGGTTCCAAAATCAGCCTAAATTTTGGTCAAAATCTCAAATACCAGAACCAGGAGTGGGCTCCGGAGAGGACACCATTCACTTCCTCGGATTTCTGACCCAATCCCTCTCAGGATTTGGAAAATGTATACTCTCCAAGTCCGCACTCAGAAACACCCCCGAAGGGGATAAGGGTTCAAGTGTCCTTCACAGGCACTTCACTTTGTTTGTTATGTACAATTTTATTAGAGGGAAATTTTAAAATCATGTAACTAATGTGGGTAGGAAACTTTTTCTCCCAAGAAATGTCTGGCCTTGGAAATCATGCTCTCCCTTTCTGGTTTCTAAACATTCTAAAATGAGGAAATACTTCCTAACTGCCCTAATAAATAAATACTTAATTTTTGTCTGTGGGTGGATTCTCTGGTGATAGGTAGAATTTGGCTCATACACTTTTACTGTGTTAAACATTTAAATACAGATTCTACTGTGTTAAACAGTTTAATAGCTTAAAATTTTTTATATGAAAAAGTTGGATTTTATGTATTTTGGTATTTAATATTTATAGTAATATTTTGGGTAAGCTTAAATAATTTAAAAAGCACCTTTGTGAGCTCTACAACAATGTTGACAAGTGCCTTTTTGTTGTTAGGGAGAAAATGTGATGCCTTGGGAATCAATTTTATACTTGGTTATAGGATGATAGCATTTTCTGAGTTTTATAACAAAGGTAAAATTGAAATTAAAGTGTTTTGACAATGAAAAGGCGTAGCTAAAGCTGCCCAAGTATAATTTGGGTTACAACCCCAGCCGTTCAGCCATAAGCCATGGACCCAGAGACCTGTTCCCACACAAGCATACAGTACACACACACTCTTACAGCTGCCCTCTCTGAAGTCCTTACCTCCTGGTCCTGGGGCTCGAGATCTCGCTGGAGCCTCCAACTGAAGTGGGGCACTTCACAAATGAGTTCAAACACCTAGAATATTGAGTATTGGAACCATAATTTATTAATAAAAGAGAGAAATAAAGAATCTACCAGCTGGGGCAGAATTCCCTAATGGAAGCTGCGTTGGCTTGACATTAACGACCAAATTATATACATTACATAGTTCTTATCTAACAAACAAACCTTAACACAGGAATGTGGGGTCCATGATGGGGGGGGGGACAATTCTTAGATTTATTATGGGGCTGTTAACCAAGGAGTGTTTATCTTCACTTAGTCAAATGTTAGTTCACTGGCCCTTTGATATTCCTAAAATTCCTCTTTTGTCTCTTGCCACCCAAACTAAGCAGAAAGCATTTTGTTATCTGCCCCAAACATCTTGTCCTTCTGGAGGGAAATAAAAACCAGGTCTGTCCCCTAAAAATGCGGACAGGGGTAATTTTTCCATCTTTGGTCTTTCTGGGGCTACTTCAGTATAACACCTCTTAATTAATTATGTGGAAAACCCAAAGCATTTGAAAAAAATAGAGAGTAATTATTTATGTTATAAGGAGATCTTCCAGTACAAAAGAAGCTCCCTTAGGACATTTAAATGAGATTTTAAAGTAAAATTAATCTTATTTGACATGCCCCAACCCCCAAAATAGCTGGTGTATGTTAGGAGCCTTACCTGGATTAAATAAAACATTATCCCATTTTTCCGCATTTCTTACCTTCATGTTAGTGTTAATTGACATGGGCACTCTACTCCAGAAACTCAGGCGAACTATTATCAGGGAAACTCCCTTGCTCCCTTCTATCCTCATGACTGAGCCTAGAAACACCCAATGACACCGCAAGGGTCCTGAGACGACTATCTACCTTTCATTGTCCTCTAGATTTAAGATAGACAGAAAGATGCACCTTCAGGCCACACCTCGATCCTATCAGACATCTGTTTGTCCCCTAAAACTAAGGAATCTCTATGTCCCCAGGCAGACCCCAGTATGATCACCCCACCTTGTTCCTGGGTGACTAACACTGTTGTAAAAAGTATAAAATCCCCAGAACTGATGTCTTCTGGGGGAACAGCCTTTCCATTCATGCTGTCCTACCAAGGAAGTGCTCCCCATCTTGCTGTTCCACCTTGCCATCCTCCTGGCCATTCTCAACATTATTTTCTAAATTAATAAATTTCTCTTTTTGTTTTAAAGCTAAGTTTTAGAGTTTTGCATCCTTGCAAAAGGTATCCTTCCCAAACCACAGGGATACATATCTGACCCCCATGACATTAATCGCACCACAAATGACTGAAATTTTAGACATATGGTGACTGAGCAAAATTCTGAAAGGAAAGGAGACAACCTTCTGCCATCCAATTAATCTAAAAATCAAATATGGATCATTCAGGGGTTGAATTGTCACCTAATTGGTGGCTCTTATTTTTTCTTCTTGTTATTGTTGTTTAGATGTTTGTTCTGTGTTGTTTTCATTCTGTCTGCCTGTCAGCCATCTCAGAACTTGTGAGCTCCTCTATAGGTTGAAGAGAGACAATGATACACAAACAAATCTATGTTTCTATGTGCTAGGAGCACTCAGGAAACTAAAACTGTAATCACCTCTGAATTATTTCTTTCCTTTTTTATTGTCGTGCAAAACACACTTCCATATTGGTCATTGTTGGAAGAGCACACTCACACAGAACCCAAACTGCAAAATAAAATCCATGATAACACTGATGTGAAAGAGGACTTCCTCAGAACTGCTAATGAAAGGGAGCAGGGATGCAGACTGTAGTTCATGCAGATGGGTAAAAGCAGTTCAAGCCAGTGTGGGAGCAGGAGAGGGAGGAGGGAAGTGGTGAGGCAAGTCCACCTCTGGAGCAGGGTAAAGTCTTTGGGAGCTTAATGATATCAAGAATTTTAACAACCCTTCCCATTTTGATAGCGATTTTTGGTTTGCAAAGTGCTTTCTATTCATTATAGTATTTGATCTTCTCAAATGAGGAGAGTCCATACAGTCTAACTGAGGAAGAATTCAATTCAGTTTAACAGAGAGAGGACCTGCTAAAAGTTTAAGCCAGAACTAAGATTCTGGGGACACCCTGTACTTATCAACCTTGTACCCAAAGCAAATCTTCCTGAATCTGATAGGCAAATTGAGTGGCTTCCAAAGGACCAGCAATATGCTGTGGAGTTTTCATCCCTTCTTAAGCTTCCTAGAACTCCCTAACTAGGAAAATGGTATTAGGAGAATTTTGCTCATTGATAGAGAAGACAGGGAGGTAAACCACACAGAAAGAACACTGGATCAGACATCAGAAAATCTGTGCTCAAAACTTGCCTTTGCCATGTCCTATCTGTGAGACTAGGAAGAGCCACAACTCTTTAAAGGAGACTCAATTTTGCATTAGTACAATGAGAACAGTTGGACTTTTTTGTATGGTGGACCACTTGGACATCCTGGTAAAACTGATGGCTCCCCTTCTCAGAATGATATTTTTAAATGCATAAAATAAAGCCTGTAGCATCCTAAAGGGAACCAATTATGCTGAAATATAGTTATTGGAACATTTAAAAGACCAAGTTCACCCACCCTAGGTGAGGAACCCTTGGAAATTATCTGTATGGCCCCTTCCAGCTCTCACTCTGATTCTTTGAACAACAGAATGGATAGAAGGTCTACTAACAAGCAGGATGGTTTGATGTATCTCAATTTAATCTTTTGGATTATTCTTGGGAAGGTTTGGGCCAGGCAGTGGTAGAGGACCATGACACATGGGGAGTGTTGGGGAAACATGTACAATGGGCTTGGCTAGATGGATCATTACTCAGCCTATGTCAATGCAATTTACCTAGATTCCTGTGAATTGATTCATCTGGAGGAGACAGAGGAAGTTCATAGGGGAGAGAGGAGTAAGGTATAAGAAGACTAGAAAGAGAGGAGGGGACAGGTTATTTGAAGAGTGATCAGGGAATTTTGTTTGTTTGTTTGTTTCTGAAGGTGATAGAGAGCCACTGGAGCTTATTGAGTGGAGGTGGGAGGTGGCTGCTGAAAAGAGAGGTTGGATTGGAGGACCTAGAATGTTGATGCAATAGTTCAAGTATGAGGTGATGAGGGCCTGGAATGGAGTAGTAGCTGTGACAGAGGAGAGAAGGAGCTGCATAAGAGAGAGAATAGCAAATTAAAATGGACAAGATATGGCAAGAAATTAGATAGGTGAGGTAAGAGCGATGAGTCAAAGATGACACCTAAATTGTGCAGGTAGTTACCTGGGAGGTTATAAGGAGAAAACTATGCCTTCAAGGAGCCTCCATTTGTTTTATATTCTATAGCTTCCATTCCAATACACATAATTAATTAGGCCATACATACAAAGTAAATTAAAAATAATTTCAGATGGAAAGGGGAGAGGAATAGTAATTGTAGGGATTGGAAAAGACAGCAAGAGTTAAGCCTTCCCAGGGAGCCAGGACTCATAAGAGGGAGGGCCTTTCAGACATAGGAGACAGCCTGTGCAAAATCAGAAAAGCAGGAGACAGAATGTCATATACAATGTACAGCAAGTGTACCAATTTGACTTGAGTTTGATGTATGTAAGTGGGGATTATGGGAATAAAAATGTACACAGAGAGTTTCTTTGGCTCTTTTCATTTCATAAAATTCAAACTCTTCCATCATTATTTCGTTGGTCTTCCTTATCTCCTTTATAGAGATGGTCCATCTATTTGCCAAGGCAAACTGTTCTACATGCACTCTTGATCCCACTCCATTTTCTATCATATGACTTCCACTATCACTTCTTTTACCTCCCTTTTAGCCTCCACCTATCTTATGTTTGCTATTTGGAGTATTTTTTTCCATGTTCTCAATGCTTTCATAGAGAGTCGATAAATCTTATGTTAAAGATCCTCACTTTGTTCCTTGACATTTGAATTATTTTTTTGTGGCCCCACATACACACACCCAGACACACACACCCAGACACACACACACACACACCCAGACACACACACACACACACCCAGACACACACACCCAGACACACACACACATTCCTGACCTTCCATTTTAGAATCCACACTAAATACTGGTTCCAAAGCAGAAGAGTGGTAAGGGCTAGGCAATGGGGGTCAAGTGACTTGCCCAGGGTCACCCAGTTGGGAAGTGTCTGAAGTGTAAATGTGATATAAATGGTTGACTGGGTTTTTACTTGATCCAATCAGGCAAGATGATCTTCTCAAGTTCAGAGAATGAAAGTGGCTGTAGGCAATTACACTCATGGCAACAGGTTTATTGTCAGTTGTTTTTGTAGATGAGGGAAGGTATGTGGGCTGAGGATTTTCCCTAAACACTAATAAAAACAATCTTAATCCCAGCATCTGACTTTTCACAAAGTCCCTTGGGCCCTAAGCATAGCTGAGGCTACACACCCCCTTCCTGGCTGTCTCAATGTCTCCCCTCCTATTCTGATTGAGCCTAGACTAAAGCCACAAAGAAAATACACTCTAGAGTAAGAACAGATAATAATGTGGTCAGGTTTCAGGTGTGACCTGTCAACCTGGTGAGGCCCAAACCCCCCAAGGCAAACGAAGCAGTTCAGGTAAACCTTGCTTGAGATTTCTTCTTCAGAGTAGTGGCAGTATAAAGGTCTAAATAGCTCTTCCGGAACTAAGTAGGTTATTCACAGGAATAAGTAGAAAGGCCCACAGGAGATGCGAGCTGGGTCTTGGAGATGTTCCTTCTCCAGAGTCTTCACCCAGAACCTTGATGGTAGTCAAGTTCCTCAGAATTCCAATCCAGGACTCTGAGGACTCCCCCTGCACCCGCCAGTTCTCTGTATGTTTACTCTGTTACATTATGTCTTTCCCCAAATTTCCCCTTTTCCCCAACTTGAATCCCTGCGTTCGGTTTCATGAGCCTTAATACTTACCTTTAATTCCATTTTAATGTCTAGTCCCAGGAAAGAATAACCCCCTTTAAACTAAGGTATTCTATATTCTAAGTTAACTATCCTAATCTTGGGACATTCTCCAGGAAGGAAAATAAGGTAGGGATGGGCTTTGCAAAACTTACAAATTTCAACCCAACAGTACTTTTGCACATTCCCAAACAATGGAGCAAACATCAACATCAATATTACAAATTGCAAACTCGTAAAACACCAGAATACTAGAACGACTATTTCTAATGCAATTGCCAACTATTCTTAGAATACTAACTAATACACAAATCTTTCTATCTATAACTACCACTATACTAGAACAACATTTAAACCTTAAAAATTTCCACAAAACACAATTTTAGCCAAAGCTTTTACAAAAAACTCCATTTAAGGAAAAACCTTTCTGCTAATGCAGTTTAAAACTCTTTTCTGAACAAATTGGAACATCTATATCTTGGTTTCTATACGAAGTCTCAACCCTATAGTTCTATTGTCACATTAACACTAACTTCCTTGTCCTATTTTGAACAAGATCTTTCTACACATATGATACATACTTACAAGAAATATTTACATAACTACAAGAATTTTATATTGTAAATAGGTATATATACACAGATCTATGTACATATTGTCTACAAAGTATATCTTACTTTCATTATTTCTCCCTGTCTACGCCCTGTTATTAATCAAATGGAAATCTATAGATCCTTCTATTCAATTATAACCTCATAAATCTACTCCTAACTATGTAGTTATCCAGCAATTTCTTTTCCACCATAAAGACTCCCATTTATCTACATGGGGTCATCAAAATACATATACATTATTTTGTGAACCAGGTATTCTATTTTATGTAGTGTTGGATGTAATACTGATGTTCTTTGGAAATTCACTTCATGGTTTGACTGATGGAAATCTCTTCTCTCTTCCATGTATGTGCATGCTGCATGTCCTAACATTTGAATATGTCTTTGTGTTTAAGGCACACTGTATCTAACAACTGCCTTGTTCATCATCTGTCCACTTCATCTTTACAAATTTTCACCCTCTGTGCTGTCTCTATTGTCTTTTCTGCTCCAAAGTCTCTGTTCTCTTTCTTCTCTTGCAGCTTTCTTTTAAGCTTTTCCTCTGGGCTTGAATATCTTCTTCTGGAATTGCTTCCTCATGGGCTTTTTGACGGTTTCTCAGCTTTCGTCTTCTTCTATATAACTTTCAGATCTTCCATCTTCCTATCTCCCAATTATACTGTTTCTGCCTGATTCCTTTTCTCATGTTCATCTGTCTCATCCCTATTTTCACTTTGATCTTCCCTCTGTGAGCTTTTTGGATTTTCACGTTGGAAGAGTGAACCCATGCATCTTTCCCTATGACTTTTATAGACAATGGAGTTGTGAGCAGAACTTCATAGGAACCCAGCCATGTCTCTTCTGTGGCTAATCATCTATTAAAAATTTTCACATACACGTTTTCTTCAGGTCTTATATTGTGTAAGGATTATATTGTGTACCTCCAGAGAGGTAGTCTGTTGAATTACACTCATTTCATGGAGCTAAATCTGGTTTGTAATGATTTTATACAAGCTGCAAACTGAAAATCACCTCCTGACATAGAATACATGTAGGTTGACACATTTTGGCTTGTAGGATTTTGTGGCTTTCATGGTGGTTTCCTATCCTCACCCCTCTTCAGAGGAGCCAATCACAGTTTCCAAAATTGTCATTCCTCTCATCCTCTGAAGGTAGCAAGCAACTCTTTTCTTAGGATTCACACCTTTGGATTCACACATTTATGAGTGTGTGAACTCTTAAAAGAATTCAAAAGTTTCTGGCTGTTTGAGTTAGAAAAAAGAGTGAAGCTCTTCCAAGTATCTTGTTGGCTTCTCACCTCTAAAAGTATTAACAATGTTTCTCAGGGATTCAAAATTGCTATTAGTAAAATACCTATATATAGGTATATATATCATGTATATATAAATATGCAGTCCTACAAAAACAATATACCAACAATAATTTTGCCCACACAGAGGCATACAGACTGCACTGCCATCAGTGCACTCTGCTCTGTGTCCATCAATGACACCTTCCCAGTCCACATCATTTCAGCCTCACCAGTGGCCATATTTGTGGAACTCCACTTTTACCTCAGGCTCACACTGGTGTGGGGTGGGAACCTGCATGATTACAGAGCCGGTTCCTCCACCACCTTTCCAGTTCATACTACCCTGTGTGAATTGCACTGTGATCTGTGAACTCACACAGAATTCTGATTGCATGATTCCACAGCAGGAAACAAGAAGGTATGACACTAATGCATGTCCTCTTGTGGTCCATATTTATAGTTCTGTAATTATAGACCATAATCGGAAAAACACATGCCTCACTTCTCCCCACATAGTACAATGACCCCCATACTCCCTCAGATGCATAACATAATGACTTCCCTTTGCCCAAAAGTCTCCCCACATTACTACACAGTACAATGACCCCCATACTCCCCTAGATCCCCCTATAATAGAGACCATTATGTTGTGCATCTTGGGGAGTATGGGGGCCATTGCACTATTGTGTTTCCCTGAAAATAAGACAGTCTTATATTAATTTGACCCCCCAAAACAGGGGTGTCTCATAAAACACCCAGTGGCAGTGGTGGGCTTCTCACAGTAGAGGCCCACTACTGATGTCACAGGTCAGATCACCACTATCCAATGCCTGTATACTGTACTGGAGGTGCTGCTGGGCCCGTGACAGTATAGCACTGTCTGGGATAGCAGAGGCTGCAGTGCTGGCTGGGATGGGCCTGTCAACACCTTGCACAGGTCCATCACCGCCACCACTATACCAGGAAGCAGAATACACAGTGTGGAATCCCCTCCTCCAGATCACCGCTCACCATGCTGACATTGTGCAGCCACATAATCCTTTGTGTGGCGCCTCATTCTCCTTCAGTTACTCTCAGAACAGGGCACCACACAAAGGATGATGTCACTGGAAGTAGTACTGTCTGTGAGCAAGCTGTGCTTTGCAGTGCTGCCACATATATTAAATCACATCCTGTGCTCCTCTCACTAACCACCAATGAAAGAGGTGCCCCTTCCAGTAGTGTGGTGGAGGCTGGATGAATGGCCTCAGGGGGCCACATGTGGCCCACAGGCCATAGTTTGGGGACCCTTGCTTTAGGGTTAAGTATGGGTGAATTTGCTTTTGTTGATTAATTTAAAAGTAGACAAAAGAATATTAATCCTGTCTTCAGTCTAGTGAGGTACTAAGTAAGGATACTTAAGTTATTGTTATTTATTCCAAACAGAACAAAGGATTTCCTTTTCACAAGTGCAAACTCAGAATAGACAAAGAGAACAAAGAATTTCCTTTCACATATATTGTAAAAATGGAGACCTTAACTCTGGACTCCAAATCCCAGAAGTCCTTGCTCTGGCTCTTAGAATGCATTGTAATCTCACTGAGATCCTCACCTAGGTGAGATCAAAAGTTCTATTTAACCGGTTTTAAAAGCCTACTGGGGGTCTTTCCTGTTTCTGCTTGCAAGCAGAGAGCTCTTTCATGATGTAGGTGAGGTTAAAATGGGCCTCTTGGCCCATCTAGCACTTGCTTCTCTTACTTGTATATTCTCAAATTCTCAACCTTTAACAAAACTCGAAAAATATAATACTCCTTGGAGAGAGAAACTAATTTCTACCTGCCTCAATATGAATTATAAATTTATTGTTCTGCATTTGATAAATAGTAAATTAAATTTTTGGCTTTCATATTTAAGCTAATTTACCTTTGACCTATACAGAAAGGACTAAGTTCTCCTTCCTGATATTTCAGAAACATCTGGAGAAGGAAAACTATGTGATGATTTTAGTTTTTAGCTCTTTATGATTGGTAGGATATGGTAGCCCCCAAAGCTAATTCTGTTGTAGGCTTGGTTAAGAGAGGCATAGCTTCTAAGAAAATGGAGTTAGTTATCTTCATTCCTAGTTGGGCAACATCTGGACTATTATGTACATTTTTGGGCATGAAATTTTAGCAATATTCTTGGCTGAGGAATATTCAAACAAATGAACCAAAATGGTTAACGGCCTTAAGTCCATGTTGTATTGTATCCATTGAAGTAGATGGTGATATCTTACCTAGAGAGGGGTTATGATTCCTTTTTTTTTCCCAAGTTGTTGGAAGGTTGTCATATCGCATAGGGAATAGATTATTTTGGCCTCAGAAGGCAGAATTAGGAACAACTGGCAAAGTGAAGACAAATTTAGACTAGATATTAATAAAAACTTTGGAATAATTGATGTTAAGTGGAATGAACTACCCCAAGAGACTATGGATTTACCCTTACAGAAGGTCTTTAAGTAAGGACTGAATGATCCTGTGCCAGGTAGATTGTATTCTGGAAAAAAAAATTCATTCTGGAGTACATATTAATTTTCAGATAATGCTGCTGCTCAAAGATCCTTCCAACTTAGAAATTCTGTGATTCTAAGTTTTATTCCTCAAGTTAACTGTAGTGGAAAGTTAAATAAAATCAATATCCTTAAGAATCAAGATGAATTAGTCTATTAATTTCTTACTTGGTGAACTGAGGAATCTCTAATCTTCAGACTGGACTTGGCAAATTTAATCTGGCAAAAGTAATTCTGTTTTGAACCAGGAGAACAGTGTACACAGAAACTGATACATCATGGCACAATTGAATGTAGTAGACTTTTCTAGTAGCAGCAATGCAATGATCCAAGAAAATCGAAATGAACTAATAAGAAAGAACCCTACCCTCATCCAGAGAAAGAACTGTGGGGACAGAAATGCAGAAGAAAAACATATGATCAATCATGTGGTTCAATGGGTATGTGATTGAGCTTTTAATGTTAAAAGATCACTCAACTGCAAATATGAATAGCAAGAAATAGGTTTTGAACAATGATACATGTATGAGTCAGGGAATTGTTTGTCAGCACCTGGAAGGGGGGTAGGAAGAAGGATAGGGAAAATCCTGAATCATATAGCCATAGAAAAATATTCTAAATCAATCTTGGGAACCTATAGCTACAATATGTAATATATGGATTTGGTGGAATGTAAATTATGGTGGTATAATCAAAAAGAAGAGCAAGAAAAATACAAATGAATATGTATCAATATACATGCCAGAAATATACTAAATTCATTTTATTATGAGTAGCATCATGAAAATGCAATTATATTAAATATCTATGGAGAGGGGCATGAAACAAT
This sequence comes from Monodelphis domestica, assembly GCF_027887165.1. Classification (NCBI taxonomy): domain Eukaryota; kingdom Metazoa; phylum Chordata; class Mammalia; order Didelphimorphia; family Didelphidae; genus Monodelphis; species Monodelphis domestica. The sequence continues at coordinate 189,664,512 of NC_077234.1, forward strand.
AGGATAGTTCCTGAGATAAAAGGAGCCAGTGGAGAAAAATCTAAAAAGATCTCCAAAAAGTGAGCCTAAAATGTTTCTCATATTTAGCCATCATTGTGAGAATTTTATGTGGTTAGTGACAAATCTCTTTAGTTTCAGAGTTTTGGGTGAGTTCAGAATTCTTCCTCATTCTGTCTCAATCCCAGATTTTCCTTCTTAGTCATCTATGGAGAAAGGGAGTGTAGTATCAGCCATCTTCTCCTTATAGATTTCATTAAATCTCTCATTCTGAGCTACTGTGAAATAATTTTTCCAGTCTCCAACAGTGCCTAAAATACAACAATGGAATATAAATAAGCATATTTAATGAAAATAGATGTCACTAGATTCACATGCTAGTGGAGATAGTGCTACCTTGGTACCAGGAAGACAAAGAATCAAATCCTATCTCTAACATTAGGTGTGTGATCATGATGAACAGGTTATGTAAACTGTCAGGCTCAGTTTCCCTGTTTATAAAATGAGAATAATAAGAGTGAATCTATATATACATGTGTATATACTAGTTGGTAGTGTACTGAGCAAATTATCTTATGTTTACTTAGTGAATATTTTTCATTTTCCTATCTGAACACTGCCATACAAGAGGGTAAATTCCTTGAAGGCAGGGATAATTTTGTTTTTATCATTGGCTTTTCAGCATCTATCATGGGATAGGATTCCTATCACAGAGTATAATATTAATCATACAGTAGGTGCTTAATAATTGCTTGCTGGTTGTTTGAATGCTTGAAAATAATCAGGTATAGTAAACTAAAAAAATTGTACATGGGTTAAACATATCTTTGGGCTCATAAAAACTGGCTCATAAGCTCTTCATTGGCTTCACTCCGTTGCTTCTCTCTAGTTTCATTAGAGCCCACAGTATTAATATAAAAATGGAAGATATCTCCAGGAGAGATAACTTAAGAATCATTGGTCTACCAGAAGACCATGAGAAAAGAAAAAGTCTGGACATCACACTACAGGAAATTATCCAAGGAAACTGCCCTGATATTCTAGAATAAGAGGGAAAAGTGGAGATTGAAAGAATCCACAGATCACCTCCTGTACTTAATCCCCAACTGACAAAACCCAGGAATGTTATAGACAAATTAAAAAACTATCAGACCAAGGAAAAAATATTATAAGCTGCTAAGAAGAAGAAGACATTCAGATGCCATTGAACCTGTGAATCTTAAAAATTGCTCAGACTATACCTTAGAAGATTTGGTTAAGCTATTCCCCTGTTGTAAAAATGGAGGTACTTGATCAGGAATGTATTGGGAACTTTAAAATTACTTCACCCTGCTCAGACAGTGCCTTAGGGGAAGACAATGTTGTAAACTACTGATTTGAACAATGAAAAGTCCCCAACTCATACTTATAGTGAAGCAAAAACCCTAAGCTAGGTGGTCTATATTTAGATCTAATACAGAAGGGTGCTAAGTATCTATCAAGGTTAAATTAATCACTAAAAGGTCAAGCAACATATAAAAGGCAAGCTTAGCAAAAGAGATGTGAATTATTCAGAAGATATAATATACTCAGAGAAGGTGAGAACTCAAGAGCAATGAGAAGTAAGAATGGGCATTCCTGGGAAAAAGTGTCTACTATGATTGGTAGATGTGAAAATTTAGGGGAGGTGACATCAGAGGAAATTCTCTTTCAAAGGAGCTCTCTGAACTTAGTTCGAGTCTCAGGAGTTCAGAGCTCAGGAGTTCAGAGGAGGATCTCTGAACTCAGTTCAGGAGTTCAGTGGAGGACTGGAGCTTGCTTGAGACGATCTTGTGGTGAGTGATAAGACTGATCAACTTATATCCTTGCCACAATTTTTCCTATTCCTGGCTTTGGATTTTGCTTTTGCCTACTCCCATTGCTGTCAATCTTTTAAAAAAATTATAAATTATTTTTTATTTTTAAAGTTTCAATTTTGTTTCATCAATTTAGAACATTATTCTTTGGTTACAAGAATCATATTCTTTCCTTCCCTCCCCTCCCATAGCCAATGCGCAATTCCACTGGGTATTACATGTGTCCTTGATCAGAACCTATTTCCATGTTGCTGATGTTTGCACTAGGATGTTCATTCAGAGTCTTCATCTCCAATCATATCCCCTTGATCCATATGATCAAGCAGTTGTTTATCTTCTGTGTTTCTACTCCCAAACTGTTTCCTCTGAATGTGGACCATGTTCTTTCTTGTAGATCCCTCCGGGTTGTTCAGGGATGTTGCATTGCCAACAATGGAGAAGTCCATTATATTTGATTGTACCACAGTGTATCAGTCTCTGTGTACAATGTCTTCCTGGTTCTGCTCCTCTTATTCTGCATCACTTCCTGGAGGATGTTCCAGTTCCCATGGAATTCCTCCACTTTATTATTCCTTTTAGCACAATAATATTCCATCACCAACATATACCACAATTTGTTCAGCCATTCCCCAATTGAAGGGCATCCCCTCATTTTCCAATTTTTTTGCCACCACAAAGAGCACCATTGCTGCCAGTCTTAACTAAATGGAGTCAGCTTGGTGGACTTTCATCATGTACATGCCAAATGACTACCAGGCCTACCTTTCACCTCCTAAATTGTATTTTCACATTTCTATATTTACAGAGATAATTTTCTGCCAATTTTTTTTTACCTAGTTACTTTGTATTGCTCCAGAATTATGTGGAACAGGGAAGAAGGAAGATAGGTAATTTTGAAATGTAGATTATTTGCAAGGAACAGACAGATCTGGTACTAGGACTTAAGGCACCAAAGGTACCCTGTATCCCAGTAGCCTGAATATTAAGTTTCAGGAAGTGGGAAATGGTTGCAAAATGCTTGAGGATGGCTCTTTACCCAGAAAAGAGGATATATATATATATATATATATATATATATATATATGTACATATATACGTATATATATGTGTATTTATATACATACATATATATGGAGAGAGAGAGAGAGAGAGAGAGAGAGAGAGAGAGAGAGAGAGAGAGAGAGAGAGAGAGAGAGAGAGAGGGAGGGAGAGACAGAGAGACAGAGAGACAGAGAGAGACAGAGAGAGAGAAAGAGAACAGTCTTTATCATCATTTTTCTCCTTTTTCTTGTTCCTAAGAAGAATAATTCAACAAACATTTTTTTAAGTGTGTACTATGTGTCAGGGACATATGGGGTGTTCTGTGAGGACTAGCATCTCTAGTGTGAGGGTTTGCCGAGTGCTTTTAAGGGTGGTTCATTTACCTTTGGTGCTCACCTTTCACCCAACTCTCACCTGTGGCTCCAAAAAACTATAACACATGCAGTGGTCACACCCTGGCAAATTGTCTCACAGATGGGCTAAACCAGGTTGAGGGTAACTGGCAGGCCTCAAACTGATTGCCGAATTAAGAGAATTTTGACCTCTAGCACCTGAAGACTTCTCTGTTGGAATGGGCATCTGAAAACAATTTATTCAAATGGCCTTGGAAGCAACTGAAGCAGGTGCCATGGAGCACTTGGCCAAGGCATTGAAATCACCAAGATATCTAGTGCTTCTGAGGTCATTACCAGTCATCCTGACTTTTGCCTTGTCACTGGATTTTGATGAGTATGGAGAGGGAAGCTAATGACTCTTTGCCACTCTGCCTCGCTTAAATTCATTTCATGCACAATAATTCAAGCCATCACCACATTATGTCATTGGTTATCTTTGAAGATGAAGGGTGAACTGCTGTGTCTCCAGCATGGTGCTAGCTATTGGAATAATTCAGGCTAGTAGTATTACTGCTGTAGTTTAGCAACAGCAGGTTTTAATTGATTCTAAAAAATGCTCATGTGACATTAGACTACATTAAGAGGTACAAAGCTTCTAGGAATAGAGAGGTGATAGTTCCACCCTGCTCCATCTTCTTTTGACACCTTCTGGAGTGTTGTATTCAGCTCTGGCTACCATAGTTTGAAAAGTACTGTATAAGCTGGTGAGTGTACAGAGGTAGACAACTAGGATGGTGAAGACCTTGAATCCATGACAAAAGAGCACCAGTTGAAGGAAACAGGAATGTTTAGTTTGGAGAAGAGAAGACTCAGGAGGGAGAAACTGTCTTCAAGCATTTGAAAAGCTATCATATGCAGAAGGGCTTGGTCATGTTCGGTTTGGCCCAAGAGGGCAAAATTAGGAGCAAAGAATGGAAGTCCCAAAGAGGCCAATTTAGACTTAAAAATTTCCTAACAATTAGAGCTTTCCAGAAGTGGAATGGGCCACCTTGAGGGCCGGTAGGCTCCCCTTCATTGATGTTCTTCCAACAAAGGATAGATTCCTTTGGTGTATGAGTTGTACTAGATGACCATTGAGATTCTCTTTAACTCTCAAATTCTGATATCGTGGACCCTTAAGCAGGTTTTTAGGGAACTTAATCTTCTGCTTATATTGTTTTCATGGGAAACATACTCTGAGTTCCAAACAACAAATATATGAACAAACTTTGTTTATAAGTTTTATGAAGCTAAGATAATCAACAATGCTATTGTTTACAACAGGGAAAGTTAATTAGCTAAATGCATAAATTTCACTAGACCGTGTAGTTAATTTTTTGTAGTTAATTAGTTAAAAAATTAAGGTCTCTTCATTATTACAATTAGTAAATTAAAATCTTTCTGTATTTCCACAAACATGCTTGAGGTAACAGAATCATTGAATTTTATTTAGAGCTGAAATTTTTGTGAAAGAGCAAATACTTTTATGTAATTATTGATTACATATTGATAAAAGCAAGAACAATTACAAAGAGATTTCTAAAAAGTTTTATTGATTACTCTTCATGCCTTAAGTATTTCTGAATATGCCCCTTCTCTCACAGGACTTCCTCTTATAATAAAGAAACAATCCGTTCAATCAACATCGCAACCATGTGTCACGGTATATGCAATATTTCAAGCCCCAAATCTCCCACCTATGTGAAGAATGGAAGAAAATCAGTTCTCTCGACTCTTTGCCAGTACCAAACTTAGTTGTTATAATTACATAGAACTTCATTTTGGTTTTGTTGTTTTTTTCTGCATACATGCCTATTTTCTTCTTTAGAAAATAATTTTTATTGATATCTTTTGTTTTTCTATTGTTTGAATTTACTTTTATATTACTCTCTTCTCTTCTCAGAGTGTCATTCCTTGTGATAAAGAATTTAAAAAAAAAGAGAGAGAAAGAAGAGAAACCAGTTCACCAGAATTTATCAACTTACACTGGTTATAATGTTCCACACTCCTATAAGGCTCGTTACTTCAAAGGACTAAGGGGAAGGAGGGAAATAGACTGTCTTTATATTTAAAAAAAATTTTTAAACTGATATCCTCATATCACACAATTTCCTCTAGTGATACTCTTTTATGCTTCCCAGAGAGCCATCTGTAGTAACAAATAATATTAAAAAAGGAAGTGAAGACAACCAGGAAAATTGACCAAAAATAAAAATTCTGAAAATGAATAAATAGTACCCCATCCCTGCAAAGAGTGGTGAGAAGCGTCGTCCATAATTTCATTCAAGTCATGCTTGTTCTTGTAATATCAAAAAACTCTCTTTTAATTTTTTTGTTGTCCTTTCAGTGGGCATCTACCTTGTTTTCACCTCTTTTCTATCACCAAAGTGCTGCTATAAATATTTTGGTACGTATAGGGGCTTTTTTTTTATCAGTGACTTCCTTTGGGCATTAGCCACGTAGTAGAGTCTCTGGGTTAAAACGTATGGAAATTTTATTCATTTTATAGAATAGAGTTTCGATAATAGTCAGCTTTAGACACCTATTATGTACTTGTTCATTATGTTAGACCCAGGGAAGAAATAGATATGAAATAGCAACTGTTCTCAAGAAGCTTCTAATCAAACATGGGCAAAGATGGAGATAGAAAGCATGAGTGCAGAGGACACTGAGGTGAATACGAAGGGAAAATGCTATGAGAAATAGGAAGAAGTAGAGATTTTTCTCAAAATAGTAGTGGAAGGAAGGGGAGAGATGGAAAGAGTTAAGTCAAGGCTTTATGACAGTGGTGGCATCTCAGTTGGACTTTGAAAGGATAGATGTTCCTGAATGGATGGAGGTAGGTGGGGCAAGTCTCTTCCAAGGCATAGGGAGTTAATGTGAAAAATGAAAAACCAATGAAATCACAGATATAGGAGAAGAAAGTCAAGAAAAGTAGATGCTCAGTTACACTGGAATGTAGCGTTTGTAAATGAAGTCACAACATGGTCATTGCCTTCAGCATCAAATAAATACAAAATACTATATTTGCTATTCAAAACCCTTCATAACCTAGTTCTCTTCTTCTTTTTCAGTCTTCTTACTCTGTACCCACTGCCATGTACTCTCACCCAATGACACTGGCCTTCAGACCATTCTGTTAAAAAGACATTCCAACTTGGGTCTATGTTTTTTCTCTGACTATATCACATTCCTGGAATGTTCCCACTCCTCAACTAACTTTGATGGCTTTCTTTAACTCTCATGTAAAATGTGATCTTTTTCTATTTAAATTTAAAATTTAAATCCTATTTAAATTTAATTTAAAATAGAAATTTAATAGAAATTAAAAAGAAAAATAGATTTTAATATAAAATACTTATTTTCTCTTTATAGTTTGCTTTCTCTATATTTGTTTGCAAATTTTCTCCTACAGTAGACTGTAAGCTGCTTGAAGTTAAGAGCTTATAATTTTTTTCCTCTTTTTGGGTCTCCAGAGCTTAGCACAATGCCTAACATATAAAAGGAACTTAATAAATTTTTTTGATTGATTTACTGGTAAAGTGGCTTGGAGATTTTATAATACTCTCAACATAAGCATCAGGAGGTGATATTTTATTTGGAAGGCAATGGATAGTTACAATACCATTTCTAAATATAGGATGTGATACCATCTGGAGGATTATTACTTTGGTAATTATGTGAAGGATGGATTTAAGTAAGAATAGACTGGAAACCAGCATTTAGAGAAGGAAGTGTGATATAGTACAAAGGGCACTGGGCTTTGATTCATGAGTCTGAAAATCTGGGTTTGAGTCCTGAATTTGCCTGCTCCTAACTATATAGCCATGGGCAAATAACTTTTCTTTTTGGAGCTTTAGTTTCTTTACATGTAAAATGACTAGAGCTGTGGGTCAGCTAGGTGGCTCAGCAGATAGAGAGCCAGGCCTGGATAGAGGAGGTCCTGGATTAAAATCTGACCTCAAATACTTTCTAGTTGTGTGATCTGAGCTGAGCAAATCATTTAACCTCCATTGTCTAGCTTTTACTACTCTTCTGTCTTAGAATCAATATTGTTTCTAAAACAGGAGGTAAGAGTTAACAAAATGACTAGAGCTTGACTAACTTTCAGTAGGTCCCATTTAGGTGTAATATTTGAGATGCCTTATGACAGTTCAATAAGTTGGAAGAGATGAGGGACTGAGTTAAGGTGGTTGTATTGAAAAAGAAGAAGATCATGATCTACTGTAAGACCATGACAAAATAAAAAGCATGGAAATCACACTACAGGAAATTATCCAAGAAACTGCCCGAATGAGGAAATATCAGTTCTCAATATGTATGCACCAAATGGCATAGCATCCAAATTTCTAAAGGAGAAACTAGTGGAGCTCAAGGATGAAATAGATAGAAAAACTATACTAGTAGGAGACCCAAACCTTCTACTATCAGAACTAGATAAATCAACCCAAAAAATAAATAAGAAAGAGGCAACAGAAGTGAATGAAATGTTAAAAAAATTAGAGTTAGTAGATATTTGGAGAAAAATAAATAGGTACAAAAAAGAATACACCTTCTTTTCAGTAGCACATGGTACATTCACAAAGATTGAATACGTATTAAGGCGTAAAAACATGGCAAACAAAGTGCAAAAGAGCAGAAATAACATATCCTACATTCTCAGATCACAATGCAATGAAAATAATAATTAGTAAGGGTACATGGAGAGGCAAATAAAAACTTAATTGGAAATTAAAACAATTCTCCAAAATCAGTTAGTTAAAGAACAAATCATAGAAACAATTAATAATTTCATTGAAGAAAATGACAATGATGCGATGAGGGGATGCCCTTCAATTGGGGAATGGCTGAACAAATTGTGGTATATGTTGGTGATGGAATACTATTGTGCTCAAAGGAATAATATAGTGGAGGAATTCCATTGGAACAGGAACAACCTCTAGAAAGTGATACAGAGAGAAAAGATCAGAACCAGTAAAACACTGTACACAGAGACCGATACCCCGTGGAACAATAGAAAGTAATGAACTTCTCCATTAGTGGCAATGCAGTGATTCAAACAAGTTGGAGGAATCTATGAGAAAAAACACTATCCAGATTCCTAGGAATAACTGTGGGAGTAGAAACAGAAGAAAAAATAACTGCTTCAATACATGGGTCAAGGGGATATGGTTGGGGATGTAGATTCTAAATGAGCATCCTAATGCAAACACCAAAGACATGGAAATAGGTTTTGATCAAGGACACATGTAATACCCAATGAAATTGTGTGTCAGTGTGGGAAGGGTGGGGTAGAGTGGGAGGGAAATAATATAATTCTTGTAACCAAGGAATTATGTTCTCAATGAGTAAATAAATTAATTTAAATAAAAATGCAAGATATCACTGTTAACCACTAAATAGATTTCATTAATACCAAGAGCCTTGTATAGGAGGATTTAATTTGAAATATGATGATTATATTGTAGGAAAGGGAAGGGGACAAAATTCATTAAGTGCCTACTACTATGTGTCAGTCACTGTACTAAACATTTTATAAAAATTAGCTCATTTGATCTTTATAAGAGCACTAGGAGGTAGGTGTTAGTATTATTCCCATTTTATACTTAAGGAAATTGAAGCACATGGAAGTTAAGTGACTTGCTCAGGGTGACATAGCCCATCAATAGCTAAATCTGGATTTGAACTCAGATCTTCCTTACTCAAGGCTCTGCCACTCATTTGCCTCTAATTTTAAAATTTAGTTCATTCAAAAATTCAGAATTTTGCTTGAGGGATGTCAGCATTTTTTTATATAATTTTATAATTTCAGATTATTCTGTTAAACACAAGATTATTTTTGTTTAATCAATCATGCCTTAAAATAAGCATTTTATTCTGATAAATATTTTTATTCTTCAAAGATCTCTATACTTTTGCTTTTATTTCTATCTATGTCTACATTTAATAGCTATAATACCTAGATAAAGAAGGGTAAATAAAAATTTCCAAATGATTTGAAATAAAAGAAAATAATATTTTTAAGAATATAATAGAAAAATACATATACCTTTTCTCATGAATAGGGAAACAGAGTGGTCCATAATTTCACCAGGAATTGTTGTATAGTTTGCCATTGGATTCTTTTTCATTATATCAAAAGAGGTATGGTAGATGATTTTATCTAAAGCATCTTCATCTAGGTTCTTCCCCATGAATTCCATTATCTTTTGAATCTCATGCTTTGGGTTCTGTGAGAGTGGAAAGAGAAAAGAGAATTTCATTCTAGAGAACAATTTGGGATTATGGCCACAGGGCTATAAACTTTGCATATCTTTTGACCCAGAAATACCACTCTTTAAGCTATATCCCAAAGAGACCAAAGAAAAAAGGAAAAGTACCCCCTGCACAAAGATACTCATAGCAGTTCTTTTTTTTTTTTTGTGGCATCAGAGAATTGGATGTTGACGATGCCCATCAGTTGGGGAATGGCTGAAAAAGTTGTGGAATATGATTGTGATGGAATACTATTGTGCTCTAAGAAGCTATCAGGAAGACGGTTTCAGAAAAACCTGGGAAGACTTATATGAACTGATTTGAGGTGACCAGAATCAGGAGAACATTGTACAGCATAAGAGCAACATTATGAGGATGATTAGCTATGAAAGACTTAACTTACTCTCATCCATATAATAATACACAAGAATTCCAAAGGACTGATGAAGGATGCTATCCATATTCAGAGAGACAACTAATGAACTCTGAGTCTAGATTGAAATATTTTTCAATTTATTTTCATTGCCCTTTTTTGACACATGGTTAATATGAAATATGTTTTGCATGATTTCATCTATATAATTGATATGTTGCTTGCCTTTTCAACAGAAGAATAATAATTTTGAACTCAAACAAAAATAGAATGTTCAAATAAATAAATGACTTAAAAAAAGATAGTTTACTATGTTCCATATTAAATCTAATACTGGGGCTCTCTGCCTTTGTTAAAAGGTACCCTTTTCAAGGGCACGTTCCCCATTTATGATGTTGTTTATCTTTCTGGAAATGCTTTTCAGCTTGGCACATTCATTTATGTCATAGAACTTTCAACCCAGTGTAACACAAAGTGCAATATAGTAGAAAGCTTGTTAGGTTTTTTCAGTTCCCTTTTATGTGTTATCTTTCTCGAGGTAAACTCTTGAGGGTGTGAATTGTATTATTTTTAAACCTTTACTTTCTCTCTTAGCAACAAATCTAAGCTATAAAGGCAAGATGTAGGTGCATAGGGTTAAGTGACATGCCCAGGGTCACACAGCTAGAAAGTATCTGAGGTCAAATTTGAACCTAAGACCTCCTGACTCCAGCCCTGGCACTTTATCCACTGTAGCACCTGATATTCTTAGAGACTATATTTTTGCTTGTATTTGAATCCGCAGTGCTTAGAATAATGCCTAGCTCAATAAATACTCGTTGACTTGACTTTTATGGCTAGGAATTAATAGCGGAGTAATAGTGCTAGAACATCACTCTGGAGAAAGACAAGTTTTACTTCTTTTTGTATCCCCAGTACTTAAAACAGTAACTCTTACATAGTAACTGCTTAGTAAATGTTTGCTGATAACTATGTCTAGGCTATAAGAACAGTGAAAGAGGTAAAGAACATTACTCTGGGGAAAGTTTGTAAAGATGCCTCCCACACTGGAATTGACAAGGTATTTCTGCATAAAAAATTCAGAGCCTCCATAATTAGTTCTTAGAATCCTGATAATAGAAAAAATTTCCTTCATACGCACGAAGTATGTAATGCTTATGTATTAAGAACCTTATTATCAGTGCTTTGTTAAAGCAATATTTAAAATTTATCTTTTATACATGACAAGGTTGTTCAGGGCAATTTCTACTTCCATCTATTAAAACTCTCTCTCTCTCTCTCTCTCTCTCTCTCTCTCTCTCTCTCTCTCTCTCTCTCTCTGTCTGTCTCTCTCTCTCTCTTTCTCCCTCTTCCTCTCACACATGCACATACATTCACTTTCCTCTCTCTCTCTCCCTCTCCCTCTCTCTCACCCTCTCCCTCTCCCTCTCTCTCTCTCTCTCTCTCTCTCTCTCTCTCTCTCTCTCTCTCTCTCTCTCTCACACACACACACACACACACACACACACATACACACACATACACTCAGAGACAGCTTACCTTCTGTTGTAGAATTGATAGTAAGAATTAATTCCAGGTAGAAAAGCAGTAAGATCTAGGCAATTGGGATTAAGTGAGTTGCTCAGGGTCATATAGCTAGGAAGTGTCTAAGGTCACATTTGAACCCAGGTCTTCCTATCTCCAGTCTTGTATTTCTTTTCATTAAACCCCCTAATTGCTATCTTCTAAGTATCTTAAGTGCCAAGTATAGTTAACTATACCCAACAGACCCTTAGTAAATATTATCACTTGACAGACTGGCTCTCGTGCTCACCTCCTTCATGTCCTCGTAAAAGAGGTAGAGAATGGGATATTTGTCTTTTGCTTCCCACCATCCTTTCACATGGTCATACCAGGAACCCCAGCACACTGAAAGGCAGGTAAGAAAAGTGCATAAATTAGTTTGAATGGAGGATGCATTCAGGACAGATTGTGGACCACCCAAGAAACTCCTTGATAATTAAGAATACTGAAGTCTTCATGAAGTGGTCAAAGATTTCTCCATATTTTTAGGATTTTGTTGGCAAAAACAATATAGCTGGACTCTGTCACCTTTTCCATTCAGGAAATCTTCAAAATACTCCTCCCAGGTTCCTGGATCAGGAAGTGCTGCATTCATCTTTTGGAAATGGTAATAGGACACCAAGTTGTCCTTCACATTTCTTGCCACATAGATTATCTGAAATTGTTCATAGAGGAGGGAAGAAAAGGAGGTTTTAAAGTGTATTGAGGAAAAAAAATTAATAATCTCAGCTAAGTATCATTGATTTATTCATCAATTATTTATTCTCTGGGTCTCCACTTCCTCATCTGTGAAATGAAGACCCTGGAAAAATTGGATTCTAGTTAGTCATCTGGTATGAATATTGACAAGGCGTTGTAATGATGTAAAGATGCATGAGTCTGCATGTGTCCTGACATCTGTCTAGATTATTTTTTGGATATGGTAACTATGATCTCAGTGCTGCCCCACAATTATTCTTAGGGGTTGATTTCTTGTGATTCTATTTTTGTTAGCAATAGGAAGGATTCCCAAGTAATTATGATAAGGGAAGTATGTCACTGGGGAGTCAGATAGACTTAGGTTCAAGTCTTTTGAATACATATCATCTGTGTGACCCTGAGCAAGTCAGTTACTCTCATTTTTCTGGACAGCTCCTTAAGGCTAAAACTGTAGTGACTGCCTACATGTTTGGATTAATAAGGAATTTTCTACCTGGTAATTCCTTAGATCAATGAAATTACTGGTTTATACCCCCTTCCCCTTTCCCATCAAAAACAAATCCCTGGAGTTAGTAGTAGATTAGTACCCTTGAGACCAGGAGAAGTTTGTTTCTAGATGATTGGTCAAAGCCCTCTTTAAGAGGTTCCAAGGAATGTTTATCTCCTGCTCCTTACCTTGCAGCCCTTCTCCAAGAAGGATGGTGGCAGTAGCTGAATGGGAAGATGAGTTTTCAGTTTGCGTGGTGATGGCATTGCATTAGCTTGTTCCACACCTACAAAACAGTTTTTGACCATTCAGCATCATTCTTATATTGTGACTCTAGGATCGTTGTTCTTTCATTGTTGGAACAATTCAGTGCAGCTTCCAGATCATTATAGTTATTTCTAGATCTCAGTGTCCATCCCCACACCATGCTACCATTATATTCCTTTTCCTGTCATTGGAACTGGAACCTTAAGCTCTGCTTCTGGGAAACAGAGCTGAGAGAGGTAAGTCTTTGTCTTATCTTACCATGTATTCTTGTCCATGTCTATGCCATATTTGGGTTTAGCTGGTCCATTTCTCTTTTATGTGTTTTCTGCTATTAGAATATATACTCTTTGAGGACAGGCAAGCTCTTTTTTTTGTTTGTTTGTTTGACTGTTTCAGTTGTGTCTGACGCTTTGTGATCCTCTTTAGGGCTTTTTGGGACAAAGATACTAGAGTACTTTACCATTTCCTTTTCTAGCTCATTTGATAGATGAGGTACTAGAGCAAACAGTTAAGTGACTTGCCCCCAGTTGCACAACTAGTTAGGATTATACTCTAGATTTGGATTCAAGAAGGTGAGTCTTCCTGACTTCAGGCCCAGCATTTTATTCACTGTGACACCTAGCTGCCTGTTAAGCTTCTTATTTGCTTAAATTTGTATCCCCAGAACTTAGTATAGTGCCTAGTGAACAGTAAAGACGCAATAAACTATCTGTCTAGTCTTGATTTGTTAGACCATATTTGTACTACAAACATATATTTTTTTGGTTGATACAACATCCCCACTAAATCCTTTATAAAATAAATCCTCCATAAATTTCAGCAATGAAATTGTACTGCATATGCTTTGGAATTGATATTACTTCTAAACTGTGTCTATGGTCTGAGTACTAACCTAGCGATGTTAAAAGCTTCATCTCTAATAGGTTAGCTACTAAGGTGTGGATTGTTAGGCCATGACAACTAATAAACAACAAAAAAGTACAAAATGAATCAAAATACAAAATGTTATCTCCTGCTTCAATGATAATGATGGCAGAGTTTGGTAATAAAGACAGTTTTTAAATGATCTATAAGCATTATAAGATTATAGATCTGAAGAAAGAAGGGCCATTTGTAAAAATAAAATGGCAACTGCAAAAACTAATATAGCAATGGATTTGATTATAAACTGATTTTGATACTCTCCTTGCTGCGCTCACAAAGTATCCTTAGTTTATATCAGTGAAGTAAAGCTCATAAATGACCTTTTCTTCAGGGCCAAGTGCAAGGATTCTAAAGAGATGCTGGTTATAAAAAATAAAATATTTATTGAAATATATAAGGAGAAAAGGATTTCTAAATCCAAGGGATTCTAACTCCACCCAAATAAAACTCCCTCGTTCTGCATGTTTCCTCTTCTCTTGTGTTTCACAGGCTATACTATTCCTCCCTGATCTGACTAACCCATATTTTCTCTGTTCTACAGTAAACTACATTATTATTTTTATAATTCTTCACTTTGGCTCCAAGTCATAAAAATAACAAAGGCTCGCTGGCTGAGTCTCAACAAGAATCAAGTTAGGACTCTGAGCCTTAGCAGACTCAGAGTTAAACAATCTATGAAGAAAGTTCTAGATAGTCAATAGTGTTTCCCAAGCTGGAAAAAGTAAACACTTAATTCCTTCAAGTCTTTCCATCAGACAATGAGAGAGAGGCAAAGTTGTTACCTCCTCAAAGCCCTTAGAGCAAGAGTCTCAGTGTGTGACTGTGCCAACTGCCAGAGACCAACTTCCCCTCCCAAAGAGAGTAACTGTAAAAGATAAAAAAAACCCATTAAACTGTCAAGATTTGAAATTAACACTCTGTCTCAGATATGCTTCAAACTCCAATTCTTTCTGAAGCCAGCTTCTACACTTCTTTTCTCTAAACTAATAAAACAATGCTCATTTTCTAATATCATCCTTATACACCAGAAGTCATAATCTAGTTCTCTGATTTTGTAGATGAGTAATCTAAGGCCAAGAGAGGTTAAATGACTTGCTCAAGGACACACAGGTAGCATTCATGAAATATAGTATTTGAACTTGGATCCTCTGATTCCAAGGTCATTCTGCCAGTATCTTGAGTTTGAAATCTAGTTATTATTTTTGAACCTTCCTTTATGTATCCCTCCTACACCCATTAATTGTTAAGTCCTAGAGA
The DNA here is from genome assembly GCF_027887165.1 of Monodelphis domestica. Classification (NCBI taxonomy): domain Eukaryota; kingdom Metazoa; phylum Chordata; class Mammalia; order Didelphimorphia; family Didelphidae; genus Monodelphis; species Monodelphis domestica. The sequence continues at coordinate 189,679,584 of NC_077234.1, forward strand.
GTCTAGTTTCACATATGATATTTTTCATCTTTATTCACTCTTGCACCTTGCTTCCATTCATTGCCACACCTCATCTCCAATCACTCTTTTGTGTTCCAATTGCTACTATTCTATTAGAAGCCCTCATCACTTGCCTGGGCTACTGCCATAGCCCTTGGTTTGGTCCTCATGCTTTCGTTCTCTTCTTTCTCCAATACATGCTTTATAGTACTACCAGATTAATTTATCTTTTGAAAGGTATAATCATTTCACTCTACTGTTCAAAAATCCTTGATTGGTCCAAATTCCTTAGTTTGGCATTCAAGGCTTTCCACATTATACCACCATTTTAGCTTTTCAATCTTATTTCAATTCATGTCCCTTTCCATACCCTGTGTTTTAGACAATTTGACTACTCACTGCCTCTCATATATACCATGCTTTCCTAACTTTCCTCAAACATTTCTTCCTTTGGAATATACTTTTTTCCATCTTAACTGTTTATCTTGTTCACTTCAAATGTCCCACTTTGTAGGAAACTTCCTTGGATGGTCCTAGTCAGTTGTGACCTTTTCTCTATGAGATCTTGAAAAGTACTTCAAATGCAAGTATTAAAGACGTTTATCTTGTCATATTTTCCACCATAGGTATTTAAAAAATAACATATTCTTTTACTAGATTAAGTCCAAGAGGGCAGTGACCATGTCTTTTTTAATTTATAAATTAAAAAATTGCTTAGCCACTGTACTTTATTTTTTATTTTTTTTAAAACCCTTACCTTCCATCTTGGAGTCAATATTGTGTATTGGTTCCAATGCAGAAGAGAGGTAAAGGCTAGTTAATGGGGGTTAAGTGACTTGCACAGGGTCACACAGCTGATAAATGTCTGAGGCCAGATTTGGACCCAGGACCTCCTGTCTCTAGGCCTGGCTCTCAGTCCACTGAGCCACCCAGCTTCCCCCTATGTTTTCTTTACATAGTAGATACTTATTAAATGGAACTAGATTTTTATATTGCAGGTAGCTGACTTCTACAATGATTTACATAACCTCATGGAGAGTTTCTTTTATGCAGACATATTCCCATTATATCAAGACAAAGACATTGTATAGCCTCCCCCAAAAAAGCATAATCACACAAGAATTTAGCCAATCAGGAAAAACTAAACAACAAAAAATATACAAAAATGTCTGTTGTGCACATTATGACGTCTAGATAGACAATTGGTTCATCAGTACATATATCCAGGCCAGATAGTACAGGAGGGCAATGAATTTGGCCCAGTGCTGCATTTAAGTAAGAATGAGCTAGTTCACAATTGGAAAATTGTGTGGCTCATTTAAAAAAAAAATTAAGCATAAAGACTTTCTTCAAACAAAATTCCATTTTGAAAACATGATTATACTTCCAATGATGCCGTAGAGGTAGAAGTAATAATTTCTGAGGAATTCAAGTTTCTGGCTAAAATGAGCAATTTAGAGATGAATGAAAAAATTGCATACCCCAAACATTGCAGGCATTGCCAAATGATGTAAATGATATCATCAAATAAATGCCTGATTAGAAGAGGAAACAGATGAGCAGGTGGTAAAACCAAGGAACAGTACACATATTACAGTGCTATAATAATGTCTGCAAAATAACATCCAGAGGAAACCAAAGAGTATTTCTGTAACTGAAAAGTAGTAAGGATCTACAGTCATATAGTGCTTCTCTGTTTGTTTCACATGGAGAGGATGCTTTTGAATGGAAAATAACACAGAAGCTGGCCATCAACAGTTGGGAATTGACCGTGTTCTTTTCACTGTAGTGACTGACAGCATTATAGAAGAGTATTATCCAGGTTCATGCATGCATTATGATGCATTTTATGTACTCTATTGGATACATTCTTTTCTGTTTTGCTTCATAGTTAGATTCGTGACTCTGATTACAATTTAAAAATGATACGTCTAATTATTGCAAGTAGCTGGTCATAGAAATGTCATATATCGTGTGCATGTGTTCCCTCATCAGTGTCTGCTCGTGCAGAGAGAAAACACATGGGAAGGGAGGCTGTTCCTCGAACTCTGAGAAAACCAGAATACAATTGTGTTGCGGTGATCTATCTCTGGGAAGGGAGACACACTGGGTTGAGGGCAGGTTGGAGTGAGTGAACCACACTTAAAGAGACAGTGTTCTCTGTGTCTCCTGAGAGGTGAGGCATTTATGTGTTTATCTAGAAATACAGCATAGATATAACTACGCATCTCCACTACATATTCATAAATAATGTCTATCTATATCTAGACAGACATTGTCAGGGTCCCCATCTCAAGAAAGCACACTTTGTTTCCATGTTACAAAAGTATAAGATTTGGGTGCTGAAAGGGAATTTTGTCTGGGTTTCCACCCAGATTAGTGAGGTAAAACTCAGGACAAAGAGAATTAAAAGGATTTTATCATAGGTATGTCATGGTCGTAACACCTCTATGGGCTATTTTCTTATGGGCCAAGAAATGATGTATCATGCCGAATAATGGGTCAGCAGTCTTGAATTTCGGAATGGGCTGTGTTTGTAAAGTTCACTTGTAAATAAATTGTTTAGAACTTAAAAGTTTAATTTTTTAAAGCTAGAGATAGTGTTATATGAAGTATTTAAACTGTCAACAAAAAGCAGTTCATAGTATAACAGTATAACTAAAGTATATAGTACCTAAGCAAGAACAGAAGCAATGTTTTTTTTTCTTTTTTAATTATGTATCAGGGCCTTCCACTCTTTGCCCTTCTCAACTTGGTGGTAATAAGAATGAGAACTTTTTCAGTCCCAAGTCCCTGGGGAGAGGGGCTAAAGCCCAGGCAAAGAGGCTAATAAGAGGTTGTTAAAGGAATGGTGGACATCTATTGCCATCAACCTCAGTGGCACTTTTTTAGTTAGGCTTGTTGTTTGTTCTTGCTTACCCTTGTTAAGTCCATTCTTCAGTCACCCCACTTTTAAACTTCCTAGTTGTTCATATTTCCCTAAGCACCCCTCCCTTTTTACAGAGATCCCCCCAAATCAGCATACTTATTCTTTTTCAGTCTTGTCTCTGAGGCAAATACACTTTTCTCTGGAGCCTTTCAAAAGGATTTTGCCAGCGAGTCTTTGTACAAAAAGATGTGAAGCCAGAATCATCCACATTTCAGAGGAAAATACATGATTGATTTAGATATTTGGATATTTTGTCATAACATCTATTGAGTGTGGAGCTTTTGGAAGGGGAGGGGGTTTAGGAATTCAGTTCGCAACATTCCATTGATCCTTCTGGGCAGTCCTGTGAATCTTCTAAGACCCCTTCTCAGAATATTTTTCAATAATTGAAAGAAATGCTAGATTTTAGTTAGAAGCCAGTGAAAATCAAGATGTAGGTTTCCCCCTGCCTCAATAAAGCTATGGATCCTCTGAATGGGACCCCTTGGGTCTGAGACCCCAGATCAAGAATCCTCCCTATGGGAAAAGAGAGTCTCTGGGATTATGGCTGTGTGAACAGATAAGATGAGACTAGTGCTCTTGCTCAAGAGACCAGTGCTGGTATGGGAGAATCTATTGGCAATAATGCAGGAATAAGGGATGTTTGGGGGTAAGGTAAGGGATTCCTCTCCTTCCTTTGATCACTACTAGTCCTGCTACTGCCTATAGTATTATAAAACATTGTGCATGGACTGATGATGGGAAAATGTGAGAAGGGTAGTGCTGTTGTTGATCCTAGGCAGCAGCCAGAAGGGAAAGTGAAGACAGAAAAGAAAAGGGTAAAGATAAATTCTGAGTGGAGAAAAAACAAACAAACCCAAATAGAGAATTTCTCTTGCCTTTGTTCATTTGTTGTCAGGGAATAATTAAGTCAGGTGTTTAAGTATGGTTGTGTGCCCATATTGTCACTTACCAGATGATAGTGATGGCAATTTACCTTCAATGAAAGCAAACCGAAGGTGAGTAGGGGCTCGTTTACATTTCTCAATATTACCATCATTTTGTATCATGTCTACTATCTCCTGGGTCCATGTTGTTCCTTATTCCACAAAAAGAAATGAGAATACAAGTTTGAAAGAGTTCTTAATTTTTTAAAATATGGAATGACAACTATTCTGTATATACTAAATCCACAAAGCAATATAGAACAAAATTCCATATTGTTTTGTCAAAATATCATTATTGTTAATATAGATAAAAAGTATTGTATAATGGTATTCTATAAAGGAATGAATATCTCAGTCCTTACTTGAATTTTTCATTCCTTCTTGGAATGGAGCATTTAGTATGTAACCATTGACCCCTGGCTCATGTTGAAAGTATTTTCTTTTGGAAAATAGCTATCTCCTTTTTTAAGCAGCAGGGTCCAGTATCAAGAACACTGGATTTTTAATCATAAGACCATGGTTGGACATTTAACTCAGCTATATTTAATAATTATTCTTGATTATTGTGTGAAATAAATTTTATTTATGTATGGATTAGAGTAGATAGGTTCTCAGACCTCTTCCAATTCTGCCAAATTCTATACTATTTTGAATTTTAAAAATTATATTTAGCATGGAGACATTTTAAGATTGTAATTCCTTAAAAATGAAACTTTGTGTATCTTCTACAGCATGACAAATATGAATATATGTTTTGTATGATAACACACATATAATCTGTATCAAATTGCTTATCATCTCATGGAAGAGGGAATGAGCAGAGGAAATAGAGAATTCGGAACCCCAAATATTAGAAAATGAATGGTAAAAACCATTTTTACATATTATTGGAAAGAATAAAAAAAACTGAAGTAATGAGGTTGGTACAGAGCATGAGACTTGGCTTCAGGAAGACATGTTTAAATTCTGCCTCAGTCATTTACTAGTCATTTCACACCTTGGGTAAATCACTTAACCTCTGGGCTTGGGCATCCTCATCTTTAAAATGGGGATAACAATTGGCAACTACCTCACAGGGTTGTTACAAGCATCAAATGAAATAATAGATAAAATGTTAAAAGTTATAAAGTTATAAATAGTTGCAAACTTTAACATGTTATATCAATACTGGCTATTATTGTTAGGAAATTCTTAGTCTTTGACTCTACCTGAAAACACTCTATTACATTGTGTTTTCCACAGAGACTAAGGTAGTCAGCAATTATCTGAGTCAGTAGAAATTTGTTAGTCAAATTGTATTAGGGAGAAAGTTGGTCATAAACTTTGTGCTAATTGATAAGAGCAAGAAATAGATTAGAGCAAAAATTTACTCATTATGACAACAATCGACCTTTATCCTTCCTTCCTCTCTCTCTCTCTGTCTCTTTCTATAAGAGGATTATAAAGACCGCAAACATAAAATAATTTTTTTGGTGAAATAGGTAGAGGAGAAGTAGGGATCAGGATCACTGAAGCTCAAGCTTCTAATAAAATTTTCCCATTTTAAGAAGAGTTAATGTGTCTACATGCAAACACATGTACACATGTACAACACACAGGATGTATCTAGCCTTCCTTCAAACACTCATGTGTATTCTTAGAACTCTCCGCTACAAAGATCTTTGTAAACTGATTCGAAAAATAAGGCAGGTCTTGTCATGCTCAAAGGAGGAAAGCAGAGCTTAGACTTGATCAGATTGCCTCTTTATCTTTTAATGTCTCCTCAAACCTCTCATAGGAATGCTCTTTAATCTATTTTAGTGACACCTCTCTCCTACTTCAGTCCCCTGAGAGATGTATCAAATCTCTGAAATTGCAGTCCACATTTATGCAATATCTCCAAATAATCTCTGTCTAACTCTCTCTAGAAATTCATCTAAATCCTGCCCTCCTTTGTAAACCCAGTGCAGATTTTTACCTATTCTAGCATCCTCTCTCTATCATTTGACTAAGGAAATATTTATTAAGGCTCCACATTATGTAAAATCCTTCCCCCCAACTTCCCTCAAGCCCTTCTTCCTCAGACCTGCTTTGGGATAGGTTGAAATAAGGAGATCATCTGGCTTGGCTTGAAAGTTCCAGATTTCATCCCAGATATCACAAGTGGGTGTAGGTTGAAGAATCCCCTTTATGTAGTCAACTCCAATTCTTTCGTTCTTCTTGAGGTTCAAGTTCAAATGCTTCATCTTTGTTAAGGCCATTATGGTCAGAATTCAAAAGGATGCTTCTTACAAAAAGAGAGTGGCTTCCTTATTTGCAAAGAATCACATACCCTGTAGATTAACAGATAGATATTATAGATTAACACAGAAAGATTTTAAAGCTGAGCTAACTGTCACTGTTGGAACTTAGCGTTCATTCTAAATAAGCAAGAAAACAAACAAACAAACAAAAAATTTTAATCCAATGGGCTTTGAGTTACATAAGCCACATGACTGTTAAATCTCCAGAATGCTCATGTCATGAATTTTGTTTTCTGACCCTATATTTCAAGCCCAATTTAGTATTAAAGTTCTTGTTGATAGTCTTGAGTCTAAAAAAAAAACACAAACACCCCAACTCTGATGTTTTCATTAGTTTCTTCATTAAGGCAGAGATGGGGCTGAATTGAATGCCTCTCTCAGCCAATGCTTTTTAGCCCCTAAAGTTGGCTTCTAATTGAACTTCCTGAAAACCGGGATGAAATTGTCTCAGAAATCGCGGGCTTGTTGAGAGATAAGGAGGCGTCCTGCAGAGAAGACATTTTCATAAGTTTTACAACAGTGATGAAGTTTTGAGCAAACAGTTTAGAAAGGATCCTTTTATCATTTTCTAAGTACAAAATAGAGATTTCCTGTGGAGAGTCAATTCTCTTTTCCTAATCAAATGAGATGATATTTGAACAGAGCTTTGCACAGTCCCTGTCATATTGTGGGGGGTTAATAAGCTCAGTTCCCTTCCCCTCACTTCCTCCCTTGACATGAGATTCTATTTATATACCTGGATAACTCCTCTTCATTAATTATGTGGAAAATCTAAAACTTTTGAAAAAAATAGAAAGTAATTATTTATGTTATAAGGAGATTGTCCACTACAAAAGACGCTCCCTTAGGACATTTAAATGAGATTTTAAAGTAAAATTAATCTTATTTGACATGCCCCAACCCCCAACATAGCTGGTGTATGTTAGGAGCCTTACCTGGATTAAATAAAACATTATCCCATTTTTCCGCATTTCTTACCTTCATGTTAGTGTTAATTGACATGGGCACTCTACCCCAGAAACTCAGGCGAACTATTATCAGGGAAACTCCCTGGCTCCCTTCCATCCTGGTGACTCTTGTTAGTGTCCGAGTGGAGGTACGCCATAAAGGAATAGGCAGAGATAATGCAACAGGCAGTGGGGGAGAGGTTTACTTACTAGCACTAAGACAGTTCCCCAAAAGAACTATCCTGGGGCAAGCCTGAGAATGCATATTTATAGAGAGTAGCTTAAAGGGAGGATTCAACTGCTGTGGCCTTGGGTAGAGAGTCTTACTGTTTTCTTAGGTTATCTGTCTCAACTGTGGCCTTGCAGTTCTTCCAGGGCCTTTATCAGCTATGGCCTTGCAGCTTTTTCAGAAGCTGTCTCCACTGTGGCCTTGCAGTTCTTCCAGGATGTCTATGTACTACGGCCTTGCAGTTTCTTGGAACTTGTTCATTTGGACATAGTGCAACCCCCCTTCCCTTCACTCTGAGCCTAAAAACACCCGATGATACTGCTAGGGTCCTGAGGTGACTATCTACCTTTCATCGTCCTCTAGATTTAAGATGTACAGAAAGATACACCTTCAGGCCACACCTCGATCCTATCAGACATCTGTTTGTCCCCTAAAACTAAGGAATCTCTATGTCCCCAGGCAGACCCCAGTATGATCACCCCTCCTTATTCCTGGGTGACTAACACTGTTGTAAAAACTATAAAATCCCCAGAACTGATGTCTTCTGGGGGAACAGCCTTTCCATTCATGCTGTCCTCCCAAGGAAGTGCTCCCCATCTTGCTGTTCCACCTTGCCATCATCCTGGCCATTCTCAACATTACTTTCTAAATTAAGAAATTTTTCTCTTTGTTTTTAAGCTAAGTTTTGGAGTCTTGCATACTTGCAAAAGGTATCCTTCCCGAACCCTAGGAGTAAGCATCTGAACCCCATAACATCTTGGCACCCAACATTTTTGGCTCTCCTGAAAGCTACTCCTATACTCTGGATCATCCACGAGGACACAGCTTCTCAGGTGGAAGGAGCCTTTGATTTGACTCCTGAAACCCCCATTTTTGGGTGATATATTTGTGGAAACTCTTTCATGCTCTCTCTCCCATCTGCCTCACATCAGTCTGGTCACTGTCTTCCCCTTCTATAATGGAAGACATTCTGGTGTGTGGGAAGTCTCCCCTCAGTGTTACACTGAGTGCCCTTGTTTGGGCAACCTCTATGGGCGCACAGTTGTTGACCCTATGATGTAGAATTGGCCATTCTGCATCTAAATGGGACAGAGACAGAGTGTACCCCGAGATTCCCCTTTGGGGTGTATACTTAAAAATTGGAAAAAAATGGATATAAAAAGCTTAAAGAAAAAGCAACTAATTTCTTTTTGTAATGTTGACTGGACACGTTACATCCTTGGTAATCAAGAGACATGGGCTATCCATGGTACTCTAAATTATAACACCATCAGACAATTGGATTTGTTTTGCAGAAGGGAAGGGAAATGGACAGCCATTTCCTATATTTCTACCTTTATTAAACTGAGCCAGGACCCTGAGCTATGATACCTCTGTTGCATGGGCCTTGCTGAATCCTTACTGACCCCTTCTGGAGAAAGCCCCCAACAGGATGTTCTGGATGATTTAGTTCTCCCAGGCAATTGAGCTTCCCTGAGGGGTAGGGAGATAACATCTCCTACACTGGCTTCAGAGCAGCCAAGATCTTCTCCTCCCCCAAACTTAACTGCTACTTCAGGATCCCCTCCTCCAGATTTTCCTGGTTCTTCTCCCCAATTCTCAGCTCCAAAACCTCTGCCTTACTCTCGGGGTTCAGAGCCTGAGACCACTCCTCTCTCTACTCCCAACCGTAATATCCTTTTGTACCCGCCACTGCCTAAGAATAATGTTACCTCGCCCATTCCTCAACCAAGCCCACTCCACACCCAGAGTGGACTGAGCTATGGTGACAGGGCTCACCTCCTCCTGATGAGAGGGGTACCCTCGTCAGATGGGCTGGCTCGGGCACATGTTCCCTTTTCCATGACTGATCTAGCCCAGATGAAGGTGAAGTTAGGTTGTTACTCAGAAAACCATACCAAATCCATTGAGGGCTTTAAATCCCTTACCCTGCAGTTTGACCTGTCCTGGGCTGATCTGCATATTATTATCTCCACTGGTTGCACCCCAGATGAGAAAAAAAACAGAGCTGGGATTTGGCTGTAGAAATAGGTGATGAGAAGGCCCTAGCCGCATGGGGGGCAAGAGTTTCTGGTGCCACCGCAGTCCCAGGGCAAGATCCTGGATGGGACTATATGAATGAAAGGAACAGATTTAGGAGAGACCATATGATAGATTGTCTCCTTGAGGCCATGCAGAAAGGGATTAGAAAGTGAGTAAATTGCAACAAGCTCAAAGAAATCACTCAAGGAAAGGAGGAGAATCCAGCCCTCTTCCTGTCCCGATTAGTGGAAGCCATGAAGCAATATACCAATGTCCACCCAGACACTGATTAGGGGGCACTTATATTAAGGCTCCACTTTAGAGGACAGTCAGTCCCAGATATTAGGCAAAAGCTGCAAAAGCTGGATCTGGGACCTCAGACTCCAATTAACCAATTCATGGATGCTGCTTTTAAGGTTTTTCACAACAGGGACCTTGTTGAGACAGAAGGACAGAGATGTGAGAAACTTCTCGCTGCGGCTCTCACCTCTCTGACCTATGGGCAGAGGCTACACCTGCAGACAGGATGGGCACTGGTCGAAGGATTCTCCTTCAAAGGAAAGACTGCCCATGACTCTGTGTCCACCTTGTGGCCTAAAGGGACATTGGAAATGGCAGTGCCTCGCCAACCAGAGACCCCAGCGGCACATTCCTGACCCCCCAGTCTCCTGAGGATTTGGAATAGGGCTGCCCTAGGGTTTGCTTGCTCCCAGTTTCCATCACCATGGCCGAACCCAGGGTTATTCTGGAGGTTGAAGGTAAGAAAGTTACCTTTCTAATTGATAGGGGAGCCACCTATTCTGTTCTCCAAACTCACAATGGTCCTACATTCCATTTGCAGCATAAGGTAATTGGAGTTGGGGGAAATACACTTAGCTGTAGAGAAATGACACCTCTAATGTGTGCCCATGAAGACAAATTATTCCAACATATATTCTTGGTTATCCCTTCCTCCCCATTTCCTCTACTGGGCAGGGGCATTATGAAGAAATTAGGGTCACAATTTTCACTTATCTCAGTTCTAAATTCTCCAAACAGTGCTTTGTAGAAGCCTGCAACAATCTCTTCAGAAATCTTGGAGAAAGTGCCTTCCATTGTCTGAGATCAAGGTATACTGGGAAGAGCCCTCCAGGCTGATCCGGTAATGATAAACCTCAAGCCTGATTCCCCTTACCCACACAGGAAGCAATATCCCATTTCCCCAGAGGCCAGAAAAGGTTACAACCTCTCATAGATAAATTCCTAGCCTATGGCCTCTTAGAAGATTGCTCTTCACCTTGCAATTCTCCCCTCCTACCAGTGAAAAAAACCAAATGGGACCTGGCGTATGGTTCAAGATCTCAGAAATATTAATGAAGCAATAATTACTGTTCACCGCATTGTCCCTAAGCCGTATACAATTCTAACTAAAATACCAGGGAGTTCTCAGTAGTTTTCTGTCATTGACTTGAAAGACATCTTCTTTTGCATACCCTTGCACCCAAAGTACAGATTCCTTTTTGCCTTTGAGTGGGTTTCCCCTCAGACCCCTGACCCCATAAATCACGTGGTGTGTGCTCCCACAGGGATTAAGGGAGAGCCCCTACTAATTTGGGGCTGCCCTCAACAAAGATCTTAGAGCCCTGAGACTCACAAGCAGCTCCATCTTGCAGTATGTTGATGACATTTTGATATCTAGTCCATCTGAGGCTGCCTGTATCACAGACACCATTTCTACCCTAACCTTTCTAGGAGAACGGGGTTACAAGGTTTCTGCTTCAAAAGCTCAACTTGTCTCCCAGTCTGTAACTTATTTGGGACACACCCTAACCCCAAATTCCCGCTCCCTGACCACAGACAGGAAACAAGCCATACTGTCCATTCCTGTCCCCTCCACCAAAAGACAGCTCTGAACTTTTCTGGGTATGGCAGGGTTTTGCCGCATTTGGATACCTAGTTTCGGGATCATTGCAAAACCTCTCTATGAAGCTACTAAGGGGCCTGATTCGGAACCCCTAGATTGGGGGGGAGACCAGGAACAAGCCTTTTCACTCTTAAAAACCCGGCTTTCCTCTCCAGGCCTAGGGATTCCAGACCTTGAAAAGCCGCTTTTCCTGTGGATGAGGGAAAGCAATTTGCCCTAGGGGTATTAGCGCAGTACCTGGGACCTGACCTCGTCCCATTGCTTACTTCTCCAAGCAACTTGACTCAGTTAGCAAAGGATGGCCACCATGCTTGAGAGCAGTCTCTGCTACGGTCCTCATGGCAGAAGAGGCATTTAAACTAACTCTGGGTCAACCCATAGAAATCCTGAATCTCCCCCCCCCCCACACACACACACATAGGGTCCTCAGCATTCTGGAGGCTAGAGGTCACAGATGGCTCTTCGGGCATCTCACTAAGTACCAGGCTCTTTTACTGGACACACCCAGCCTGGCCCTAAAGGTATGCAGGACACTGAATCCAGCTACCCTCCTCCCGCTGCCTCTTCCGGGAGACCCCACCTCCCACGACTGTGAGGGGCTGATAGACCACACCTTCTCCAGCCGACCAGACCTCAGAGATTCTCCTCTCCCTGAGGCAGAGGTCAGCTGGTATATAGCTGGGTCCTCCTTTATGGAGAATGGGGTAAGGAAAGCGAAGCACTCTATAGTCTCTCAGACAGCCACATTGAGGCAAAGGGACTCCCCCCAGGGACTTCAGCACAAAAAGCAGAGCTGATCGCCCTCACAAGTGCATTGCAGCTCGCTGAAAGGAAAAAGGCGAATATTTTCACTGACTCAAAATATGCCTTTCATGTTTTACACGCTCATGGGGCCATATGGAAAGAAAGAGGTTTATTAACTACCAAAAAACTCTCCCTTGAAACATGGGAAGGAAATCCTGAGTTTACTTGAGGCAGTCGCTTTGCCCAGCCAAATCGCTGTCATCCACTGCAGAGGACATCAGGGTCTGGATTCCAACATAGCCCGAGGGAATCATAGGGCAGACCTAGCCACCAAAGAGGCTGCAAGAGCCACTTCTCTGACTGCTCTGACCCTAACTCCATGACACCCCACAGTACCGAAGGGCATTTCTCCCTCGTGCACTGAGGAGGAAATCACACAGGCAGAACTTCAGGGATTTACCCTTGAAGAGAGAGGGTGGTGGTGTTCTCCCTCTGGACCATTGCTCCTCCCTAGTAACCTAATGTGGAAGCTGGTTATGGGATTACATAACTCCACACTCTTGGTCAGAGAAGCACTAACCACTCTGATAAAGCCACTTTTCACAGGCAAAGGCATCTCTAAAACCTTCTAGGAAATCTGCAGATCCTGTGCCCTCTGTGCCCAAACCAACAGCACTGGAGCTCTTAGGCCACCTGCCCTCCTTAAGCCAGTCCAGAGGAGAGAGGAATCACCTGGTGAGGATTGGCAGATAGATTTCACCCATTTGCCACCTTGTAAAAGGTACAAAATCCTTTTAGTCTTTGTAGACCCCTTCACAGGCTGGCCTGAAGCATTTCCCTCCGGATCAGAGAAAGCACAAGATGTCACAAAGGCCTTACTCAATGAAATCATCCCTAGGTTTGGCCTTCCAAAAACCCTTCAGAGTGATAATGGTCCTGCCTTGATTTCCCAGATCACTCAGATGGTCTCTAAGGCTTTGGGCATTATTTACCATTCACACTCAACCAGGCATCCCCAATCTTCAGGGAAAACAGAACGTATGAATCAGACCCTAAAAAGAGCCCTCACCAAACTCTGTGAGGAGGCTAAAATTGATTGGATCCAAGCTCTCCCCATTGCCCTAACCAGAATCAGAATTGTTCCCCGGGCAAATTTAGGGCTGAGTCCATTTGAATTGCTCTATGGGTGACCCTTTCTAACCTCTGATGTTCTTTTAGATACAGAAATACACAGCCTTGTTGGGTTCTCCAGACAACTTGGTCCAATCCACCAGGTTCTGAGAGAATATGCTAATCAAATCCTCCCCAAACCATCAACAGAGGATACAGAGGAATCTCTCCACCCAGCCCAAACAGGAGACTTGGTATATCTGAAGACATGGAGTGGATCAAACCACCTAACACCCTGATGGGAGGGCCCCCATAGGGTTATTTTGTCCACTCCTACAGCTGTAAAATTAGAGGGGCAGAATACATGGACTCATTTCTCTCGTATTAAACCATTTATCCCTCCTGAAACAGGTGGTGAAGGGGGAACGGAAGCCACTTATTCCTGTGAGCCATTGGAAGATCTCAAATTCCTCTTCCACAGAAGGACCCAACCTCAGGACACTTTGGAATAAGTAGTTCCATCCCCTCCTCCTTGTTATCTTAAATTTCTCTTGCTCTAGTCATGACTATCTCTTTCCTTACATTCTTTGTCCTTTTCTGTACTTTAAATCATGTATACCAAGTCAGCTGGAAAGATAATTCTCTGATTCAGCTTGGGGAAGACATGTCCAAAGTGGGTCCCTCTAACTGTTGGGTTTGTACGAAGCACCCCCAAAGTGGCGAGAACCCCAGGTCTGTAGCCCAAGGTCTCAGTGCCTCCGAGGTATATCCAAAACCTGAGGTTTTAAGGAAATATGGAACCACTCCAGTTTTAGCTACTCCCCTATGGGATACCTTGAAGGATGCCCCCTGTTTTCTCACAGGGCAGCCTTTCATTTTTTTTAACATATCCAAGCCCAGCACACTGGGTTGGCACTCATCAAGGATGGGTGGGCCAACCTAGAACCCTTCTGGTATAAGTGCTTTGATAAGGGATGGGGTACTGATCCTTTTCCTTTTAACATGACTCATGCACTATGTAGGAGTTGCTCTGAGGATCCAGTCATCTTTGCTGGGGCAGGTGTAACGATGTTTTTCTCAACATGTACATACTGGTATCCTAATGTAACCATCCAAACTCCTGGGGAAAGCTTCAAGAAGTTCTCTACTCTAACATCTCCTCTTCACCTCCCACAGTCATGGTCTGTGCTGAAAACATTACATGATACTGGCCTTAGACCTGGCAAGTCCTGCAATAGTTCCTCTGAATGGGGAATTAATGCTTCCCAAATGCTAAAATCTGCAGACAGATCTCTTTGTGCCCCTGCAGGACACCGATTCATCTGTGGCTATCACATGGCACCTCTAGCCTTTCAGGCCTGTGCCCCATTTTATGCCCCAGGGTGGTCACCTAAAGAGTCAGTAGTTTTAACTACATCCTGCCTTAGCCCCTACATCAACTATGGGGAATGTACTTTAGGGATACTGGACCCTCAAGTACATTTATACCAGAATCCCCTGATTCCTTCTCTCACTGAAGTACAGAGGGTAAAGAGGAGCTCTTGGGATAATTTCCTCTGGTGGATGGAGAAGACTGCATCACTGACAGTTCCCTGGGTAGGGTACTTAAGCCAAGAGGCTGTGTTTAGTAACTTGACCTTAGATATTGAAAAATTTTCCAATGTGACATCTATGGGCCTTGAGGATTTTCAGGAATCTTTGGATTCCCTGGCAAATGTGGTGATGGACAATAGAATTGCCTTAGACTATCTGCTGGCAGCAGAAGGTGGCATTTGTATGGTTCAGAACACTTCTTGCTGTGTCTATATCAATAATTCCCACAAAGTGGAAGTATGAGTCCAAGAGTTACATGAGGTGTTGTGAATCTTGAAATTTCTCAGACTTGTAAACTTACAAGGAGCAAAGAGGAAAAAACTTACATGGGACTATTCCCCATTTTAAACAGTGAAGCTACTTAGATCTAAAATATGAGAACTCTACTTAGATCAGAAATGGGAAGACCTCTACTCCACCCATACTTAAGACTGCTTTAGGGGAGAAAACTCCTTGCTAAATAATGAAAGTACTTAAACCTATACTTATAATGAGGCAAAAAGTTCTTTAAGCCATGCCTATTTTTAGAATTAATACAATAGGGTGCTAAGTATCTATTAAAGGTCAGGCAACTTGTGAATTTACAAGGAGCAAAGAGGTGAAAACTCATTCAGAAGTTTTTTCTGGTTCAATCTTACTAAAGGGATTAGTCAACTCAGCTGTGAATTCAGAATGGGATGTCCTTTGGAAAACGTCTACTGTGATTGGTAGATGGAAAAAATAGGGGAGGTGACAAAGGAGAAAAACCCTCTATATAAGAAAAAGGAATCTCTTGAGAAGAGGTCTTGAGAGACAGGCTCTATGGAGGATCTCTTGAGAAGAATCTCTCTCTGGAAAAGGATGGCTGGCTGAACTGGTGTCACTAGAATCCTTGCTTAGACAGATCTTGACGTGAGTGATAAAAGACTGACTGACTGATCTCCATCTCTTAAGACTCAGATCTAGGCCATATTGGCTTAAGACCCTTCACACTTATTCCTTTCTTACTCTTTCTCTCTTTCTTTAATTCCTCATTGTATTATTAATTAAATTCTCTATAAAACCCAGTTGACTTGGGTATATTAATAATTGGGAATATTTCTCTGGCAACCACCTTATATATTTGATTTTAAAGCAAGACACTTTAGTGGAAAAATATTTTCTATGGTCACAATTTACCTACCCACTCTTATATCTACTACAATTTATATCTTCCACTATTTTAATCACTACAATTTACAACCTCAACCATTTAAAAAGCCACAGTGTCCACTTGGATGGCTGATGCCTGTAGAAAGCTGTTTTCTGGCTCATTGTCCTGGAAATCCTGGCTATATGCCCTCCTTGCCCCTTTTATTCCTATGATCTTAATAATTGGGGGTATCTTGATATATGGACCTTGTATTTGTAATATTGTCATCTCTCTAGTTGCTTCTAGGGTGCAAGCATTCATGGGAGTCACAGAGATGCCATTGCAACCTTTGCAACCATCCCAGTCTGAACCCCTGGACATGACCTACAGTCAACACCTCTCTCTCCTAACCGATAGGCAGAGACAACTCTACGCCCATTCTCAACTCTGAAGAAGTTACAGAAAACTGAGACCATCGCCCCTTTTCCCTTACATATTAGGAGAGGGGGTAGATGACTGGGCATTGTACCCCAGAAACTCAGGCAAACTATTATCAGGGAAACTCCCTGGCTCCCTGCCATCCTCGTGACTCTGAGCCTAGAAACACCCAATGACCACCCTAGGGTCCTGAGATGACTATCTACCTTTGATTGTCCTCTAGATTTAAGTTGGACAGAAAGATGCACCTTCATGCCACACCTTGATCCTATCAGACATCTGTTTGTCCCCTAAAACTAAGGAATCTCTATGTCCCCAAGCAGACCCCAGTATGATCACCCCACCTCATTCCTGGGTGACTAACACTGTTGTAAAAGTATAAAATCCCCAGAAGTGATGTCTTCTGGGGGAACAGCCTTTCCATTAATGCTGTCCTCCCAAAGAACTGCTACCCATCTTGCTGTTCCACCTTGCTATCCTCTTGGCCATTCTCCTGGCCCCATCCAGTAGTGTGGTGGAGGCTGGATAAATGGCCTCAGGGGGCCACATGTGGCCCACAGGCCATAGTTTGGGGACCCTTGCTTTAGGGTTAAGTATGGGTGAATTTGCTTTTGTTGATTAATTTAAAAGTAGAAAAATGTGTATTTATCCTGTCTTTAGTCTAGTGAGGTACTAACTAAGGGTACTTTAGTTATTGTTTCAGTCTTAACTCCAAGTAGGCAAAGAGAAAAAAGAATTTCCTTTCACATATATGAATTATAAGTTTATTGTTTTGCATTTGATAAATAGAAAATTGAATTATTTATTTCATATTTAAGCTAATTTACCTTTGACCTATATAGAAAGGACTAAGTTCTCCTTCCTGACATATCAGAAACATCTGGAGAAGGAAAACTATGTGATGATTTTAGTTTTTAGCTCTTTATGATTGGTAGTATATAGTAGCCCCCAAAGCTAATTCTGTTGTTGGCTTGGTTAAGAAAGGCATAGCTTCTAAGAAAATGGAGTTAGTTATCTTCATTCCTAGTTGGGCAACATCTGGACTATTATGTACATTTTTGGGCATGAAATTTTAGCAATATTCTTGATAAGCTGAAGAGTATTAAAACAAATGAACCATAATGGTTAATGGCCTTAAGTCCATGTTGTATGAAGATCCATTGAAGTAGATGATGGTGATATCTTACTGAGAGAGGGGTTATAATTCCTTTTTTTTTTCCAAGTTGTTGGAAGGTTGTCATATCGCATAGGGAATAGATTATTTTGGCCTCAGAAGGCAGAATTAGGAACAACTGGCAAAAGTGAAGGCAAATTTAGACTAGATAATAATAAAAACTTCATAATAATTGATGTTAAGTGGAATGAACTACCCCAAGAGACTATGGTTTTACCCTTACAGAAGGTCTTTAAGTAAGGACTGAATGATCCTGTGCCAGGTAGATTGTATTCTGGAAAAAAAAAATTCACTTTGGAGTACGTATTAATTCTGAGACCATATCATTGCTCAAGATCCTTCCAACTTTAAAATTCTGTGATTCTAAGTTTTATTCCTCAAGTTAAATGTAGTGGAAAGTTAAATAAAATCAATATCCTTAAGAATCAAGATGAATTAGTCTATTAATTTCTTACTTGGGGAACTGAGGAATCTCCAATCTTCAGACTGGTCTTGGCAAATTTAATCTGGCAAAAGTAATTCTGTTTTGAACCAGGAGAACAGTGTACACAGAAACTGATACATCATGGCACAATGGAATGTAGTAGACTTTTCTAGTAGCAGCAATGCAATGATCCAGGAAAATCGAAATGAACTAATGAGAAAGAACCCTACCCTCATCCAGAGAAAGAAAGGTGGGGACAGAAATGCAGAAGAAAAACATATGATCAATCATGTGGTTCAATGGGTATATGATTGAGCTTTTAATGTTAAAAGATCACTCTACTGCAAATATGAATAACAGGAAATAGGTGTTGAACAATTATACATGTATAAGCCAGTGGAATTGCTTGTCAGCTCCTGGAGGGGGGGTAGGAAGAAGGGTGGGGAATATCCTGAATCATATAGCCATAGAAAAATATTCTAAATCAATATTGGGAGCCTATAGCTACAATATGTAATATATGGATTTGGTGGACTGTAAATTATGGTGGCATAATCAAATAGAAGAGCAAGAAAAATATAAATGAATATATATCAACATACATGCCAGAAATATACTAAATTCATTTTATTGTGAGTATCAACATGGAAATGCAATTATACTAAATATCTATGGAGAGTGGCATGAAACAATAGGATACTTCCTGAGATAAAAGGAGCCAGTGGAGAAAAATCTAAAATGACCTCCAAAAAGTGAGCCTAAAATGTTTCTTATTTTTAGCCATCATTGTGAGAATTTTATGTGGTTAGTGACAAATCTCTTTAGCTTCAGAGTTTTGGGTGAGTTCAGAATTCTTCCTCATTCTGTCTCAATCCCGGATTTTCCTTCTTAGTCATCCATGAAGAAAGAGAGTGTAGTATCAGCCATCTTCTCCTTATAGATTTCATTAAATCTCTCATTCTGAGCTACTGTGAAATAATTTTTCCAGTCTCCAACAGTGCCTAAAATACAACAATGGAATATAAATAAGCATATTTAATGAAAATAGATGTCACTAGATTCACATGCTAGTGGAGATAGTGCTACCTTAGTACCAGGAAGACAAAGAATCAAATCCTATCTCTAACACTAGGTGTGTGATCATGATGAACAGGTTATGTAAACTGTTAGGCTCAGTTTCTCTGTTTATAAAATGAGAATAATAAGAGTGAATCTATATATACATGTGTGTAAACTAGTTGGTAGTGTACTGAGCAAATTATCTTATGTTTATTTAGTGAATATTTTTCATTTTCCTATCTGAACACTGCCATACAAGAGGGTAAATTCCTTGAAGGCAGGGATAATTTTGTTTTTATCATTGGCTTTTCAGCATCTATCATGGGATAGGATTCCTATCATAGAGTATAATATTAATCATACAGTAGGTGCTTAATAATTGCTTGCTGGTTGTTTGAATGCTTGAAAATAATCAGGTGTAGTAAATTAAAAAATGTACATGGGTTAAAAATATTTTTGGGCTCATAAAAACTGGCTCATAAGCTCTTCATTGGCTTCACTCCGTTGCTTCTCTCTAGTTTCATTAGAGCTTACAGTGTTAATATAAAAATGGAAGATATCTCCAGGAGAGATAACTTAAGAATCATTGGTCTACCAGAAGACCATGAGAAAAGAAAAAGCCTGGACATCACACTACAGGAAATTATCCAAGGAAACTGCCCTGATATTCTAGAATAACAGGGAAAAGTGGAGATTGAAAGAATCCACAGATCACCTCCTGTTCTTAATCCCCAACTGACAAAACCCAGGAATGTTATAGCCAAATTAAAAAATTATCAGACCAAGGAAAACATATTACAAGCTGATAAGAAGAAGAAGACATTCAGATGCCATTGAACCTGTGAATCTTAAAAATTGCTCAGACTATACCTTAGAAGATTTGGTTAAGCTATTCCCCTGTTGTAAAAATGGAGGTACTTGATCAGGAATGTATTGGGAACTTTAAAATTACTTCACCCTAGTTCCATGGAGACTGGAACAACCTCCAGGAAGTGATGCAGAGCGAGAGGAGCAGAACCAGGAGAACATTGTACACAGAGACTAATACACTGTGGTATAATCGAACGTAATGGACTTCTCCATTGGTGGTGGTGTAATGTCCCTGAACAACTTGCAGGGATCCAGGAGAAAAAAACACCATTCATAAGCAAAGGATAAACTATGGGAGTGGAAACACCGAGAAAAAGCAACTGCCTGAATACAGAGGTTGAGGGGACATGACAGAGGATAGACTCTAAATGAACACTCTAATGCAAATACTATCAACAAAGCAATGGGTTCAAATCAAGAAAACATCTAATGCCCAGTGGACTTACGCGTCGGCTATGGGGGGTGGGGGGGGGAGGAAAAGAAAATGATCTATGTCTTTAACGAATAATGCTTGGAAATGATCAAATAAAATATATTTTAAAAAAAATTACTTCACCCTGCTCAGACAGTGCCTTAGGGGAAGATAATGTTGTAAACTACTGATTTGAACAATGAAAAGTCCCCAACTCATACTTATAGTGAAGCAAAAACCCTAAGCTAGGTGGTCTATATTTAGATCTAATACAGAAGGGTGCTAAGTATCTATCAAGGTTAAATTAATCACTAAAAGGTCAAGCAACATATAAAAGGCAAGCTTAGCAAAAGAGATGTGAATTATTCAGAAGATATAATATACTCAGAGAAGGTGAGAACTCAAGAGCAATGAGAAGTAAGAATGGGCATTCCTGGGAAAAAGTGTCTACTATGATTGGTAGATGTGAAAATTTAGGGGAGGTGACATCAGAGGAAATTCTCTTTCAAAGGAGCTCTCTGAACTTAGTTCGAGTCTCAGGAGTTCAGAGCTCAGGAGTTCAGAGGAGGATCTCTGAACTCAGTTCAGGAGTTCGGTGGAGGACTGGAGCTTGCTTGAGACGATCTTGTGGTGAGTGATTAGACTGATCAACTTATATCCTTGCCACAATTCTTCCTATTCCTGGCTTTGGATTTTGCTTTTGCCTACTCCCATTGCTGTCAGTCTTTTAAAAAAATTATAAATTATTTTTTATTTTTAAAGTTTCAATTTTGTTTCATCAATTTAGAACATTATTCTTTGGTTACAAGAATTATATTCTTTCCCTCTCTCCCTTCACATAGCCAACGCACAATTCCACTGGGTATTACATGTGTCCTTGATCAGAACCTATTTCCATGTTGCTGATGTTTGCACTAGGATGTTCATTCAGAGTCTTCATCTCCAATCATATCCCCTTGATCCATATGATCAAGCAGGTGTTTTTCTTCAGTGTTTTTACTCCCACACAGTTTCCTCTGAATGTGGAACATGTTCTTTCTTGTAGATCCCTCCGGGTTGTTCAGGGGCACTGCAGTGCCACTAAAGGAGAAGTCCATTATGTTCCATTGTACCACAGTGTATCAGTCTCTGTGTACAATGTTTTCCTGGTTCTGCTCCTCTCACTCTGCATTACTTCCTGGAGGTTGTTCCAGTCTCCATGGAACTCCTCCACAATAGTATTCCATCACCAACATATACCACAGTTTGTTCAGCCATTCCCCAATTGAAGGGCATCCCCTCATTTTCCAATTTTTTTGCCACCACAAAGAACGCCATTGCTGCCAGTCTTAACTAAATGGAGTCAGCTTGGTGGATTTTCATCATGTACATGCCAAATGATTACCAGGCCTACCTTTCACCTCCTAAATTGTATTTTCACATTTCTATATTTACAGAGAGAATTTTCTGCCAATTTTTTTTACCTAGTTACTTTGCTTGTATTGCTCCAGAATTATGTGGAACAGGGAAGAAGGAAGATAGGTAATTTTGAAATGTAGATTATTTGCAAGGAACAGACAGATCTGGTACTAGGACTTAAGGCACCAAAGGTACCCTGTGTCCCAGTACCCTGAATATTAAGTTTCAGGAAGTGGGAAATGGTTGCAAAATGCTTGAGGATGGCTCTTTACCCAGAAAAGAGGATATATATATATGTACATATATACGTATATATGTGTATATATATACATACATATATATGGAGAGAGAGAGAGAGAGAGAGTGAGAAAGAGAGAGAGAGAGAGAGAGAGAGAGAGAGAGAGAGAGAGAGAGAAAGAGAGAGAGAGAGAGAGAGAGAGAGAGACGGAGAGAGAGAGAGAGAGAGAGAGAGAGAGAGAGAGACAGAGAGAGAGAGAAAAGTCTTTATCATCATTTTTCTCCTTTTTCTTGTTCCTAAGAAGAATAATTCAACAAACATTTTTTTAAGTCTGTATTTGTCAGGGACATATGGGGTGTTCTGTGAGGACTAGCATCTCTAGTGTGAGGGTTTGCCGAGTGCTTTTAAGGGTGGTTCATTTACCTTTGGTGCTCACCTTTCACCCAACTCTCACCTGTGGCTCCAAAAAACTATAACACATGCAGTGGTCACACCCTGGCAAATTGTCTCACAGATGGGCTAAACCAGGTTGAGGGTAACTGGCAGGCCTCAAACTCATTGCTGAATTAAGAGAATTTTGACCTCTAGCAAATGAAGACTTCTCTGTTGGAATGGGCATCTGAAAACAATTTATTCAAATGGCCTTGGAAGCAACTGAAGCAGGCACCATGGAGCACTTGGCCAAGCATTGAAATCACCAAGATATCTAGTGCATCTGAGGTCATTACCAGTCATCCTGACTTTTGCCTTGTCACTGGATTTTGATGAGTATGGAAAGAGGGAAGCTAATGACTCTTTGCTACTCTGCCTCGCTTAAATCCATTTCATGCACAATAATTCAAGCCATCACCACATTATGTCATTGGTTATCTTTGAAAATGAAGGGTGAACTGCTGTGTCTCCAGCATGGTGCTAGCTATTGGAATAATTCAGGCTAGTAGTATTACTGCTGTAGTTTAGCAACAGCAGGTTTTAATTGATTCTAAAAAATGCTCATGTGACATTAGACTACATTAAGAGGTACAAAGCTTCTAGGAATAGAGAGGTGATAGTTCCACCCTGCTGCATCTTCTTTTGACACCTTCTGGAGTGTTGTATTCAGCTCTGGCTGCCATAGTTTGAAAAGTACTGTATAAGCTGGTGAATGTACAGAGGTAGACAACTAGGATGGTGAAGACCTTGAATCTATGACAAAAGAGCACCAGTTGAAGGAAACAGGAATGTTTAGTTTGGAGAAGAGAAGACTCAGGAGGGAGAAACTTTCTTCAAGCATTTGAAAAGCTATCATATGCAGAAGGGCTTGGTCATGTTCGGTTTGGCCCAAGAGGGCAAAATTAGGAGCAAAGAATGGAAGTCCCAAAGAGGCCAATTTAGACTTAAAAATTTCCTAACAATTAGAGCTTTCCAGAAGTGGAATGGGCCAACTTGAAGGCCAGTAGGCTCCCCTTCATTGATGTTCTTCCAATAAAGGATGGATTCCTTTGGTGTATGAATTGCACTAGATGACCATTGAGATTCTTTTTAACTCTCAAATTCTGATATTGTGGACCCTTGAGCAGGTTTTTAGGGAACTTAATCTTCTGCTTATATTGTTTTTATGGGAAACATACTCTGAGTTCCAAACTCTGAGTTCCATTTGCTATTCAAAACCCTTCATAACCTAGTTCTCTTCTTTTTTTTAAGTCTTCTTACACCATACCCGCTGCCATGTACTCTCACCCAATGACACTGGCCTTCAGACCATTCTGTTAACAACACATTTCACCTTGGGTCTATGTATTTTCTCTGACTGTATCACATTCTTGGAATATTCCCACTCCTCAACTAACTTTGATGGCTTTCTTTAAGTCTCATCTAAAATGTGATCTTTTTTTATTTAAATTTAAAATTTAAATCCTTTTAAAATTTAATTTAAATTAGAAATTTAATAGAAATTAAAAAGGAAAATAGATTTTAATATAAAATACTTATTTTCTCTTTATCCTCTTGATAGTTTGCTTTCTCTATATTTGTTTGCAAATTTTCTCCTATAGTAGACTGTAAGCTGCTTACATCCAGGCCTGGATATAGGAGGTCCTGGATTAAAATCTGACCTCAAATACTTTCTAGTTGTGTGATCTGAGCTGAGCAAATCATTTAACCTCCATTGTCTAGCCCTTACTACTCTTTTGTCTTAGAATCAATATTGTTTCTAAAACAAGAGGTAAGCGTTAACAAAATGACTAGAGCTTGACTAACTTTCAGTAGGTCCCATTTAGGTGTAATATTTGAGATGCCTTATGACAGTTCAATAAGTTGGAAGAGATGAGGGACTGAGTTAAGGTAGTTGTATTGAAAAAGAAGAAGACCATGGTCTACCAGAAGACCATGACAAAAGAAAAAGCATGGAAATCATACTAAAGGAAATTATCCAAGAAACTGCCTCAATGAGGAAATATCAGTTCTCAACATGTATGCACCAAATGGCATAGCATCCAAATTTCTAAAGGAGAAACTAGTGGAGCTCAAGGATGAAATAGATAGAAAAACTATACTAGTAGGGGACCCGAATCTTTTACTATCAGAACTAGATAAATCAACCCAAAAAATAAATAAGAAAGAGGCAAGAGAAGTGAATGAAATCTTAAAAACATTAAAGTTAGTGGATATTTAAAGAAAAATAAATAAGTACAAAAAAGAATACACCTTCTTTTCAGCGGCACATGGTACATTCACAAAGATTGACCATGTATTAGGGCCTAAAAACATTGCAAACAAGTGTAAAAGTGCAGAAATAATATAGGCAACATTCTCAGATCACAATGCAATAAAAATAATAATTAGTAAGGGTAAATGGAGAAGCA
The DNA here is from genome assembly GCF_027887165.1 of Monodelphis domestica. Classification (NCBI taxonomy): domain Eukaryota; kingdom Metazoa; phylum Chordata; class Mammalia; order Didelphimorphia; family Didelphidae; genus Monodelphis; species Monodelphis domestica. The sequence continues at coordinate 189,704,236 of NC_077234.1, forward strand.
AATAAAAAATTAATTGGAAATTAAAACAGTTATCCAAAATCAGTTAGTTAAAAAATCATAGAAACAATTAATAATTTCATTGAAGAACATGACAATGATGTGATGTCCTTTCAAAATCTATGGGATGCAGCCAAAGCTATACTCAGGGGGAAATTTATATTCTTGAGTTCATGTATTAACAAATTAGGGAGGGCAGAAGTTAATGAATTGGGCATGCAAATTAAAAAAAACTAGAAAGTCAACAAATTAAAAGTCCTCAGATGAAGACTATATTAGAGATTCTAAAAATCAAAGGAGAAATTAATAAAATTGAAAGTAAAAGAACTACTGATTTAGTAAATAAGACTAGAAGCTGGTATTTTGAAAAAAACAACAAATAAAATAGACAAAGTACTGGTCAATCTAATTAAAAAAATGAAAGAAGCAAACCAAATTGATAGTATCTGAGATGAAAATGGAGACCTCACCTCTAATGAAGAGGAAATTAAGGCAATCATTAAAAATTATAATGTCCAATTATATGGCAATAAATATGGCAATCTAGGTGATATGGATCAATATTTAAAAAAATATAATTACCTGGACTAACAGAGGAAGAAATAGATTACCTAAACAACCCCATATCAGAAAATGAAAAAGCCATCAAAGAACTCCCTAAGAAAAAGCCCCCAGATCCAGATGGATTCACAAATGAATTCTATCAAACATTCAAAGAATGACTAATCCCAATACTATACAAACTATTTGACAGAATAAGCAAAGAAGGAGTTCTACCAAATTCATTTTATGACACCAATATGGTAGTGATTCCAAAGCCAGGGAGGCGAAAAACAGAGAAAGAAAACTATAGACCAAATCTCCTTAATAAACATAGATGCAAAAATCTTAAATAGGATACTAGCAAAAAGACTCCAGCAAGTGATCACAAGGGTTATTCACTATGACCATGTAGGATTCATATCAGGAATTCAAGGTTGGTTCAATATTAGGAAAACCATCCACATAATTGACCACATTGACAACCAAACTGACAGAAATCACATGCTTATCTCAATAGATGCAGAAAAAGCCTTTGACAAAATACAACACCCATTCTTATTGAAAACACTAAGATAAATACTTTTATTCTTCAAAGATCTCTATACTTTTGCTTTTATTTCTATCTATGTTTTCATTTGAATAGCTATAATTCCCAGATAAAGAAGGGTAAATGAAAATTTCCAAATGATTTGAAATAAAAGAAAAGAATATTCTTAAGAATATAATAGAAAAATACATATACCTTTTCTCATGAATGGGGAAACAGAGTGGTCCATAATTTCAGTAGGAACTGTTGTATAGTTTGCCATTGGATTCTTTTTCATTATATCAAAAGAGGTATGATAGATGATTTTATCTAAAGCATCTTCATCTAGGTTCTTCCCCATGAATTCCATTATCTTTTGAATCTCATGCTTTGGGTTCTGTGAGAGTGGAAAGAGAAAAGAGAATTTCATTCTAGAGAACAATTTGGTATTATGGCCACAGGGCTATAAACTTTGCATATCTTTTGACCCAGAAATACCACTCCTTAAGCTATATCCCAAAGAGACCAAAGAAAAAAGGAAAAGTACCCCCTGCACAAAGATACTCATAGCAGTTCTTTTTGTTGTGGCATCAGAGAATTGGATGTTGAAGGGATGCCCATCAGTTGGGGAATGGCTGAACAAGTTGTGATATATGATTGTGATGGAATACCATTGTGCTCTAAGAAGCGATCAGGAAGACGGTTTCAGAAAAACTCAGGAAGACTTATATGAACTGATTTGAGGTGACCAGAATCAGGAGAACATTGTACAGCATAAGAGCAACATTATGAGGATGATTAGCTATGAAAGACTTAACTACTCTCATCCATATAATAATATACAAGAATTCCAAAGGACTGATGAAGGATGCTATCCATCTTCAGAGAAACAACTAATGAACTCTGAGTCTAGATTGAAATACTTTTTCAATTTATTTTCATTGCCCTTTTTTGACACATGGTTAATATGAAATATGTTTTGCATGATTTCATCTATAAAATTGATATATCACTTGCCTTTTCAGCAGAAGAATAATAATTTTGAACTCAAACTAAAAATAGAATGTTCAAATAAATAAATGACTTAAAAAAGTTAGTTTACTATTTTCCATATTAAATCTAATACTGGGTCTCTTGGCCTTTATAAAAAGGTATCTTTTTCAAGGGCACTTTCCCCATTTATAATGTTTTTTATCTTCCTGGAAATGCTTTTCAGCTTGGCACATTTGTTTATGTCATAGAACTTTCAACCCACTGTATCACAAAGTGCAATATAGTAGAAAGTTTGTTAGGTTTTTTCAGTTCCCTTTTATGTGTTATCTTTCTCGAGGTAAATTCTTGAGGGTGTGAATTGTATTATTTTTAAACCCTTACTTTCTGTCTTAGTAACAAATCTAAGCTATAAAGGCAAGATGTAGGTGCATAGGGTTAAGTGACATGCCCAGGGTCACACAGCTAGAAAGTATCTGAGGTCAGATTTGAACCTAAGGCCTCCTGACTCCAGCCCTGGCACTCTATCCATTGTAGTAGCTGATACTCTTACAGACTGTATTTTTGCTTGTTTTTAGAATAATGTTTTTAAAATAATGCCTAACTCAATAAATACTCGTTGACTTGACTTTTATGTCTAGGAATTAATAGCAGAGTAATAGTCCTAGAACATCACTCTGGAGAAAGACAAGTTTTACTTCTTTTTGTATCCCCAGTACTTAGAATAGTAACTCTTACATAGTAACTGCTTAGTAAATGTTTGCTGATAACTATGTCTAGGCTATAAGAACAGTGAAAGAGGTAAAGAACATTACTCTGGGGAAAGTTTGTAAAGATGCCTCCCACACTAGAATTGACAAGGTATTTCTGCATAAAAAATTCAGAGCCTAGATAATTAGTTCTTAGAATCCTGATAATAGAAAAAATTTCCTTCATACGCAGGAAGTATGTAATGCTTATGTATTAAGAACCTTATTATCAGTGCTTTGTTAAAGCAATATTTAAAATTTATCTGTTATACATGACAAGGTGTTCAGGACAATTTCTACTTCCTTCTATTAAAAATCTCACACACACACACACACACACAGCTAGGCAATTGGGGTTAAGTGAATTGCTCAGGGTCATATAGCTAGGAATTGTCTAAGGTCACATTTGAACCCAGGACTTCCTATCTGCAGTCCTGCGATTCTCTTCATTAAAACCCCCTAATTGCTATCTTCTAAGTATCTTAAGTGCCAAGTATAGTTAACTATACCCAACAGACCCTTAGTAAATATTATCACTTGACAGACTGGCTCTCGTGCTCACCTCCTTCATGTCCTCGTAAAAGAGGTAGAGAATGGGATATTTGTCTTTTGCTTCCCACCATCCTTTCACATGGTCATACCAGGAACCCCAGCACACTGAAAGGCAGGTAAGAAAAGTGCATAAATTAGTTTGAATGGAGAATGTATTCAGGAAAGAATGTGGACCACCCAAGAAACTCCTTGATAATTAAGAAGACTGAAGTCTTCATGAAGTGGTCAAAGATTTCTCCATATTTTTAGGATTTTGTTGGCAAAAAATATATAGTTAGGCTCTGTCACCTTTTCCATCCAGGAAATCTTCAAAATACTCCTCCCAGGTTCCTGGATCAGGAAGTGCTGCGTTCATCTTTTGGAAATGGTAGTAGGACACCAAGCTGTCCTTCGCATTTCTTGCCACATAGATTATCTGAAATTATTCATGGAGGAGGGAAGAAAAGGAGGTTTTAAAGTGTTTTGAGGAAGTCATTCTCCAATTGAAAAATGGGCAAGGGACATGGATAGGCAGTTTTCAGATAAAGAAATCAAAACTATTAATAAGCACATGAAAAAGTGTTCTAAAGCTCTTATAATCAGAGAGATGCAAATCAAAACAACTCTGAGGTATCAACTCACACCTAGCTGATTGGCTAACATGACAGCAAAGGAAAGTAATGAATGCTGGAGGGGATGTGGCAAAGTGGGGACATTAATGCACTGCTGGTGGAGTTGTGAACTGATCCAACCATTGTAGAGGGCAATTTGGAACTATGCCCAAAGGGCACTAAAAGACTGTCTGCTCTTTGATCCAGCCATAACACTGCTGGGTTTGTACCCCTAAAGAGATAATAAAGAAAAATACATGTACAAGAATATTCATAGCTGCACTCTTTATGGTGGCAAAAAATTGTAAAATAAGGAGATGCCCTTCAATTGGGAAATGGCTGAACAAATTGTGGTATATGTTGGTGATGGAATACTATTGTGCTAAAAGGAATAATAAACTGGAGGAATTCCATGGAGACTGGAACGACCTCCAGGAAGTGATGCAGAGTGAAAGGAGCAGAAACAGGAAAACATTATACATAAAGACTGATACACAGTGGTACAATCGAATGTAATGGACCTCTCCAGTAGTGTCAGTGCAGTGACCCTGAACAATCCTCAACAATCTACAGGTATCTAGGAGAAAAAAACGCTATCCACAAGCAGAGGACAAACTGAGGGAGTAAAACCACCGAGGAAAGCCAACTGCTTGACCACAGGGGTGGAGGGGATAAGATTGAGGAGAGACACTAAATGAGCACCCTAATGCAAATACTAACAATAAGGAAATGGATTCAGAGCAAGGACACTTGTGATACCTAGTGGAATCACAAGTTGGCTAGGGGTGGGGTGGCGGGAATTGGGGAGGAAAAGAAAATGATCTCTGTTTCCAATGAATAATGTATGAAAATGACCAAATAAAATAATGTTTAAAATCAAAAACAAAAAAAGAGTATTGAGGAAAAAATTAATAATCTCAGTTAAGTATTCATTCATCAATTATTTATTCTCTGGGTCTCAACTTTCTCACCTGTGAAATGAAGACCCTGGAGAAATTGGATTCTAGTTAGTCATCTGGTACGAATATTGACTAGGTATTGTAGTGATATAAAGATGCACGAGTCTGTAAGTGTCCTGACATGTTTTTAGATCATATTTTGGGCATGGTAACTATGATGTCAGTGCTCCCCCACAATTACACCTAGGGGCTGTATTCTTGTGATTCTATTTCTGTGAGCAATAGGAAGGATTCCAAAGTAATCATGATAAGGGAAGTATGTCACTGGACTTAGAACCAGCGTGATATAATTGGTAGAAAGTTAATCCAAGAGTCAGATAGACTTCGGTTCAAGTCTTTTGGATACATATCAATTGTGTGACCCTGAGAAAGTCACTGTTACTCTCATTGGTCTGGACAACTCCATAAGGCTAAAACTGGAGTGAGTGCCTATATGTTTGGATTAATAAGGAATTTCCTACCTGGTAATTCCTTAGATCAATGAAATTACTGGTTTATCCTCCCTTCTGCTCCCATCAAAAAAAATTCCCTGGGGTTAGTACTAGATTAGTACCCTTGAGACCAGGAGAAGTTTGTTTCTAGATGACTGGTCAAAGCCCTCTTTAAGAGGTTCCAAGGAATGTTTATCTCCTGCTCCTTACCTTGCAGCCCTTCTCCAAGAAGGATGGTGGCAGTAGCTGTATGGGAAGATGAGTTTTCAGTTTGCGTGGTGATGGCATTGCATTAGCTTTATCCACACCTACAAGACAGTTTTTGACCATTCAGCATCATTCTTATATTGTGACTCTAGGATCGTTGTTCTTTCATTGTTGGAACAATTCATTGCAACTTCCAGATCATTATAGTTATTTCTAGATCTCAGTGTCCATCTCCACACCATGCTACCATTATCTTCATCTTCCTGTCATTGGAACTGGAACCTTAAACTCTGCTTCTGGGAAACAGAGCTGAGAGAGGTAAGTCTTTGTCTTATCTTACCATGTATTCCTGTCCATGTCTATGCCATATTTGGGTTTAGCTAGTCCATTTCTCTTTTATGTGTTTTCTGCTATTAGAATATATACTCTTTTGAGGTCAGGTGAGGTCCTTTTGTTGTTTGACTGTTTCAGTTGTGCCTGACTCTTTGTGATCCTGTTTAGGGCTTTTTGGGACAAAGGTCCTAGAGTACTTTACCATTTCCTTTTCTAGCTCATTTGATAGATGAGGTACTAGAGCAAACAGTTAAGTGACTTGCCCCCAGTTGCTCAGCTAGTAAGGATTAGAGTCCAGATTTGGATTCAGGAAGGTGAGTCTTCTTGACTTCAGGCCCAGCATTTTATTCATTGTGACACCTAGCTGCCTGTTAAGCTTCTTGTTTGCTTCAATTTGTATCCCCAGAACTTAGTACAGTGCCTAGTGAACAGTAAAGACGCAATAAACTATCTGTCTAGTCTTGATTTATGTGGCTATATTTGTATATCATCCCCACTAAATCCTTTATAAAATAAATCCTCCATAAATTTCAGCAATTAAATTGTACTGCATATGCTTTGGAATTGATATTACTTCTAATCTGTGTCTATGGTCTGAGTACTAGCCTAGTGATGTGGAATACTTCATCTCTAATAGGTTAGCTACTAAGGTGTGGATTCTTAGGCCATGACAACCAATAAACAACAAAAAAGTACAAAACGAATCAAAATACAAAATGTTATCTCCTGCAGCAATGATAATGATGGCAGAGTTTGGTAATAAAGATAGTTTTTAAATGATGTATAAGCATTATAAGATTATAGATCTGAAGAAAGAAGGGTCATCTGTAAAAATAAAATGGCAACTGCAAAAAATAATATGGCAATGGATTTGATTATTGATTATAAACTGATTTTGATACTCTCCTTGCTGCGCTCACAAAATATTCTTAGTTTATATCAGTGATGTGAAGTTCATAAATGAACTTTTCTTCAGGGCCAATTGCAAGGATTCTAAAGAGATGCTGGTTATAAAAAATAAAATGACTTATAAAAAATAAATGCTGGTTATAAAAAATAAAAAATAAATGACTTGCTCAAGGACACACAGGTAGCATTCATGAAATATAGTATTTGAACTTGGATCCTCTGATTTCAAGGTCATTCTGCTAGTATCTTAAGTTTGAAATCTTGCTATTATTTTTGAACCTTCCTTTACGTACCCCTCTCTACACCCATCAATTGTTAAGTCCTAGAGAGTCTAGTTTCACATATGATATTTTTCATCTTTATTCACTCTTGCACCTTGCTTCCATTCATTGCCACACCTCATCTCCAATCACTCTTTTGTGTTCCAATTGCTACTGTTCTATTAGAAGCCCTCATCACTTGCCTGGGCTACTGCCATAATAGCCCTTGGTTTGGTCCTCATGCTTTCATTCTCTGCTTTCTCCAATACATGCTTTATTGTACTACCAGATAAATTTATCTTTTGAAAGGTATAATCATTTCACTCTACTGTTCAAAAATCCTTGATTGGTCCAAATTCCTTAGTTTGGCATTCAAGGCTCTCCACATTATACCACCATTTTAGCTGTCCAATCTTATTTCAACTTATGCCCCTTTCCGTACCTTGTGTTTTAGACAATTTGACTGCTTACTGCCTCTCATATATACCATGCTTTCCTAAGTTTCCTCAAACATTTCTTCCTTTGGAATATACTTTCTTCCATCTTTACCTGTTAACCTTGTTTCACTTCAAATGTCCCCCTTTGTAGGAAACTTCCTTGGATGGTCTCAGTCAGTTGTGATCTTTCCTCTATGAGATCTTGAAAAGTGCTTCAAATGCAAGTATTAAAGGCATTTATCTTGTCATATTTTCCATCATAGGTATTCTTCTACTAGATTAACTCCAAGAGGGCAGTGACCATGTCTTACTTAATTGTTAAATAAAAAATTGCCTAGCCACTGTGCTTTCTTTACGTAGCAGATACTTATTAAATGTTTGTGGAATGGAACTAGATTTTTATATTGCAGGTAGCTGACTTCTACAATGATTTACATAACCTCATGGAGAGTTTCTTTCATGCAAACATATTCCCATTATATCAAGACAAAGACATTGTATAGCCTCCCCCAAAAACCATCATCCCACAAGAATTTAGCCAATCAGGAAAAACTAAACAACAAAAACTATACAAAAATGTCTGCTGTGCACATTATGACGTCTAGATAGACAATTGGTTCATCAGTACATATATCCAGGCCAGATAGTACAGGAGGGCAATGAGTTTGGCCCAGTGCTGCATTTAAGTAAGAATGAGCTAGTTCACAATTGGAAAATTGTGTGGCTCGTTTTTAAAAAAAATTAAGCATAAAGACTTTCTTCAAACAAAATTCCATTTTGAAAACATGAGTTTACTTCCAATAATGCTGTAGAGGTAGAAGTAATAATTTCTGAGGAATTCAAGTTTCTGGCTAAAATGAGCAATTTAGAGATGAATGAAAAAATTGCATACTGCAAACATTGCAGGCATTGCCAAATGACGTGAATGATATCATCAAATAAATGCCTGATTAGAAAAGGAGACAGATGATCAGGTGGTAAAACCAAGGAACAGTACATATATTACAGTGCTATAATAATGTCTGCAAAATAACATCTAGAGATCCAGAGGAAACCAAAGAGTATTTCTGTAACTGAAAAGTAGTAAGGATCTACAGTCATATAGTGCGTCTCTGTTTGTTTCACATGGAGAGGATGCTCTTGAATGGAAAATAACACAGAAGCTGGCCATCAACAGTTGGGAATTGGCCGAGTACTTTTCACCGTAGTGACTGACTGCATTATAGAAGAGTATTATCCAGGTTCATGTATGCATTATGATGCATTTTATGTACTCTATTGGATACATTCTTTTCTGTTTTGCTTCAAAGTTAAATTCGTGACTCTGATTACAATTTAAAAATGATACGTCTAATTATTGCAAGTAGCTGGTCATAGAAATGTCATATATCATGTGCATGTGTTCCCTCATCAGTGTCTGCTCGTGCAGAGAGAAAACACATGGGAAGGGAGGCTGTTCCTCGAACTCTGAGAAAACCAGAATACAATTGTGTTGCAGTGATCTATCTCTGGAAACGGAGACACTGGGTTGAGGGCAGGTTGGAGTGAGTGAACCACACTTAAAGAGACAGTGTGCTCTGTGTCTCCTGAGAGGTGAGGCATTTATGTGTTTATCTAGAAATACTGCATAGATATAACTGCGCATCTCCACTACATATTCATAAGTAATGTCTATCTATATCTAGACAGACATTGTCAGGGTCCCCATCTCAAGAAAGCACACTTTGTTTCCATGTTACAAAAGTATAAGATTTGGGTGCTGAAAGTGAATTTTGTCTGGGTTTCCACCCAGATTAGTGAGGTAAAACTCAGGACAAAGAGAATTAAAAGGATTTTATCATAGGTATGTCATGGTCGTAACACCTCTATGGGCTAATCATTGGAGACCAGCAAATGACTTCAGGATGAGCCAGATTTTATTGGCAACTTTTGTAATGAGAAAAAAACCATTTGTCTAGGTTCATGTCCCTGAAAGGTCTTGGGCCATTTCAGCTCCTCCTTAAGGGAGGAAGCATGTAATAATTTCTAGATAGAAACAGACAGGGCTACAGTGACAAATATCAGGGAATACAAAACTTTCCTTTGAGTGGCCTCCCTCTGACACTGACTGACAAGCAGATCTGGAACCAATGGATCACTGAGTCAGCACAACTTTCAACTTGGGTAGGCACTACATTTCAAAAGCCAAAGGCCAGAAAATAGCTTAGTTCAATTAATTATTAATGGAGTGTTTATTTAGTGTTCCAAATACTGAATGAGAGTCAGGAAGGCTCAAGCATATGTACTGAAAAGGAAAAGATCTGAGTTGGAGAGCCAGTTCCAGTACTTAGGATACTAGTGACTTTGGGTTAACCATCGAATACCCCTGAGTCTCAGTTTCTTAATTTATGAAGTAGGACCAATGATAATTGCATTACAAGAGATGCCATAAGGAAAACACGTATAAACTAAAAAGTACTATAACTGCTATTTTACATGTATACATATACACTGAAAGAGAGAGACTGAGAGAGACAGACAGAGAAGGAGTAGCAGTATGGTAAAATGCTAGACTTGAGGCAAGAAGGCTTGAGTTGAAATCCTGTTTTAGATATCTACAAATTGTGCAACCTTGAATTACTTAACCTCTCTTGCCTTTACTTTTCTCATCTGTAAAATGTGGGAGTTGGATTGACTTCTAAAGTGGAGGAGTTGGGGGTAGTTAGGTGGTTCAGTGGATTGAGAGCTAGGGCCAGAGACAGGAGGTTAAAATATGATCTCAGATACTTCCAAGGTGTGTGACCCTGGGCAAGTCACTTAACCCCCACTGACTAGCTCTACCACTCTTCTGCCTGAAAACCTATACACAGCATTGATTCTAAAGTGGAAGGTAAGAGTTAAAAAAAATTAAGCAGAAGACTCCAACTCTGGGGCAAATGGATCACAAAACTTCCTAGTGGGGCCAACCAGATTAAAATGTATTTAAGGTATTTTAAACAAAATTGAAAGAAAACACGATTTAGGAGAATATAAATTTGTGCTTTTCCAAATCAATGTGTGACAGGATCCATTCCTATTTGTGTGTGACACTACAGCCCTAAAGACCCTTCTGCCTCTAAATCTATCTTCTTATGAGCCAGGAAATGATATATCATGCCGAATAATGGGTCAGCAGTCTTGAATTTTGGAATGGGCTGTGTTTGTAAAGTTCACTTGTAAATAAATTGTTTAGAACTTAAAAGTTTAATTGTTTTAAGCTAGAGAAAGTGTTATATGAAGTATTTAAACTGTCAACAAAAAGCAGTTCATAGTATGAACAGTATAACTAAAGTATATAGTACCTAAGCAAGGACAGAAGCAATGTTTTTTTTCTTTTTTAATTATGTATCAGGGCCTTCCACTCCTTTGCCCTTCTCAACTTGGTGGTACTAAGAATGAGAACTTTTTCAGTCCCAAGTCCCTGGGGAGAGGGGCTAAAGCCCAGGCAAAGAGGCCAATAAGAGGTAGTTAAAGGAATGCTGGACATCTATTGCCATCAACCTCAGTGGCACTTTTTTAGTTAGGCTTGTTGTTTGTTCTTGCTTACCCTTGTTAAGTCCATTCTTCAGTCACCCCACTTTTAAACTTCCTAGTTGTTCATATTTCCCTAAGCACCCCTCCCTTTTTACAGAGATTCCCCCAAATCAGCATACTTATTCTTTTTCAGTCTTATCTCTGAGGCAAATACACTTTTCTCTGGAGCCTTTCAAAAGGATTTTGCCAGCGAGTGTTTGTACAAAAAGATGTGAAGCCAGAATCATCCACATTTCAGAGGAAAATACATGATTGATTTAGATATTTGGATATTTTGTCATAACATCTATTGAGTGTGGAGCTTTTGGAAGGGGAGGGGGTTTAGGAATTCAGTTCTTAACATTCCATTGATCCTTCTGGGCAGTCCTGTGAATCTTCTAAGACCCCTTCTCAGAATATTTTTCAATAATTGAAAGAAATGCTAGATTTTAGTTAGAAGCCAGTGAAAGTTAAGATGTAGGTTTCCCCCTGCCTCAATAAAGTTATGGATCCTCTGAATGGGACCCTTTGTGTCTGAGACCCCAGATCAAGAATCCTCCCTATGGGAAAAGAGAGTCTCTGGGATTATGGCTGTGTGAACAGATAAGATGAGACTAGTGCTCTTGCTCAAGAGACCAGTGCTGGTATGGGAGAATCTATTGGCAATAATGCAGGAATAAGGGATGTTTGGGGGTAAGGTAAGGGATTCCTCTTCTTCCTTTGATCACTACTAGTCCTGCTACTACCTATACTATTATAAAACATTGTGCATGGACTGATGATGGGAAAATGTGAGAAGGGTAGTGCTGTTGTTGATCCTAGGCAGCAGCCAGAAGGGAAAGTGAAGACAGAAAAGAAAAGGGTAAAGATAAATTCTGAGTAGAGAAAAAGCAAACAAACCCAAATAGAGAATTTCTCTTGCCTTTGTTCATTTGTTGTCAGGGAATAATTAAGTCAGGTGTTTAAGTGTGGTTGTGTGCCCATATTGTCACTTACCAGATGATAGTGATGGAATTTTCAATTCAATGAAAGCAAACCGAAGGTGAGTAGGGGCTCGTTTACATTTCTCAATATTACCATCATTTTGTATCATGTCTACTATCTCCTGGATCCATGTTGTTCCTTAGTCAGAAAAAGAAATGAGAATACAAGTTTGAAAGAGTTCTTAATTTTTTAAAATATGGAATGACAACTATTCTGTATATAATAAATCCCCAAAGCAATATAGAACAAAATTCCATATTGTTTTGTCAAAATCTCATCATTCTAAATATAGATAAAAAGCATTTTATAATGGTACTCTATAAAGGAATGAATATCTTAGTCTTTATTTGAGCTTTTCATTCCTCCTGGGAATGGAGCATTTAGTATCTCACCATTGACCTCAGGCTCAGGTTGAAAGTATTTCCTTTTGGAAAATAGCTATCTCCTTTTTCAAGCAGCAGGGTCCAGTATCAAGAACACTGGATTTTTAATCATAAGACCATGGTTGGACATTTAACTCAGCTATATTTAATAATTATTCTTGATTATTGTGTCAAATAAATTTTATTTATGTATGGATTAGAGTAGAATGGTTCTCAGACCTCTTCCAATTCTGCAAAAATCTATGCTATTTTGAATTTTAAAAATTATATTTAGCAAGGAGAACTTTTAAGATTGTAATTCCTTAAAAATGAAACTTTGTGTATCTTCTACAGCATGACAAATATGAAAATATGTTTTGCATGATAACACATATAAAATCTATATAAATTGCTTATCATCTCAGGGAAGAGGGAATGAGCAGAGGAAGTAGAGAATTCAGAACCCCAAATGATAGAAAATGAATGGTAAAAAGCATTTTTACATATTATTGGAAAGAATAAAAAAAACTGAAGTAATGAGGTTGGTACAGAGCATGAGACTTGGCTTCAGGAAGACATGTTTAAATTCTGCCTCAGTCACTTACTAGTCATTTCACACCCTTGGTAAATCACTTAACCTCTGGGCTTGGGTGTCCTCATCTTTAAAAAGGGGATAACAATTGGCACCTACCTCACAGGGTTGTTACAAGCATCAAATGAAATAATAGATATAAAGTTATAAGTTATAAAGTTATAAATAGTTGCAAACTTTAACACGTTATATCAACGCTAGCTATTATTGTTAGGAAATTCTTAGTCTTTGACTCTACCTGAAAACACTCTATTACATTGTGTTTTCCACAGAGACTAAGGTAGTCAGCAATTATCTGAGTCAGTAGAAATTTGTTAGTCAAATTGTATTAGGGAGAAAGTTGGTTATAAACTTTGTGCTAATTGATAAGAGCAAGAAATAGATTAGAGCAAAAATTTACTCATTATGACAACAATTGACCTTTATCCTTCCTCTCTCTCTCTCTGTGTCTCTTTCTATAAGAGGATTATAAGGACAGCAAACATAAAATAATTTTTTTTGGTTAAATAGGTAGAGGAGAAGTAGGGATCAGGATCACTGAAGCTCAAGCTTCTAATAAAATTTTCCCATTTTTAAGAAGAGTTAATGTGTCTACATGCAAACACATGTACACATGTACAACACACAGGACATATCTAGCCTTCCTTCAAACATTCATGTGTATTCTTAGAACTCTCCTCTACAAAGATCTTTGTAAACTGATTCGAAAAATAAGGCAGGTCTTGTCATGCTCAAAGAAGGAAAGCAGGGCTTAGACTTGATCAGATTGCCTCTTTATCTTTTAAAGTCTCCTCAAACCTCTCATAGGAATGCTCTTTAATCTATTTTAGTGACACCTCTCTCCTACTTCAGTCCCCTGAGAGATGTATCAAATCTCTGAAATTGCAGTCCACGTTTATTATCTCCAAGTTATCTCTCTCTAACTCTCTCTAGAAATACATTCATCTCAACACAGCTCAGCAGCAAAAACTAGAAGGAGAAATCCCATTCAAAATCACCTTAGACAAAATAAAATACCTAGGAATCTATCTCCTGAGACAAACACAGGAACTATATGAACACAACCACAAAACACTTTCCATACAACTAAAACTAGACTTGAGCAATTGGAAAAACATTAACTGCTCATGGATAGGACGAGCCAATATAATAAAAAGGAACATCCTACCCAAACTTATCTATCTATTTAGTGCCATACCCATTGAACTCCCAAAAAATTTCTTTATTGATTTAGAAAAAACCATAACAAAGTTCATTTGGAACAACAAAGGATCAAGAATATCCAGGGAAATAATGAAAAAAAAACACAAATGATGGGGGCCTTGCAGTCCCAGGCCTCAAACTATATTACAAAGCTGCAGTCATCAAAACAATTTGGTACTGGCTAAGAGAAAGAAAGGAGGATCAGTGGAACAGACTGGGGGCAAGCGACCTCAGCAAGACAGTATACGATAAACCCAAAGATCCCAGCTTTTGGGACAAAAATCCACTATTCGATAAAAACTGCTGGGAAAATTGGAAGACAGTGTGGGAGAGATTAGGAATTGATCAACACCTCACACCCTACACCAAGATAAATTCAAAATGGGTGAATGACTTAAACATAAAGAAGGAAACCATAACTAAATTGGGTAAACACAGAATAGTATATATGTCAGAACTTTGGGAGGGGAAAGACTTTAAAACCAAGCAAGACAAAGAAAGAATCACAAAATGTAAAATAAATAATTTTGACTACATCAAATTAAAAAGCGTTTGTACAAATAAAACCAATGTAACTAAAATCAGAAGGGAAACAACAAATTGGGGAAAAAATCTTCATAGAAACCTCTGACAAAGGTTTAATTACCCAAATCTATAAAGAGCTAAATCAATTGTCCAAAAAATGAAGCCATTCTCCAATTGATAAATGGACAAGGGACATGGATAGGCAGTTTTCAGATAAAGAAATCAAAACTATTAATAAGCACATGAAGTGTTTTAATTCTCTTATAATCAGAGAGATACAAATCAAAACAACTCTGAGGTATCGCCTCACACCTAGCAGATTAGCTAACATGATAGCAGAGGAAAGCAGTGAATGCTGGAGGGGATGTGGCAAAGTAGGGACATCAATTCATTGCTGGTGGAGTTGTGAACTGATCCAACCATTCTGGAGGGAAATTTGGAACTATGTCCAAAGGGCGATAAAAGAATGTCTACCCTTTGAAGCAGCCATAGCACTGCTGGGTTTGTACCCCAAAGAGATAATGGGGAAAAAGACTTGTCCAAGAATATTCATAGCTGTGCTCTTTGTGGTGGCCAAAAATTGGAAAACGAGGGGATGCCCTTCAGTTGGGGAATGGCTGAACAAATTGTGGTATATGCTGGTGATGGAATACTATTGTGCTAAAAGGAATAATAAAGTGGAGGAATTCCATGGAGACTGGAATGACCTCCAGGAAGTGATGCAGAGCGAGAGGAGCAGAACCAGGAGACCATTGCACACAGAGACTAATACACTGTGGTATAATCGAACGTAATGGACTTCTCCATTAGTGGTGGTGTAATGTCCCTGAGCAATCTGCAGGGATCTAGGATAAAAACACTATCCATAACCTAGGACAAACTGTGGGAGTAGAAACACCGAGGAAAAGCAACTGATTGACTACAGCGGTTGAGGAGACATGACAGAGGAGAGACTCTAATCGAACACTCGAATGCAAATAATAACAACATGGAAATAGATTCAAATCAAGGACACATGTGATACCCAGTGGAATCATGAGTCGGCTGGGGGGGGGGGGAAGAAAATGATCTTTGTCTTTAATGAATAATGCTTGGAAATGATCAAATAAAATATTATTTAAATTAAAAAAAAAAAAGAAATACATTCATCCAAATCCTGCCCTCCCTTGTAAACCCAGTGCAGATTTTTATCTATTCTAGCATCCCATCTCTATCATTTGACTAAGGAAATATTTATTAAGGCTCCACATTATGTAAAACCCTTCCCCCCAACTTCCCTCAAGCCCTTCTTCCCCAGACCTGCTTTGGGATAGGTTGAAATAAGGAGATCATCTGGCTTGGCTTGAAAGTTCCAGATTTCATCCCAGATATCACAAGTGGGTGTAGGTTGAAGAATCCCCTTTATGTAGTCAACTCCAATTCTTTCGTTCTTCTTGAGGTTCAAGTTCAAATGCTTCATCTGTGTTAAGGCCATTATGGTCAGAATTCAAAAGGCTGCTTCTTACAAAAAGAGAGTGGCTTCCTTATTTGCAAAGAATCACATACCCTGTAGATTAACAGATAGATATTATAGATTAACACAGAAAGATTTTAAAGCTGAGCTAACTGTCACTGTTGGAACTTAGCTTTCAGTCCTAAATAAGGAAGAAAACAAACAAAAGACTTTTATCCAATCGGCTTTGAGTTACATAAGCCACATGACTGTTAAATCTCTGGAATGCTTATGTGGTGAGTTTCGTTTTCTGACCCTATATTTCGAGCCCAATTTACTAATAAAGTTCTTGTTGATGGTCTTGAGTCTAAAAAAAAAAAAAACACCCCAACACTGATGTTTTCATTAGTTTCTTCTTTAAGGCAGAGATGGGGCTGAATTGAATGCCTCTCTCAGCCAATGCTTTTTAGCCCCTAAAGTTGGCTTCTAATTGAACTTCCTGAAAACCGGGATGCAATTGTCTCAGAAATCCCGGGCTTGTTGAGAGATAAGGAGGCGTCCTGCAGAGAAGACATTTTCATAAGTTTTACAACAGTGGTGAAGTTATGAGCAAACAGTTTAGAAAGGATCCTTTTATCATTTTCAAAGTACAAAATAGAGAGATTTCCTGTGGAGAGTCAATTCTCTTTTCCTAATCAAATGAGATGATATTTGAACAGAGCTTAGCACAGTCCCTGGCATATTGTGGCGAGGTTAATAAGCTCTGGTTCCCTTCCCTTCACTTCCTCTCTTGACGTGAGGTTCTATTTATATACCTGGATAACTCCTCTTCATTAATTATGTGGAAAACCCAAAACTTTTGAAAAAAAAAAGGCAGTAATTATTTACTTTATATGGAGATTGTCCACTACAAAAGACGCCCCCTTAGGACATTTAAATGAGATTTTAAAGTAAAATTAATCTTATTTGACGTGCCCCAACCCCCAACATAGCTGGTGTATGTTAGGAGCCTTACCTGGATTAAATAAAATATTATCCTATTTTTCTTCATTTCTTACCTTCACGTTAATCTTCATCTCACCACAAATGACTGAAATTTTAGACATATGGTGACTGAGCAAAATTCTGAGAGGAAGGGAGACAAAGTTCTGGCATCCAATTAATCTAAATATCAAATATGGATCATTCAGGGGTTGAATTGTCACCTAATTTGTGACTCATTTCTTCTTCTTCTTCTTCTTATTGTTTGTGTTGTTCTCATTCTATTTTGTCTGCCTGTCAGCCATTTCACAACTTGTGAGCTCCTGTGAGACAATGATACACACAAACAAATGTTTGTTTCTGTGTGCTAGGAGCATTCAGGAAACTAAAACTGTAATCACCTCCGAATTATTCCTTTCCTTTTTTATTGCCATGCAAAACACACTTCCAAATAGCCCAAACTGCAAAATAAAATCCATGATAACACTGATGTGAAAGAGGACTTCCTCAGAACTGCTAATGAAAGGGAGCAGGGATGCAGACTGTAGTTCATGCAGATGGGTAAAAGCAGTTCAAGCCAGTGTGGGAGCAGGAGAGGGAGGAGGGAAGTAGTGAGGCAAGTCCACCTCTGGAGCAGGGTAAAGTCTTTGGGGGCTTAATGATATCAAGAATTTTAACAACCCTTCCCATTTTGATAGTGCTTTTTGGTTTGCAAAGTGCTTTCTATTCATTATAGTATTTGATCTTCTCAAATGAGGAGAGTCCATACAGTCTAACTGAGGAAGAATTCAATTCAGTTTAACAGATAGAGGACATGCTAAAAGTTTAAGCCAGAACTAAGATTCTGGGGACACCCTGTACTTATCAACCTTGTACCAAAAGCAAATCTTCCTGAATCTGATAGGCAAATTGAGTGGCTTCCAAAGGACCAGCAATATGCAGTGGAGTTTTCATCCCTTCTTAAACTTCCTAGAACTCCCTTTGCTCATTGATAGAGAAGACAGGGAGGTAAACCACACAGATAATGGAAAGAACACTGGATCAGACATCAGAAAATCTGTGCTCAAAACTTGCCTTTGCCATGTCCTATCTGTGAGACTAGGAAGAGCCACAACTCTTTAAAGGAGACTCAATTTTGCATTAGTACAATGAGAACAGTTGGACTTTTTTGTATGGTGGACCACTTGGACATCCTGGTAAAACTGATGGCTCCCCTTCTCAGAATGATATTTTTAAATGCATAAAATAAAGCCTGTAGCATCCTAAAGGGAACCAATTATGCTGAAATATAGTTATTGGAACATTTAAAAGACCAAGTTCACCCACCCTAAGTGAGGAACCCTTGGAAATTATCTGTATGGCCCCTTCCAGCTCTCACTCTGATTCTTTGAACAACAGAATGGATAGTAGGTCTACTAACAAGCAGGATGGTTTGATGTATCTCAATTTAATCTTTTGGATTATTCTTGGGAAGGTTTGGGCCAGGCAGTGGGAGAGGACCATGACACATGGGGAGTGTTGGGAAAACATGTACAATGGGCTTGGCTAGATGGATCATTACTCAGCCTATGTCAATGCAATTTACCTAGATCCCTGTGAATTGATTCATCTGGAGGAGACAGAGGAAGTTCATAGGGGAGAGAGGAGTAAGGTATAAGAAGACTAGAAAGAGAGGAGGGGACAGGTTATTTGAAGAGTGATCAGGGAATTTTGTTTGTTTGTTTGTTTCTGAAGGTGATAGAGAGCCACTGGAGCTTATTGAGTGGAGGTGGGAGGTGGCTGCTGAAAAGAGAGTTTGGATTGGAGGACCTAGAATGTTGATGCAATAGTTCAAGTATGAGGTGATGAGGGCCTGGAATGGAGTAGTAGCTGTGACAGAGGAGAGAAGGAGCTGCATAAGAGAGAGAATAGAAAATTAAAATGGATAAGATATGGCAAGAAATTAGATAGGTGAGGTGAGAGTGAGGAGTCAAAGATGATACCTAAGTTGTGCAGGTAGGTACCTGGGACGTTATAGGGAGAAAACTATGCCTTCAAGGAGCCTCCATTTGTTTTATATTCTATAGCTTCCATTCCATGACACATAATTAATTAGGCCATACATACAAAGTAAATTAAAAATAATTTCAAGTGGAAAAGGGAGAGGAATAGTAATTGTATGGATTGGAAAAGACAGCAAGAGTTAAGCCTTCCCAGGGAGCCAGGACTCATAAGAGGGAGGGCCTTTCAGACATAGGAGACAGCCTGTGCAAAATCAGAAAAGCAGGAGACAGAATGTCATATACAATGTACAGCAAGTGTACCAATTTGACTTGAGTTTGATGTATGTAAGTGGGGATTATGGGAATAAAAATGTACACAGAGAGTTTCTTTGGCTCTTTTCATTTCATAAAACTCAATCTATTCCATCATTATTTCGTTGGTCTTCCTTATCTCCTTTATAGAGATGGTCCATCTATTTGCCAAGGCAAACTGTTCTACATGCACTCTTGATCCCACTCCATTTTCTATCATATGACTTCCACTATCACTTCTTTTACCTCCCTTTTAGCCTCCACTTATCTTATGTTTGCCTTTTGGAGTATTTTTTTCCATGTTCTTAATTCTTCCATAGAGAGCCAATAAATCTTATGTTAAAGAACCTCATTCTGTTCCTTGACATTTGAATTATTTTTTTTCTGTTAACCCCCCCAACCCCCCACACATTTCTGACCTTTTGTCTTATAATCCACACTAAGTATTGGTTCCAAGGCAGAAGAGTGGTAAGGGCTAGGCAATGGGGGTCAAGTGACTTGCCCAGGGTCACCCAGTTGGGAAGTGTCTGAGGTGTAAATATGATATAAATGGTTGACTGGGTTTTTACTTGACCCAGTCAGGCAAGATGATCTTCTCAAGTTCAGAGAATGAAAGTGGTGCAGGCAATTACACTCATGGCAACAGGTTTATTGTCAGTTGTTTTTGTAGATGAGGGAAGGTATGTGGGCTGAGGATTTTCCCTAAACACTAATAAAAACAATCTTAATCCCAGCATCTGACTTTTCACAAAGTCCCTTGGGCCCTAAGCATAGCTGAGGCTACACACCCCCTTCCTGGCTGTCTCAATGTCTCCCCTCCTATTCTGATTGAGCCTAGACTAAAGCCACAAAGAAAATACACTCTAGAGTAAGAACAGATAATAATGTGGTCAGGTTTCAGGTGTGACCTGTCAACCTGGTGAGGCCCAAACCCCCCAAGGCAAACGAAGCAGTTCAGGTAAACCTTGCTTGAGATTTCTTCTTCAGAGTAGTGGCAGTATAAAGGTCTAAATAGCTCTTCGGGAACTAAGTAGGTTATTCACAGGAACAAGTAGAAAGGCCCACAGGAGATGCGAGCTGGGTCTTGGAGATGTTCCTTCTCCAGAGTCTTCACCCAGAACCTTGATGGTAGTCAAGTTCCTCAGAATTCCAATCCAGGACTCTGAGGACTCCCCCTGCACCCGCCAGTTCTCTGTATGTTTACTCTGTTACATTATGTCTTTCCCCAAATTTCCCCTAACAGGTTGTCTCCTTTCCCCAACCTGAATCCCTGCATTCAGTTTCATGAGCCTTAATACTTACCTTTAATTCCATTTTAATGTCTAGTCCCAGGAAAGAATAACCCCCTTTAAACTAAGCTATTCTATATTCTAAGTTAACTATCCTAATCTTGGGACATTCTCCAGGAAGGAAAATAAGGTAGGGATGGGCTTTGCAAAACTTACAAATTTCAACCCAACAGTACTTTTGCACATTCCCAAACAATGGAGCAAACATCAACATCAATATTACAAATTGCAAACTCGTAAAACACCAGAATACTAGAACGACTATTTCTAATGCAATTGCCAACTATTCTTAGAATACTAATACACAAATCTTTCTATCTATAACTACCACTATACTAGAACAACATTTAAACCTTAAAAATTTCCATGAAACCCAATTTTAGCCAAAGCTTTTACAAAAAACTCCATTTAAGGAAAAACCTTTCTGCTAATGCAGTTTAAAACTCTTTTCTGAACAAATTGAAACATCTATATCTTGGTTTCTATACGAAGTCTCAATCCTATAGTTCTATTGTCACATTAACACTAACTTCCTTGTCCTATTTTGAACAAGATCTTTCTACACATGATACATACTTACAAGAAATATTTACATAACTACAAGAATTTTATATTGTAAATAGGTATATATACACAGATACATATTGTCTACAACGTATATCTTACTTTCATTATTTCTCCCTATCTACGCCCTGTTATTAATCAAATGAAAATCTATAGATCCTTCTATTCAATTATAACCTCATAAATCTACTCCTAACTATGTAGTTATCCAGCAATTTCTTTTCCACCATAAAGACTCCCATTTATCTACATGGGGTCATCAAAATACATATACATTATTTTGTGAACCAGGTATTCTATTTTATGTAGTGTTGGATGTAATACTGATGTTCTTTGACACAATTCACAATTCTGTAG
This sequence comes from Monodelphis domestica, assembly GCF_027887165.1. NCBI lineage: Eukaryota > Metazoa > Chordata > Mammalia > Didelphimorphia > Didelphidae > Monodelphis > Monodelphis domestica. The sequence goes on from NC_077234.1 coordinate 189,725,833, forward strand.
TTCAGTCAGTTCCATTTGGTAAATTGTGTCCACATTTTCAATGTCAATAGAAAAAGGGGTTACGGAAAAGCTGCATGTCCTATTCATGGAGATGAAGCTTTTTCAATCTGAATTGGATCCCCTTTTGCAACTTTTCCAGTGAATCCACACATGTTTCTTTTGGGAATGCAATCAAGGGTTTTTCCTCTAACAGATTCTGAGTTAAGGCAAGAAGACAAAAATTTTTCTCCTTCACTTGTTTGATAAGGAGGCCTAATTTTACTTCAAATACTTTCACATGTGATTGTACATCACAGATGAGCTTCCTTTTTCCTTGAAGTTGCCCACTGAAACTGTTGAGTAGCTCTGTTACATCTGTCAGAAAGGTGAAATGCCATTTCCATTGGGCATCATTGAGCTCTGGTACTTCTTTGTTTTTTGAAAGCATAAAAGTTGTAATCTGTGGAATTAAGTCATAGAAATAAATGTCTCAAAACTCTACCAACAGACTTCTGTGTGGTACAGAACATCTTCATAGGCAACATTTAGTTCAGACAGAAATTCCTGAAATCATCTGTGGTTTAGTACATTAGCTCTAATGAAGTTAACACAAGATACCACAATTTTCATAACAGAGTCCCACTTCAGTGATTTACTACATAGCAGCGCTTGTTGGTGGATGAGGCAGTGTATGACTATTGGAAGACAATGGTTACGTTTGTCCATCTCTTGGTTAATGTGAGCAATTACTCCTTTCTTAGTCGCCACCCTGCTAGGAGCACCATCAGTTGTCACAATGGCTAGTTTAGCCCAGTCCAGTTCCAAATCCTTCACAGTCTGGGAAACCTTTTCATAGATATCCTCTCCTGTAGTTGTTCCTTTGATGCTTTGCAGTGCAGCAAGCTCTTCTGTGACTTCAAAATTGTCATTCATCCCACAAATAAAAATTAGAAGTTGTTCAGAATCAGTGCCAAGGAAAAATAGGAAAGTTTCCTTGCGGAGTTTTGCAAATGCTGATGCAAATTGTCTCCCATTTCTCCAGCCCTTCGTGTAACTGTAGATCCTGAAAGACTAACTGTACTAAATAAGTCTGCCTTTTCTGGATACATATCTTTGGCAACAGAAAGAAGGTACTCTTTAACAAATTCTCCCTTCACAAATGGTTTGCCATTGCATGCTATTAGCTTGGCAACTTGAAAACTTTCTTGCAGTGATGAAAAATATTTAGCTGCTTCTGATTCACAAAAGTAGTTTGCTGATTTGTCAATGTATTTTTCAGTTTTAATATTTTATCTTTTCTCACATCAATGACCAAACAATGATATTTATCTTTATGTTGAGTTTGATAGTGTCAACACAAATTGTATTCTTTGAACACATAAATTATATTCTGGCATATCAAACAAATAGTTCTTTCCTTATATACTGCATGAAAAAGTAATCATAAATCCACTGTTCTTTGAATATCCTACACTCCAAGTCAATTTTTATCTTTCTTCATGTCATTGTTTCCTAGGGATTCAAAATTGCTATTAGTAAAATACCTATATATATTACAGCCTTATAAAAACAATATACCAACAATAATTTTGCCTACACAGAGGCATACAGACTGCACTGTCCATCATTGCAGTCTGATCTGGGTCCATCAGGGCAGCCTTCCCAGTCCACATCATTTCAACCTCACCAGTGGCCATATTGGTGGAACTCTACTTTTATCTCAGGCTCACACTGGTGTGGTACAGGAATCTGCACGATTACAGAGCCGGTTCCTCCACCACCTTTCTAGTTCGCACTACCCTGTGTGAACCGCACTGTGATCTGTGAAGACACAGGAATATGATCGCACCCATGTTATCCAATACCACGGCAGGAAAAAAGAAGGCTCGACACTAGTGTGTGTCCTCTTGTGGTCCATATTTATGTATCTGTAATTATAGACCATAATAGGAAAAACCCATGCCTCACTTCTCCCCACATAGTACAATGGCCCCCATACTCCCCTAGATGCATAACATAATGACTTCCCTTTGCCCAAAAGTCTTTTCCCACATTACTACACAGTACAATGGCTCCCACACTCTCTATAAGAAGGGCCATTATGTTGTGCATCTGGGGGCCATTGTACTATTGAGTTTCCCTGAAAATAAAACAGTCTCATATTAATTTGACCCCCCCAAAACTGGGGTTGTCTTATAAAACACCCAGTGACAGTGGTGGGCTTCTCACAGTAGAGGGCCACCGCTGATGTCACATGCCAGATCACCACTATCCAATGCCTGTGTATAGTACTGGAGGCAGTGCTGGGCCTGTGACACTGTACAGTGCTATCTGAGACAGCGGAGGTTCCAGCACTGGCTCTGATGGGCCTGTTACACCTTGCACAGGTGTGCACTATACCGGGCAGCAGTATACACAGTGCGGAATCCCCTCCCCCAGATCACTGCTCACCATGCTGATGTCTTCCATTGTGCAGCCACATAATCCTTTGTGCAGTGCCTCGTTCTCCTTCAGTTCCTCTCAGAAAAAGGCACTATACAAAGGATTATGTCACTGGAAGTAGTACTGTATGTGAGCTATGCCGTGCTTTGTGGTGCTGCCACATACAGTACTCAAGGAGCACTCTTCTCACTGACTACCAAAGAAAGAGGTGCCCCTTCCAGAAGTGTGGTGGGGACTGGCTAAATGGCTTCAGGGGGCCACATGTGGCCCACAGGCCATAGTTTGGGGACCCTTGCTTTAGGGTTAAGTATGGGTGAATTTGCTTTTGTTGATTTATTTAAAAGTAGACAAAAGAATATTCATCCTGTCTTTAGTCTAGTGAGGTACTAAGTAAGGGTACTTAAGTTATTGTTATTTATTTCAAAGTCTTAACTCCAATTAGGCAAGGAGAACAAAGGATTTCATTTTCACAAGTGCAAACTCAGAATAGACAAAGGGAACCAAGAATTTCCTTTCAAATATATGAATTACAAGTATATTGTTCTGCATTTGATAAGGCAAATTTAGACTAGATATTAATAAAAACTTTGTAATAATTGATGTTAAGTGGAATGAACTACCTCAAGAGACTATGTTTTTACCCTTATGGAAGGTCTTTAAGTAAGGACTGAATAATCCTGTGCCAGGTAGATTGTATTCTGGAAAAAAATTCATTTTGGAGTACATATTAATTCTGAGACCATATCACTGCTCAAGATCCTTCCAACTTTGAAATTCTGTGATTCTAAGTTTTATTCCTCAAGTTAACTGTAATGGAAAGTTAAATAAAATCAATATCCTTAAGAATCAAGATGAATTAGTCTATTAATTTCTTACTTGGGGAACTGAGGAATCTCCAATCTTCAGACTGGACTTGGCAAATTTAATCTGGCAAAAGTAATTCTGTTTTGAACCAGGAGAACAGTGTACACAGAAACTGATACATCATGGCACAATTGAATGTAGTAGACTTTTCTAGTAGCAGCAATGCAATGATCCAAGAAAATCGAAATGAACTAATAAGAAAGAACCCTACCCTCATCCAGAGAAAGAACTGTGGGGACAGAAATGCAGAAGAAAAACATATGATCAATCATGTGGTTCAATGGGTATGTGATTGGGCTTTTAATGTTAAAAGATCACTCTACTGCAAATATGAATAACAGGAAATAGGTTTTGAACAATGATACATGTATAAGCCAGTGGAATTGCTTGTCAGCTCTTGGAGGGGGGAAGGAAGAAGGATAGGGAAAATCCTGAATCATATAACCATCAAAAAATATTCTAAATCAATCTTGGGAGTCATATAGCTACAATATGTAATATATGGATTTGGTGGACTGTAAATTATGGTGGCATAATCAAATAGAAGAGCAAGAAAAATACAGATGAATATATATCAACACATGCCAGAAATATACTAAATTCACTTTATTATGAATAGCATCATGGAAATGCAATTATATTAAATATCTATGGAGAGGGGAATGAAATAATAAGATAGTTCCTGAGATTAAAGGAGCCAGTGGAGAAAAATCTAAAAAGACCTCCAAAAAGTGAGCCTAAAATGTTTCTTATTTTTAGCCATCATTGTGAGAATTTTATGTAGTTAGTGATAAATCTCTTTAGCTTCAGAGTTTTGGGTGAGTTCAGAATTCTTCCTCATTCTGTCTCAATCTCAGATTTTCCTTCTTAGTCATCCATGGAGAAAGAGAGTGTAGTATCAGTCATCTTCTCCTTATAGATTTCATTAAATCTCTCATTCTGAGCTACTGTGAAATGATTTTTCCAGTCTCCAACAGTGCCTAAAATACAACAATGGAATATTAATAAGCATATTTAATAAAATGGATGACACTAGACTTACATTTTAGTGGAAATAGTGCTACCTTGGTACCATGAAGACAAAGGCTCAAATCCTATCTCTAACACTAGGTGTGTGATGATGATGAACAGGTTATGTAAACTCTCATGTTCACTTTCCCTGTTTATAAAATAAGAATAATAAGAGTGAATCTATATATACATGTGTATATACTAGCTGGTAGTGTATTGAGCAAATTATCTTATGTTTATTTAGTGAATATTTTTCAAATTCCTATCTGTATGCTGCCATAAAAGAGGGTAAATTCCTTAAGGGCAGTGATAATTATGTTTTTATCATTGGCTTCTTAGCATCTATCATGGGATAGGACTCTTATCATAGAGTATAATATTAATCACACAGTAGGTGCTTAATAAATGCTTGCTGGTTGTTTGAATGCTTGAAAATAATCAGGTGTAGTAAACTAAAAAAATTGTACATGGTTAAAAATAGCTTTGGGCACATAAAAACTGGCTCATAAGTTCTTCATTGGCTTCACTCTCACTGGTCAGTGTTATTGCTTCTCTCTAGTTTCATTACAGTCCACAGTGTTAATATAAAAATGGAAGATTATCTCCAGGAGAGACAACTTAAGAATCATTGGTCTACCAGAAGACCATGACAAAAGAAAAAGCCTGGACATCATACTACAGGAAATTATCTAAGAAAACTGCCCTGATATTCTAGAACAAGATGGAAAAGTTGAGATTGAAAGAATCCACAGATCACTTCCTGTATTTAATCCTCAAATGACAACACCCAAGAATGTTATAGTCAAATTCAAGAAGTATCAGACCAAGGAAAACATATTACAAGCTGCTAAGAAGAAATCATTCAGATACCAGGGAACCACAGTTAGGATAACACAGGATCTGGCTGTATCTACACTGAAGGACCGAAAGGCATGGAATATGATATTCCAGAAACCAAGGGAACTAGCTCTACAACCAAGAATCAACTACCCAGCAAAACTGACTATATTCTTACAGAGGAAAGTATGGTCATTTAACAAAATAGAAGAATTCTAAGCATTTATAAAGAAAAGACCAGAATTGAGCAGAAAATTTGATACCCAAGTACAGAACTTGAATCACCAAAAGGCAATTAAAAAAAGAGAGAAAAAAGAAAAACAAAACAAACAAACAAAAGAACTTTTTTTTTTAAAAGAGACCCAGTAAGTTAAAATCATATGTATCCCTATAAGAAAAGAGGTCATTGGTAACTCTTAAAACTTGTTATTATCACTCGGGCAGCTAGAAGAAGTACACTTAGAGGGAACAGTGACAAACTGAATAGGATGAAATGACAAGACATAAATAAGTATATAGATATGTGTATGCATAAATACATATATGTATATATACAACTAGAGCTAAAAAAAAGAGGTTAATATTAAAAGGAATGGGAAAAGAACCTGAAGGGGGTAAATTTATTTTTCACAAAGAAGCACATGGCGGGAGGGGGGAGAATATCAATACACTGGAAGGGTAAAGAGGTTGGAGATGGGAAATACTCAACTCTTACGTGCATTAAAATTGACCCAAAGAGGGAAGAACAATCCAATCCATTGGGGCAGAAAATATATTTGCGCCCTTTAGGGAAGTAGAAGGGTAACAAATCGACCGGTAGGGAGGGAAGAAGCACAAGGGAGGGTGAAGGTGGGGGTGTAGTTTAAAAAGACTGCAAAGAAAATAAGGGGGGGAATAAGAAGGGAGGGGGGGAATAGGGAAATAAAATAAGGTTGGGAATTAGGGGGACTGATTCAAAACAAAACATTGGTGTAGAAGGAAATAGTGAAAGAAGAAAAGGCAGGACTGGGAGGACAAATAAAAATACTTGGAAATACACAGCTAGTAATCATAAATATGAATGTGAATGGAATGAACTCACCCATAAAATGCAAGCGAATAGCAGTGTGGATTAGAATCCCAAACCCTACCATATACTGTCTACAAGAAACACACATTAGAAAGGTAGATACACATAGGGGGAACATAAAAGGATGGAGCCAAATCTATTGGGCATCAACTGATAAAAGAAGGCAGGAGTTGCAATCATGATATCTGACAATGCCTGAGTAAAAATAAATCTAGTTAAAAGAGATAGGGAAGGTAATTACATCCTGATAAAAGGCAGTCTAGAAAATGAGGAAATATCAGTACTCAACATGTATGCACCAAATGGCATAGCATCTAAATTTCTAAAGGAGAAACTAGTGGAGCTCAAGGGTGAAATAGATAGAAAAACTATACAAGTGGGAGACCTGAACCTTCCTCTATCAGAACTAGATAAATCAAACCAAAAAATAAATAAGAAAGGGGTAAGAGAAGCAAATGAAATCTTAAAAAAAATTAGAGTTAGTAGATATGTGGAAAAAAATAAATAGGGACAAAAAGGAATATACCTTCTATTCAGTAGCACATGGTACATTCACAAAATTTGACCATGTATTAGGGCATAAAAAATTGCAAACAAGTGCAAAAGAGCAGAAATAATGAATGCAAACTTCTCAGATCACAATGTAATGAAAATAATAATTAGTAAGCGTACATGGAGAGGCAAATCAAAAATTAATTGGAAATAAAACGATACGATTTTCCAAAATTGGTTAAAGAACAAATCATAGAAACAATTAATAATTTCATTGAAGAAAATGACAATGATGTGACATCCTTTCAAAACCTAAGGGGTGCAGCCAAAGCAGTACTAAGGGGGAAATTTGTATCCTTGAGTTCCTATATTAACAAACTAGAGAGGGCAGAGGTCAATGAATGCTCATGCAAATTAAAAAAACTAGAAAGTGAACAAATTAAAAATCCTCAGATGAAGACTAAATTAGATATCCTAAAAATCAAAGGAGAAATTAATAAAACTGAAATCAAAGAACTATTGATGCAATAAATAAGACCAGAAGCTAGTATTTTGAAAAAAACAAATAAAATAGACAAAGTACTGGTCAATCTAATTAAAAAAAAGAAAGAAGCAAACCAAATTGACAGTATCCGAGATGAAAAGGGAGACCTCACCTCTAATGAAGAGGAAATTAAGGCAATCATTAAAATCATTATGCCCAATTATATGGCAATAAATATGGAAATCTAGGTGATATGGATCAATATTTACAAAAATATAAATAGCCTAGACTAACAGAGGCAAAAATAGATTACCTAAACAACCCCATATCAGAAAAAGAAATTGAACAAGCCATCAAAGAACTCCCTAAGAAAAAAACCCCAGGTCCAGATGGATTCACAAATGAATTCTATCAAACATTCAAAGAATGACTAATCCCAATACTATACAAACTATTTGACAGAATAAGCAAAGAAGGAGTTCTACCAAATTCATTTTATGATGCAAATATGGCACTAATTCCAAAACCAGGCACGCCAAAAACAGAGAAAGAAAACTGTAGACCAATCTCCTTAATGAACATAGATGCAAAAATCTTAAATAGGATACTAGCAAAAAGACTCCAGGAAGTGATCACAAGGGTTATTCACTATGACCAGGTAGGATTCACACCAGGAATGCAAGGATGGTTCAATATTAGGAAAACCATCCACATAATTGACCATATTAACAACCAACTGACAAAAATCAAGATTATCTCAATAGATGCAGAAAAGGCCTTGACAAAATACAACACCCATTCCTATTGAATACACTAGGAAACATGGGAATAGAAGGGCCTTTCCTAAAAACAATAAACAGCATATATCTAAAACCATCAGCAAACATCATCTGCAATAGGGATAAACTAGAAGCCTTTCCAATAAGATTAGGAGTAAACAAGGATGCCCATTATCACCTCTATTATTTAACACTGTACTAGAAACAGTAGCTGTAGCAATTAGAGAAGAAAAAGAAATTGAAGGTATTAAAACAGGCAGTGAGGAGACCAAGTTATCACTTTTTGAAGATGATATGATGGTCTACTTAAAGAATCCCAGAGAATCAACCAAAAAGCTAGTCAAAATAATCAACAACTTTAGCAAAGTTGCAGGATACAAAATAAACCCACATAACTCATCAGCATTTCTATATATCTCCAACACATCTCAGCAGCAAGAATTAGAAAGGGAAATTCCATTTAGAATCACCCTAGGCAATATAAAATAATTAGGAATCTATATGCCAAGACAAGAACTATATGAACACAACTACAAAACACTCTCCACACAATTAAAACTAGATCTAAACAATTGGAAAAATATTAATTTCTCATGGGTAGGAAAAGCTAACATTATAAAAATTAGAATCCTACCCAAATTAATTTACTTATTCAGTGCCATATGCATTGAACTACCCAAAAACTATTTTACTGAATTAAAAAAAAATCCGTAACAAAGGTCATTTGGAAGAACAAAAGATCAAGGATATCCAGGGAAATCATAAAAAAAAATGCGAAGGAAGGCGGTCTTGCAGTCCCAGATCTCAAACTATACTATAAAGCAGTGGTCATCAAAACAATTTGGTACTGGCTAAGAGACAGAAAGGAGTACTAGTGGAATAGACTTAGGTTAAGTGACCTCAGCAAGACAGTCTATGATAAGCCCAAATATCCCAGCTTTTGGGACCAAAATCCACTATTTTATAAAAACTGCTGGGAAAAATGGAAGACAGTATGGGAGAGATTAGGTTTGGATCAACATCTCACACCCTACACCAAATATAAAGAAGGAAACTATAAGCAGATTATGTGAACACAGAATATTGTACTTGTCAGATCTCTGGGAAAGGAAAGACTTTAAAACCAAGCAAGAGCTAGAAAAAAATCACAGAATGTAAAATCAATAATTTTGATTACATCAAATTAAAAAGGTTTTGTACAAATAAAACCAATGCAACCAAAATTAAAATGGAAGCAACCAATTGGGAAACAATGTTCATAACAAAAACCTCTGACAAAGGTCTATTTACTCAAATTGATAGGGAGCTAAACAAATTGTACAAAAAATCAAGCCATTCTCCAACTGATGAATGAGCAAAGGACAAGACTAGGCAATTTTCAGTTAAAGAAATCAAAAGTATTAATAAGCACATGACAAAGTGTTCTAAATCTGTTATAATGAGAGAAATGCGAATCAAAACAACTCTGAGGTATCACCTCATACCTAGCAGATTGGCTAAAATGACAGCAAAGGAAAGTAATGAATGCTGGAGGGGATGTGGCAAAGTGGGGACATTAATTCATTGCTGGTGGAGTTGTGAATTGATCCAACCATTCTGGAGGGCAATTTGGAACTATGCCCAAAGGGCTTTAAAAGATTTCCTGCCCTTTCATCCAGCCATAGTACTGCTAGGTTTGTACCCCAAAGAGATAATAAGGAAAAAGACTTGTCCAAGAATATTCATAGCTGCGCTCTTGGTGGCCAAAAATTGGAAAATGAGGGGATGCCCTTCAATTGGGGAATGGCTGAACAAATTGTGATATCTGTTGGTGATGGAATACTATTGTGCTCAAAGGAATGATGAACTGGAGGAATTCCATGGGAACTGGAATGAACCCCAGTAATTGATGCAGAGAGAAAGAAGCAGAACCAGGAAAACACCATACACAGAGACAGATACACTGTGGAACAATTGAAAGTAATGGACTTCTCCATTAGTGGCAATGCAGTGATTCGAACAAGTTGGAGGAATCTATGAGAAAAACCACTATCCACATTCAGAGGAATAACTGTGGGAGTAGAAACACAGAAGAACAAACAACTGCTTCAATACATGGGTCGAGGGGATATGGTTGGGGATGTGGACTCTAATGAACATCCTAAAGTAAACACCAATGACATGGAAATAGGTTTTGATCAAGGACACATGTAATACCCAATGAAATTGTGTGTCGGCTGCGGGAAGGGTGGGGTTGGGTGGGAGGGAAATAATATAATTCTTGTAACCAAGGATTATGTTCTAAATGAGTAAATAAATTAATTTAAATAAAAGCAATGCAAGATATCACTATTAACCACTAAATAGCTGTCATTAATACCAAGAGCCTAGTGTAGGAGTATTTAATTTGAAATATGATGTTTATATTGTAGGAGTGGGAAGGGAACAAAATTCATTAAGTACCTACTACTATGTGTCAGTCACAGTACTAAGCATTTTATAAAAATTAGCTCATTTGATCTTTATAAGAGCACTAGGAAGTAGATTTTTCCCATTTTATACTTAAGGAAACAGAAGCTCATGGAAATGACTTGCTCAGGGTGACATAGCCCATCAATAGCTAAATCTGGATTTGAACTCAGATCTTCCTTACTCAAGGATCTGCCATTCACTTGCCTCTATTTTAAAATTTAGTTCATTCAAAAGTTCAGAACCTTGCTTGAGGGATGTCAGCATTTTTTAATATAATTTTATAATTTCAGATTATTCTGTTAAACACAAGATTATTTTTGTTTAATCAATCATCTCTTAAAATAAGCTTTTTATTCTGATAAATATTTTTATTCTTCAAAGATCTCTATACTTTTGCTTTTATTTCTATCTATGTCTACATTTAATAGCTATAATACCTAGATAAAGAAGGGTAAATGAAAATTTCCAAATGATTTGAAATAAAAGAAAAGAATATTCTTAAGAATATAATAGAAAAATACATATACCTTTTCTCATGAATGGGGAAACAGAGTGGTCCATAATTTCACCAGGAATTGTTGTATAGTTTGCCATTGGATTCTTTTTCATTATATCAAAAGAGGTATGGTAGATGATTTTATCTAAAGCATCTTCATCTAGTTTCTTCCCCATGAATTCCATTATCTTTTGAATCTCATGCTTTGGGTTCTGTGAGAGTGGAAAGAGAAAAGAGAATTTCATTCTAGAGAACAATTTGGGATTATGGCCACAGGGCTATAAACTTTGCATATCTTTTGACCCAGAAATACCACTCTTTAAGCTATATCCCAAAGAGACCAAAGAAAAAAGGAAAAGTACCCCCTGCACAAAGATACTCATAGCAGTTCATTCTTCCTTCCTTCCTTCCTTCCTTCCTTCCTTCCTTCCTTCCTTCCTTCCTTTCTTTCTTTCTTTCTTTCTTTCTTTCTTTCTTTCTTTCTTTCTTTCTTTCTTTCTTTCTTTCTTTCTTTCTTTCTTTCTTTCTTTCTTTCTTTCTTTCTTTCTTTCTTTCTTTCTTTCTTTCTTTCTTTCTTTCTTTCTTTCTTTCTTTCTTTCTTTTTGTGGCATCAGAGAATTGGATGTTGAAGGGATGCCCATCAGTTGGGGAATGGCTGAACAAGTTGTGATATATGATTGTGATGGAATACTATTGTGCTCTAAGAAGTGATCAGGAAGATGGTTTCAGAAAAACCTGGGAAGACTTATATGAACTGATTTGAGGTGACCAGAATCAGGAGAACATTGTACAGCATAAGAGCAACATTATGAGGATGATTAGCTATGAAAGACTTAACTTACTCTCATCCATATAATAATACACAAGAATTCCAAAGGACTGATGAAGGATGCTATCCATCTTCAGAGAAACAACTAATGAACTCTGAGTCTAGATTGAAATACTTTTTCAATTTATTTTCATTGCCCTTTTTTGACACATGGTTAATATGAAATATGTTTTGCATGATTTGATCTATATAATTGATATATTGCTTGCCTTTTCAGCAGAAGAAGAATAATTATAAACTCAAACTAAAAAGCTAATGTTCAAATAAATAAATGACTTATAAAAGATAGTTTACTATTTTCCATATTAAATCTAATACTGGGGCTCTCTGCCTTTGTTAAAAGGTACCCTTTTCAAGGGCACGTTCCCCATTTATGATGTTGTTTCTCTTCCTGGAAATGCTTTCTAGTTTGGCACATTTGTTTATGTCATAGAACTTTCAACCCACTGTAACACAAAGTGCAATATAGTAGAAAGTATGTTAGTTTTTTTCAGTTCCCTTTTATGTGCTCTCTTTCTCAAGGTAAACTCTTGAGGGTGTGAATTGTATTATTTTTAAACCCTTACTTTCTGTCTTAGTAACAAGTCTAAGATATACAGGCAAGATGTAGGCACAAAGGGTTAAGTGACATGCCCAGGGTCATAGGGCTAGAAAGTATCTGAGGTCAAATTTGAACCTAAGACCTTCTGACTCCAGGCCTGGCCCTCTATCCACTGTAGCACCTGATACTCTTACAGACTGTATTTTTGCTTGTTTTTGAATCCACAGTTTTTAGAATAATGCCTAACTCAATAAATACTAGTTGACTTGACTTTTATGGCTAGGAATTAATAGCGGAGTAATAGTCCTAGAACATCACTCTGGAGAAAGACAAGTTTTACTTAGTTTTGTATCCCCAGTACTTAGAACAGTAACTCTTACATAGTAACTGCTTAGTAAATGTTTGCTGATAACTATGTCTAGGCTATAAGAACAGTGAAAGAGGTAAAGAACATTATTCTGGGGAAAGTTCATAAAAATGCCCCCCCCACTGGAATTGACAAGGTATTTCTGCATAAAAAATCCAGAGCCTCAATAATTAGTTCTTAGAATCCTGATAACAGAAAAAATTTCCTTTATACGCAGGAAGTATGTAATGCTTATGCATTAAGAACCTTATTATCAGTGCTTTGTTAAAGCAATATTTAAAAAATGTCTATTACACACGAGAAGGGTATTTAGGGTAATCTTCTATTTCCTTGTATTAAAACACACACACACACACACACACACACACACACACACACTCAGAGACAGCTTACCTTCTGTTGTAGAATTGATAGTAAGAATTAATTCCAGGTAGAAAAGCAGTAAGATCTAGGCAATTGGGATTAAGTGAGTTGCTCAGGGTCATATAGCTAGGAAGTGTCTAAGGTTACATTTGAACCCAGGTCTTCCTATCTCCAGTCTTGTATTTCTTTTCATTAAACCCCCTAATTGCTATCTTCTAAGTATCTTAAGTGCCAAGTATAGTTAACTATACCCAACAGACCCTTAGTAAATATTATCACTTGACAGACTGGCTCTCGTGCTCACCTCCTTCATGTCCTCGTAAAAGAGGTAGAGAATGGGATATTTGTCTTTTGCTTCCCACCATCCTTTTACATGGTCATACCAGGAACCCCAGCACACTGAAAGGCAGGTAAGAAAAGTGCATAAATTAGTTTGAATGGAGGATGCATTCAGGACAGAATGTGGGCCACACAAGAAACTCCTTGATAATTAAGAAGACTGAACTCTTCATGAAGTGGTCAAAGATTTCTCCATATTTTTAGGATTTTGTTGGCAAAAACAATATAGCTGGACTCTGTCACCTTTTCCATTCAGGAAATCTTCAAAATACTCCTCCCAGGTTCCTGGATCAGGAAGTGCTGCGTTCATCTTTTGGAAATGGTAATAGGACACCAAGTTGTCCTTCGCATTTCTTGCCACATAGATTATCTGAAATTGTTCATGGAGGAGGGAAGAAAAAGGAGGTTTTAAAGTGTATTGAGGAAAAAAATTAATAATCTCAGTTAAGTATCATTGATTCGTTCATCAATTATTTATTCTCTGGGTCTCAACTTCCTCATCTGCGAAATGAAGACCCTGGACAAATTGGCTTCTAGTTAGTCATCTGGTATGAATATTGACTAAGCGTTGTAGTGATATAAAGATACAGGAGTCTGCATGTGTCCTGACATCTGTCTAGATTATCTTTTGGGTATGGTAACTATGATCTCAGTGCTGCCCCACAATTATTCTTAGGGGCTGATTTCTTGTGATTCTATTTCTGTGAGCAATAGGAAGGATTCCAAGGTAATTATAATAAGGGAAGTATGTCACTGGGGAGTCAGATAGACTTCTGTTCAAGTCTTTTGAATACATATCAATTGTGTGACCCTGAGAAAGTCAGTGTTACTCTCATTGGGCTGGACAGCTCCTTAAGGCTAAAACTGGAGTGAGTGCCCACATGTTTTGATTAATAAGGGATTTCCTACCTGGTAATTCCTTAGATCAATGAAATTACTGGTCTATCCTCCCTTCTGATCCCATCAAAAAGAAATCCCTGGGGTTAGTAGTAGATTAATATCCTTGAGACCAGGAGAAGTTTGTTTCTAGATGACTGGTCAAAGCCCTCTTTAAGAGGTTCCAAGGAATGTTTATCTCTTGCTCTTACCTTGCAGCCCTTCTCCAAGAAGGATGGTGGCAGTAGCTGAATGGGAAGATGAGTTTTCAGTTTGCGTGGTGATGGCATTGCATTAGCTTGTTCCACACCTACAAGACAGTTTTTGACCATTCAGCATCATTCTTATATTGTGACTCTAGGATAATTTTTCTTTCATTGTTGGAACAATTAAGTGCAACTTCAAGATCATTATAGTTATTTCTAGATCTCAGTGTCCATCTCCACACCATGCTACCATTATCTTCATCTTCCTGTCATTGGAACTGGAACCTTAAACTCTGCTTCTGGGAAACAGAGCTGAGAGAGGTAAGTCTTTGTCTTATCTTAACATGTATTCTTGTCCATGTCTATGCCATATTTGGGTTTAGCTAGTCCATTTCTCTTTTATGTGTTTTCTGCTATTAGAATATATACTCTTTTGAGGTCAGGTGAGGTCCTTTTGTTGTTTGACTGTTTCAGTTGTGCCTGACTCTTTGTGATCCTGTTTAGGGCTTTATGGGACAAAGGTACTAGAGTACTTTACCATTTCCTTTTCTAGCTCATTTGATAGATGAGGTACTAGAGCAAACAGTTAAGTGACTTGCCCCCAGTCGCACAGCTAGTATGGATTAGAGTCAAGATTTGGATTCAGGAAGGTGAGTCTTCCTGACTTCAGGCCCAGCATTTTATTCACTGTGACACCTAGCTGCCTGTTAAGCTTCTTGTTTGCTTCAATTTGTATCCCCAGAACTTAGTACAGTGCCTAGTGAACAGTAAAGATGCAATAAACTATCTGTCTAGTCTTGATTTATGTGGCTATATTTGTATATCATCCCCACTAAATCCTTTATAAAAGGTATCCTCCATAAATTTCAGCAATGAAATTGTACTGCATAGGTTTTGGAATTGATATTACTTCTAAAGTGTGTATATGGTCTGAGTACTACCCTAGTGATGTGGAATGCTTCATCTCTAATAGGTTAGCTATTAAGGTATGGATTCTTAGGGCATGACAACCAATAAAACAACAAAAAAAATACAAAATGTTATCTCCTGCTTCAAAGATAATGGCGGTACAGTTTCGTAAGATAGTTTTTAAATGATCTATAAATATTATAAGATTATAGATCTGAATAAATAAGGTACATCAGAAGCCACTTAATCTAGTTTTCTGATGTTGTAGATGAGGAATCTAAGGCCAAGAGAGGTTAAATGACTTGCTCAAGGACACACAGGTAGACTTCGTAAAACATAGTATTTGAACTTGGATCCTCTGATTTCAAGGTCATTCTGCTAGTATCTTAAGTTTGAAATCTTGCTATTATTTTTGAACCTTCCTTTACTTACCCCTCCTACACCCATCAATTGTTAAGTCCTAGAGAGTCTAGTTTCACATATGATATTTTTCATCTTTATTCACTCTTGCATCTTGCTTCCATTCATTGCCACACCTCATCTCCAATCACTCTTTTGTGTTCCAATTGCTACTGTCCTATTAGAAGCCCTCATCACTTGCCTGGGCTACTGCCATAGCCCTTGGTTTGGTCCTCATGCTTTCATTCTCTGCTTTCTCCAATACATGCTTTATAGTACTACCAGATAAATTTATCTTTTGAAAGGTATAATCATTTCACTCTACTGTTCAAAAATCCTTGATAGATCCAAATTCCTTAGTTTGGCATTCAAGGCTCTCCACATTACACCACCATTTTAGCTGTCCAATCTTATTTCAACTTATGCCCCTTTCCGTACCTTGTGTTTTAGACAATTTGACTACTTACTGCCTCTCATATATACCATGCTTTCCTAAGTTTCCTCAAACATTTTGTCCTTTGGAATATACTTTCTTCCATCTTTACCTGTTAACCTTATTTCACTTCAAATGTCCCCCTTTGTAGGAAACTTCCTTGGATGGTCTCAGTCAGTTGTGATCTTACCTCTATGAGATCTTGAAAGGTACTTCAAATGCAAGTATTAAAGGCATTTATCTTGTCATATTTTCCATCATAGGTATTCTTATACTAGATTAACTCCAAGAGGGCAGTGACCATGTCTTACTTAATTGTTAAATAAAAAATTGCCTAGCCACTGTGCTTTCTTTACGTAGCAGATACTTATTAAATGTTTGTGGAATGGAACTAGATTTTTATATTGCAGGTAGCTGACTTCTACAATGATTTACATAACCTCATGGAGAGTTTCTTTCATGCAGACATATTCCCATTATATCAAGACAAAGACATTGTATAGCCTCCCCCAAAAAGCATAATCACATAAGAATTTAGCCAATCAGGAAAAACTAAACAACAAAAAAGTATACAAAAATTTCCGTTGTGTACATTATGACGTCTAGATAGACAATTGGTTCATCAGTACATATATCCAGGCCAGATAGTACAGGAGGGCAATGAGTTTGGCCCAGTGCTGCATTTAAGTAAGAATGAGCTAGTTCACAATTGGAAAATTGTGTGGCGCTTTTTAAAAAAATTAAGCATAAAGACTTTCTTCAAACAAAATTCCATTTTGAAAACATGAGTTTACTTCCAATAATGCTGTAGAGGTAGAAGTAATAATTTCTGAGGAATTCAAGTTTCTGGCTAAAATGAGTAATTTAGAGATGAATGAAAAAATTGCATACTCCAAACATTGCAGGCATTGCCAAATGACGTGAATGATATCATCAAATAAATGCCTGATTAGAAAAGGAGACAGATGAGCAGGTGGTAAAACCAAGGAACAGTACATATATTACAGTGCTATAATAATGTCTGCAAAATAACATCTAGAGATCCAGACGAAACCAAAGAGTATTTCTGTAACTGAAAAGTAGTAAGGATCTATAGTCATATAGTGCTTCTCTGTTTGTTTCACATGGAGAGGATGCTCTTGAATGGAAAATAACACAGAAGCTGGCCATCAACAGTTGGGAATTGGCCGAGTACTTTTCACCGTAGTGACTGACTGCATTATAGAAGAGTATTATCCAGGTTCATGCATGCATTATGATGCACTTTATGTACTCTATTGGATACATTCTTTTCTGTTTTGCTTCATAGTTAAATTCGTGACTCTGATTACAATTTAAAAATGATACGTCTAATTATTGCAAGTAGCTGGTCATAGAAATGCCATATATCGTGTGCATGTGTTCCCTCATCAGTGTCTGCTCGTGCAGAGAGAAAACACATGGGAAGGGAGGCTGTTCCTCGAACTCTGAGAAAACCAGAATACAATTGTGTTGCGGTGATCTATCTCTGGAAAGGGAGACACACTGGGTTGAGGTCAGGTTGGAGTGAGTGAACCACACTTAAAGAGACAGTGTGCTCTGTGTCTCCTGAGAGGTGAGGCATTTATGTGTTTATCTAGAAATACTGCATAGATATAACTGCGCATCTCCACTACATATTCATAAGTAATGTCTATCTATATCTAGACAGACATTGTCAGGGTCCCCATCTCCAGAAAGCACACTTTGTTTCCATGTTACAAAAGTATAAGATTTGGGTGCTGAAAGTGAATTTTGTCTGGGTTTCCACCCAGATTAGTGAGGTAAAACTCAGGACAAAGAGAATTAAAAGGATTTTATCATAGGTATGTCATGGTCGTAACACCTCTATGGGCTAATCATTGGAGACCAGCAAATGACTTCAGGATGAGCCAGATTTTATTGGCAACTTTTGTAATGAGAAAAAAACCATTTGTCTAGGTTCATGTCCCTGAAAGGTCTTGGGCCATTTCAGCTCCTCCTTAAGGGAGGAAGCATGTAATAATTTCTAGATAGAAACAGACAGGGCTACAGTGACAAATATCAGGGAATACAAAACTTTCCTTTGAGTGGCCTCCCTCTGACACTGACTGACAAGCAGATCTGGAACCAATGGATCACTGAGTCAGCACAACTTTCAACTTGGGTAGGCACTACATTTCAAAAGCCAAAGGTCAGAAAATAGCTTAGTTCAATTAATTATTAATGGAGTGTTTATTTAGTGTTCCAAATACTGAATGAGAGTCAGGAAGGCTCAAGCATATGTACTGAAAAGGAAAAGATCTGAGTTGGAGAGCCAGTTCCAGCACTTAGGATACTAGTGACTTTGGGTTAACCATCGAATACCCCTGAGTCTCAGTTTCTTAATTTATGAAGTAGGACCAATGATAATTGCATTACAAGAGATGCCATAAGGAAAACACGTATAAACTAAAAAGTACTATAAATGTTATTTTACATGTATACATATACACTGAAAGAGAGAGACTGAGAGAGACAGACAGAGAAGGAGTAGCAGTATGGTAAAATGCTAATGTTAGAGGCAAGAAGGCTTGAGTTGAAATCCTGTTTTAGATATCTACAAATTGTGCAACCTTGTATTACTTAACCTCTCTTGCCTTTACTTTTCTCATCTGTAAAATGTGGGAGTTGGATTGACCTCTAAATTAGAGGAGTTGGGGATAGTTAGGTGGTTCAGTGGATTGAGAGCTAGGGCCAGAGACAGGAACTCCTGGGTTCAAATAGTATCTCAGATACTTCCTAGTTGTGTGACCTTGGGCAAGTCACTTAACCCCCATTGCCTAACCCTTACCACTCTTCTGCCTTAGAACCAATGCATAGAATTGATTCTAAAATGGAAGGTAAGGGTTAAAAAAAAATAAAGCAGAAGACTCCAACTCTGGAGCAAATGGATCATAAAACTTCCTAATGGGGCCAAACCAGATTAAAATGTAGTTAGAGTATTTTAAACAAAATAAAAAGAAATACCCCATGGGATAATATTTATTTGTGCTTTTCCAAATCAATGTGTGACAGGATCCATTCCTATTTGTGTGTGACACTACTGCCCTAAAGACCCTTCTGCCTCTTAATCTATCTTGTTATGAGCCAAGAAATGATATATCATGCTGAATAATGGGTCAGCAGTCTTGAATTTCAGAATAGGCTGTGTTTGTAAAGTTCACTTGTAAATAAATTGTTTAGAACTTAAACTTTTTTTTTAAAACCAAAGATAAAATGTTATATGAAGTGTTTAAATTGTCCACTAACAAATAGAAATTGATAATATAACAGTATAACTAAAGCACCAAGAGAAGCGATGTCATTGTTGTTATTATTTTTTAATTATGTATCCTCTGTTTTGCCCTTCTCAACTTGGTGGTAATAAGAATGAAAACTTTTTCAGTCCTAAGTCCCTGGGGAGAGGGGCTAAAGCCCAGGCAAAGAGGCTAATAAGAGGTTGTTAAAGGAATGGTGGACATCTATTGCCATCAACCTCAGTGGCACTTTTTTAGTTAGGTTTGTTGTTTGTTCTTGCTTACCCTTGTTAAGTCCATTCTTCAGTCACCCCACTTTTAAACTTCCTAGTTGTTCATATTTCCCTAAGCACCCCTCCCTTTTTACAGAGATTCCCCCAAATCAGCATACTTATTCTTTTTCAGTCTTGTCTCTGAGGCAAATACACTTTTCTCTGGAGCCTTTCAAAAGGATTTTGCCAGCGAGTCTTTGTACAAAAAGATGTGAAGCCAGAATCATCCACATTTCAGAGGAAAATATGTGATTGATTTAGATATTTGGATATTTTGTCATAACATCTATTGAGTGTGGAGCTTTTGGAAGGGGAGGGGGTTTAGGAATTCAGTTCTTAACATTCCATTGATCCTTCTGGGCAGTCCTGTGAATCTTCTAAGACCCCTTCTCAGAATATTTTTCAATAATTGAAAGAAATGCTAGATTTTAGTTAGAAGCCAGTGAAAATCAAGATGTAGGTTTCCCCCTGCCTCAATAAAGTTATGGATCCTCTGAATGGGACCCTTTGGGTCTGAGACCCCAGATCAAGAATCCTCCCTATGGGAAAAGAGAGTCTCTGGGATTATGGCTGTGTGAACAGATAAGATGAGACTAGTGCTCTTGCTCAAGAGACCAGTGCTGGTATGGGAGAATCTATTGGCAATAATGCAGGAATGAGGGATGTTTGGGGGTAAGGTAAGGGATTCCTCTCCTTCCTTTGATCACTACTAGTCCTGCTACTGCCTATACTATTATAAAACATTGTGCATGGACTGATGATGGGAAAATGTGAGAAGGGTAGTGCTGTTGTTGATCCTAGGCAGCAGCCAGAAATTGAAGGGAAAGTGAAGACAGAAAAGAAAAGGGTAAAGATAAATTCTGAGTAGAGAAAAAAAAAACCCAATAGAGGATTTCTCTTTCCTTTGTTCATGTGTTGTCAGGGAATAATTAAGTCAGGTGTTTAGAGTTAAGTGTGGTTGTGTGCCCATATTGTCACTTACCAGATGGTAGTGATGGAATTTTCCATTCAACGAAAGCAAACCGAAGGTGAGTAGGGGCTCGTTTACATTTCTCAATATTACCATCATTTTGTATCATGTCTACTATCTCCTGGGTCCATGTTGTTCCTTATTCCACAAAAAGAAATGAGAATACAAGTTTGAAAGAGTTCTTGATTTTTAAAATATGGAATGACAGCTATTCTGTATATGCTAAATTCACAAAGCAATATAGAACAAAATTCCATATTGTTTTGTCAAAATCTCATTATTTGTAAATATAGATAAAAAGCATTTTATAATGGTACTCTATAAAGGAATGAATATCTTAGTCTTTATTTGAGCTTTTCATTCCTCCTGGGAATGGAGCATTTAGTATCTCACCATTGACCTTAGGCTCATGTTGAAAGTATTTCCTTTTAGAAAATAGCTATCTCCTTTTTTAAGCAGCAGGGTCCAGTATCAAGAACACTGGATTTTTAATCATAAGACCATGGTTGGACTTTTAACTCAGCTATATTTAATAATTATCCTTGATTATTGTGTCAAATAAATTTTATTTATGTATGGATTAGACTAGAATGGTTCTCAGACCTCTTCCAATTC